>NC_135787.1:104570277-104899722 GCF_051106095.1 Pogona vitticeps | reverse complement strand
ACGTTCATTAGAGCAAGAGTAAAGGTACAAGTGCAACGTTTTCTGGGAGTGTGTGTTGGATTGCTTAAATGAAAGCCTGATTAAAAAGGAAAAAGAGGCAGGAAGCCTTGTTAATTATTATTAATACTGTTAATAGCAAGACTTGAATAATTGTTTTATCAGAAATTACAGCCTTTACAAGTGGTTGCATTGCTTTTTTGCCCCTCTAGGTATGGGTGGGTGGGCACACAAACAAACACACAAAACAGAGTTGAGGTGATGCAGCAAACAATGTCTTCTGTAGTACATGAAAGGGTATGTTATATTTGTTAGGCTTTATAAAATAACACCAGACTCTGGGTTTTGGTATTTCTCTCTAAATAGACATACTTTTATATATATATGGTGATCCGAAGTCACTTCCAATCCCAGCTCAGCAATATTTCGAAACTAACAAAATATCTCTTTTTTATAATAAGTATTGTGTGTGTAGAGATCTAGTCATATTGAATCAGGAGCCATGGAAGATTTTTTTACTTTTATTGTAACAGTGCCATCAAGAACAAAACTTAAATTTCCCGACTGACGGTAATAACAACCACTCATACAAACAACAAGGATGCTATTGGTTTGGGGGCTCTTTAAGCTGGCCTTATGATTGCAGCCATTGAGTAAGCCCCTAATTGCTAAAGCACTCAAGCCAGCCAGCAACAAAGCAACACGAAAGGACAGCAATACAGTGGGGTCTTGACTTGAGAACTTAATCCGTATTGGAAGGCGGTTCTCAAGTCAAAATGTTCTCAGGTCAAATCTGCATTTCCCATAGGAATGCATTGAAAACCTTTTGATCCGTATCTGCTCTTTTCCGTCCATAGAAACTAATGCTATTCCGCCTTCGGCCACTAGAGGGGGATATTTTGTTTCTTTTTTTCTTAGGTCAAGAAAGGTTCAGGGAAGGCAGGGAAAATACAGTCCAGGCAGTACAGTACCAGGCAGTCCGAAGACCGTCTCCCAATCCACTCTCTAAACGCTGGGAGGAGTGAGGAAGCAGACAGGCACCCTTTTCGCTGGCCAACAGTTAACTGAAAGTTCACATTTTGCACTTTCCCTGCCTCCCACGTGGGTTTTTTTCAGTTCTTAACTCAAATCTAAGTACTTAAGTCAAGTCAATATTTTCCTATGAGAGTGGTTCTTAAGTCAAAATGTTCTTAACTTGAGCCGTTCTTAAGTCAAGACCCCACTGTAATTTAAAAGAGGCACACTGTGTTGATTTTTTAAAGAGCCAACATAATTAGAATCAAAATAAAGAAAAACAAAGAGAAAACAAGTGCATGGTGAAAATTGAAATGGGTTGGTCTAGGGCTTATTGAGAAAGAAGCGAAAGAAGTGACCTGCCAGAGTAAGGAAGGATCTCATGCCTCTTAGGAGGGCTACTAACTATAGGAATCCAAGAAAGAATTGGGCTTTTAACCCCTTCTGTCCCTGCTATAGTTCTGAGGAAAATTTTCAGATTCCAAATCAGATGAGCTAACCAGAGCAGAGTGGTTCTAAAAGTCTTCATAGTGATGTATGTATCAGAGGAAATACTGTCTAAAACAGTGATTTCCAACCTTGGGTCCCCAGATGTTCTTGGACTACAACTTCCAGAAATCCTGGCTAGCATAGCTAATGGTAAAGGCTTCTGTGACTTTTAGTTCAAGAACTTTTGTGGAAACCACTGGTCTAAACCAATGACAGCAAAAGGTTTCAGGAGAAACCCCTTTGTGAAGAAGAAGCATGGGGATATATAGTATTTTTGGAATATCTACCTGTGTTTTTTCCAAAGATAAACAGTGAACAAACATTGGGGGTACACTGTCACAGAACCCCAATCCCAGAGATTTCTTAAGATATAGCATATCTATTCAGTTAGGTTTGAGCTGCATCATGCTACCCAGTTTCAAACCTTATGTTTTCTAGACAGATACTTTCCCAACAACTACTTCACCAGTGCCATACAGTATTCCAAGATTCAGGATATCATCCTCTGCTCTTGCATAAGTATGTAACAAATACTCCAGATTAGAGCTCAGCTATGATATATTATATATTGTCTTTATATTAAACAGAAGATTAAGCAAACTGCTGCATTAAACTACTTTCGAAGTTTTATTCCTGAAATATTAGCGACATCTAATTTACTGTCCGGGATGCAGAGGGCTGGCGTGCTCTGGTCCATGGGGTCACGAAGAGTCAGACATGACTTAGCAATTAAACAACAACAATTTTAATATTAACATGTTACACCTCATATGTTATTTTCAAGTTCTCTCTTCCAGGTTCTGATAAGCTCAACTGAGCATCAGCTGCCGTAACATGACTTTTTAAAAGGCTATATGATATCTTTATTCTCTTTCTTTCATTTCTGTAAAGGTAAAGGTAAAGGTTCCCCTTGACAATTTTTGTCCAGTCGTGTTCGACTCTAGGGGGCAGTGCTCATCCCCGTTTCCAAGCCATAGAGCCAGCGTTTGTCCGAAGACAATCTTCCGTGGTCACATGGCCAGTGCAACTTAGACACGGAACGCTGTTACCTTCCCACCGATGTGGTCCCTATTTATCTACTTGCATTTGCGTGCTTTCGAACCGCTAGGTTGGCGGGAGCTGGGACAAGCAATGGGCGCTCACTCCGTCATGTGGTTTTGATCTTACGACTGCTGGTCTTCTGACCCTGCAGCACAGGCTTCTGCGGCTTAGCCCACAGCGCCACCACGTCCCTTCATTTCTGTACTGATTGGCAAATCCTCCTATATCACTCAACCATGCAGATGTACACACTTTTTAAAAATTATCCTTTCATATAGAATTTCACACTTCAGTGCTTCTGATGATGACCTCTACTTCAATTTTTATAATCATTTACAAACACTCTGCAACTTTTGAAAACCAAACATGAAGCAATTGCTCACTTGGGACCCTCCTACCACTTCAAGTTGTCCTCAGAGTTAGGAAGCCACCTGGCAGCAACATCAGTTAGGCATGCATGTAAAAAACAGGAACTCAAGGACTGATGTTGATGAGAGACGTTATGGGCAATTTGACAAGAAGAGTTCTAAATATCATACACATAACAGGAAAGCAAATAAAAATAGGAGGACCCTGAGTCCCCGTAGAATATTCAGTTATTTTTGCATAAGAAGTACCATGTTTCCTTGAAAATAAGACAGGGTCTTATATTAATGTTTGCTCCAAAAAACTTAGTAGGGCTTATTTTCAGGGGATGTTTTATTTTTTTCATGTACAACAATCTATATTTATTCAAATACAGTCATGTCATCTTCTTCTGGTTACTGCACAATGGTGGAGGGAGGGGTTTCACTTAACTGGGGCTTATTTTGGGGCTAGGTTTATATTACGAACATCCAGAAAAATCATACTAGCGCTTACTTTCAGGTTAGGTCTTATTTTCAGGGAAACAGGGTAGTCAACATACTAAAGCAGAATCAGTTGTACTGTACTATGTTTCCAAGATACGTGGGGTTTTTCCTAGGACTATTGGTAGTGTCTCAGAAATTCAACATTTTACTGATGGAAACAGAGACACTCCTGCAGACTAGTAATTAATATTCTCACACTGAAGACCATCACTGTACTTTTCACTTGCCTTAAGAAAAAGCTATAAGACCAATCATCATCAGCTGGCTTCTGATTTAGTTGAATGGGAACATTGCCAGCTCATTGTTAAATGTTATGAAGGCAATTATTTTTCCCATTATTTTTAAATTGACTTTTGTTACAAGATGTTTATGTTTTTATCCCTTTTGTAAGCAACTCTTGAGATCTGGAAAAGTAGCCTAACTCTTTTTTTTAAGAGCAAGGAAACAAACAAAACAAATCTTGCAGGAACTTCCATCCTAACACTAATGCACATTGCAAAAAGCTTTTTTTAATGTACAGCAATCTTTATTTCTTTGCTTGCAAAGGATGCAATGATTTCCTTTAAACATATATGGATGCACAGACATTTTAAAAAAATTACTAAAACATTTAACCTTACAAGAAACATCTCTGTTCCTTAGGATGCAACTCAAACACATTCAGGATCATTTCACATCTGGATACAGAAAAGTGTAGAAAGGAAGCCAAAACTAGCATTTTGTGTTTCTGTCCAAGGATATCTTAGAACTGCAGAGCTGGAAAGGACTCTCTGGATCATCAAGTCCAGTCCCCGATATGAGTCAGCCCCTGATAGGTCAAATGTGGTTGTGGGCAAAATGAGGCTTGAAGGAATAGGGCCCTGCAAGCCTGTTTCTGAAGCCCCAGCTCCATGCCTGCTCCTCTCATTCTCCAGATATGGCCAGGTAAAGGTAAATTGTTGCTCTGGGACATCTCCCAGAACAGTGATCATTCAACTTTTAAAGTGGCCACAGAGCCCCTTGCAACATTTAACACACTGGGAGGGCTATCTCAAATTTGCTAGTTGTGCTTCCAAGGGGCAAAATCAAAGTGGGTAACTTGCACAGTGTTAAAATTAATGCAGTGCTTATGTAGGGGTTTGGTACAGCAGGTTTGTGTTAACTGAGAAATGGTTTTAAAAGGAAGGTGGTTTCAAAAATGAAAAAAAAATCCCTTCCATACACTAGAGGCTAAAGGGTTTTTTTTTTTTTTTTAAATTGGGGGCAGGGTTATCATGGCAACCCTTTCCCCAATTCTGAGCAATAAAATGATTTTTTGAAGTCTTTTTTTATTTTAAGAAAATGAAAGTGGGCGAAGCCAAGGGGTTTGGAGCTGAAAAGATGCCCTGGTGAATATATGCATGTCTATGGGCCACATGTTGCTTACAGCTGACTAAGCATCAAATAATTTTTCAAAATCACTTCTAACTATCCCTGGGTTTTTGGTTTTTTTCTGGGTGGGGGCCAGATGTTTCTATTTTACACTTTTGGTGGTCTGTGTGTTTCCCAGAGAATCACAGGAGCCGAACATTGGCCATGGACCCGCTAGAGCTGCTCACCCTTGATGTGCATACATATACATCGGAATACACAAACACATAGCTTGCCATCTAGAGATGATAGAAAGTGTGTTTATCACAACAGTTCCCAAATAAGGACTGTCCACAGTCCTGGACTCAGTAATATGCAATAACTGTAGAGAGGTTTCCAAGAAAAGCACTTTGTCTATTGCCACCAAGCTTCCCTTATGACACACACACGTGAAGAACAGTTTTCAAGACCAGCTAGCAATCTTCTTCATGAACCAATAATGGGAGGAGAGAGGGAATGAACAAAGACATAATGCGATGAGTTCAAGCAGAGCAACTCTCACTTTACGGAGGGCAATCAGGAAGCCTGGCATGCAATAATATGGTGCTCTCTGCCTAGAACATACTCCAGAAACTTTTTTTTAAACTATGCATTCATGGTATCCTGAAACGGACCCCAAAGTGTGCCTCAACAGGCAAGAGATTCTATGAAAGTATGCAACTTAAAGATTACTGTCCTAGAGAGAGAGAGAGCTCAAAACAGATTCTTTTTGTACAAGGTCAATCGGACTACCTTAGTCAGCATATAGTCATTACTGTCCAAAGATGTAACTTTCCCAAGTTCCGCCTGAAAGAAGCAGCAGTTTGTTTGTTTGTTTACTCGCTCTCTTGTTTGTATGCCACCCATTAGAGCAATGCATTATTCTGGGCGGTTTATGACAGTCATAAATGAAAACAAATACTGTTAAATTACAAATACACAAATACACAACTAGAAAGTTAAAAACAGCAGATAAAACACGTGGTGCCAAGTGGTAGGTTCACAATAAAAACAGATGCTGGCGTAATAAAATCAGAAATTTCTCAGACTATTCACCGTTATTTAACTGGTGCTCACATTTTTAAAAACAAAAGCAATCCGTGACAAACATCTGTTGACCTCACCCTTGCATTATACCATGTGATGTTATGCCCCAAAGAACAGAATATAAATTGTTTTTTCCCTCTTCCAAGAATGAACTTCTGGTTAAAAAAAATAAAAAGCATTTACCAAGCATGGTTCCAGGGCAAGCCCTAAATTATGCATGAAGAAAGCATGTGCAGAAGCAAAGCCTGACTAGATTGCACACTGAAACTAGCATAACTGACAAACTGCCTAAAGACAATTCTGATATTAAACTACCACTAACTATATAATTAGAATTTATTAAAACTATACTATGCCTTTTATTTTTATATCTTCAAAGACCACTGAGGATTATTTAAAATGCATGGAATAGAGATGTGAAATATTATAATGCAGGTTTCTTCCAGCTGGCAGTGCAGTCACAATTTAAATCTTTGTACATCTCTTCAGAAGTCCCACTGATTTCAGTGGGGCTTAACACCTGGAAAATGTGGACATAATTGCAGCCTAAGTTAATAACAACTTCGTAGCCACTGCATTACATTAGCTCCCAGTAGTTTAAGAGCCTGTCCTATGAAACAGGATGTTCTTGGCATCTGTCATAAGTACACTAGAACAGAGGTTCTCAAACTTGGGTCCACAGATATTCTTGGACTGCAACTCCCAGAAATCCTGGCTAGCACAACAAGTGGTGAAGGCTTCTGGGAATTGCAGTCCACGAACATCTGGGGACCCCAATTTGAGAGCCACTGCAGTAGAAGATCTTAGATAGTCCCTTTTTATTTCCCAGCTTCAGTTACACTCCCTCCTCACATACATGAATGTTTTTGCTATGGCAGTATTGACTCTAGTGCTGTTGAAAGGACTTATAATATATAGGAAGTATTCTGATAACTGGAACACTCTAGATATATTATGAGCCTTATCATAATTTTTAACTAGGGAGTGAAATATAATAAATACTTCAAATGGAAACCTCTGAGGCAAAATTTTCACTTCCTAATTTCCTCACTACAGCACCATGCGCCTTCCAAAAAGCTTCACTTTAAGGTCTGACAAAACATGGTAGCCTGTGTTGTAACAGAGTGCAATAAGAGGTTGGACTTGTCAAAAGTGGAACCTTGTATAAGGGGTGTAAGAATCCTTCACTCAGATGTAGAGAACTACCTCTCCTCTACAATCCAGTAATACAAATTCTACAATATCTGATGGACACTCCTGACTTTCTAACAAGATATTTTGTGTAGCTGTAGAAATGCAACATTGGTGTCATTGTTAGTGCTGGTGCGGATTTATCTCTGAACCACAGAAGATGAGAGTGGAAAAAAGGGAAGGGGCTATAAGGAAAGAATAAGGATATGAAGGGGCTACAGGGAGGTACTGTGTGATCCTAATGTCCCATTCTACTTTACTGACTACAGTTGAAAGATCAGATCTCTTAGCCTAAGTTTTCAAAATGAATTATAATTTTAAACTTTCAATACAAATTACATAAATTAAATGCATGCACATACTAAAATCAAATACAGTGGTGCCTCGCACAACGGGCGCCTCGTAGAGCAATGAATTCGCTCTATGAGGCCGGTTTTGCGATCGCAAATGCGATCGCAAAACGGTGCCCACATAGGGCGAAAATCACAGAGCGAAGGTCGGTAAGCGGTTCGCTTACCGACCTTCACTTTGCGACCCGCCGATCAGCTGTTCGGCGGCTACAAAATGGCCGCCAGACACCCCAAAATGGCCATGCGCAGCATTTTCGCACCCTCGTAAAGCGAGGGGAGGGCGCGAAAATGGCTGCCGGCCATAGAGAAGCATCGTTGAACGGTGAGTATTTGGTCCAATTGGAACGCATTAAACCATGTTTAATGTGTTCCAATGGGTTTTTACGTTCCGTTCAACGATGCTTTCACACAGCGAGGGTTAATCCGTAACGGATTAACCTCGCTGTGTGAGGCACCACTGTATTACATCTGTAACTACATCTATATTTATATCTATACAAACTAATCAATGGTTGCCTCTTCAATCACAATACAAAGGCTGATATGAAATTCAAGGTCATCCAAATGTTTGTCAACTACTTTTCATTTTTCCTAACATTCGGATATGTGGGTTGGAAGCCTATTTAAGGATCTCTGTGGGGATTTCATAAATTCACCTAAAGACACTTCCCCCCCCTTACATTAAAGTTGATAAAATAGTTCTGAAGTATTTTTAAAAATACTAAAATCTATCATATGTGCATTTCACACATTGATTTAGGAATCTAACTATTCAACACTGTAAGAAAACAAACTACAGTCCCTTGTCAAAATCTGTTGCTCATAGACTCTCTAAACAAGCAATTCCATAACCAGAAAGTAGGACAAAACCACATGGAGAAGGCTTTTTAAATTTTTAATTAACTGCAATCCATCCACAGTAATGACTAGCTGTACGGAGACTAAATTATTATCTAAAGGTATTCAAGCTTTCAAACAAGCCATTTAAAAAAGGCTTACTGGGTGTGTGTTTTTAAAAATGCAGGCTGTTTCCTATTATAAAGGAAAGCTTTTAATTAAGATTAGAACAGTCTAATTCAAGCAATAATTTGGTTCTTTTAGTTAGTAAGCCTCTATTAAAAACAAAGCTATTAAGGTTAAATGGTTGAGGCACTTAAAGTTCTCTCCCACCTCAAATAATATAATAGTTGGGAAGGATATGTCAAGGACTAATTCAAACCAGAAGACACATGTTTCAAACAAGTTTGTGTTTCCCTGTTAATAACAGGGTTGCATTTAATGTTTCACCAAAGACTAGCATATTTGTAAACGAGATGTTCAGCACATCAATTTGGAGAAAGATGTAATCATACAAAGGAGAGCTACTACTCACTCCCTTCCATGTGTTTGTATCTTCTCCCTGAAACTCATAACTGCAATTTTATAACCTAGTGTAAATGGTTAGTTTAAGAGCAAAACAAAAATCTATTACCTTTACAAAGTCATTAAGCCATTCAGCATTAGATAGCCTTTCCTGCAGTGGTTCTTAAAACCCTGCATTTACAGGTGGCCCCTAAAATCATAATTTAAAAAGAGGGAAATACCTCTTTGAAGTTTGTAGTATATGCTGAAGAACTGATTGTTTTTTTCCCCACGTCCGTTTTGGAATTTAATTTGAAACCCAGCTCACCTCTTCAGCTAGGCAGATGGACTCAGTGGAAACTTCAAACAATGGAAGATTAGATAGAACCATATGGAGGCAGAAGCAGGTAGACAAGAAAACTTTCAGGGGTTCTGCCACATAATATTTGTGACATCTATAAAGACGGCAGTTCATAAAGAAAAGAAAAGCAACGAAGTTAAAGTTGAAATTAAAGAATGACAGGTTACCCACCTGTAATTGTAGTTCTTCGAGTGGACCTCTGTGAATCACACCTCCATGCCTGCACAGAGCCTCATCAGAAGATTCTAGAGGTTCTGCGGTAACAATGAACAGATTAGAATATGCCCCTACCCACCCATATAAGTACCTTGGCGCCAAGCATCCCCTTTCAGTTGTGTCAACCACCACTTAATAGTAAGCAAACAATGGTGTGACAGAGGGGAGGATGGGCAGGATGTGTGAATCACAGAGGACTACTCAAAGAACTACAATTACAGGTGGGTAACCTAGCGTTCTTCTTCGTGGCCTCTATGAATCACACCCTGGGTGACTAATAAGCTGTCTTACCCGGAGGCAACGTGTCACGCCACGGTAGAGGCTAGAACAGCACATCCAAATGCTGCATCAGACTTCTGCTGGAAGTGGAGCCTTTAATGACGGATAAACATGGATGGCTGTGCCCAAGTTGCACAGACGCAGATGTCCGGAAGAGGTATACCGTGGAGAAAGGCTACAGAAGCTGCCACTGCCCTGATGGAGTGAGGGCGAACCACTCTAGGGGCTGGTTGCCGAGGAAGCTGATAAGCCAAATGAATGGTAGAGGCGACCCATCTGGAGATAGATTGTGAAGTCACCCGACAGCCTTTTGTAGGTAGCTGATGGATTATATAGAAACGAGATGACTGTCTAAAAGGTTGGGTACGTTGGAGATAAAAAGCAAGAGCTCTTCTGACATCCAATGTATGGAGTATTTTTTCTTGGTTTGAAGAAGGTGACGGAAAAAATGAAGGAAGGACAATCGGCTGGGAAAGATGAAATTGAGAGACAATTTTGGGGAGGAAAGAAATGTCCATGAATAACTTCACCTTATCAGGAAAAAAGTGTAGATAAGGGTAGTCATAGCGTAAAGCTGCCAATTCACTAGCTCGTCAAGCTGGGGTGATGGCTACAAGAAAAGCTGTTTTAAAGGTGAGTAGTCTTAAGTCAGTTGTAGCTAATGGCTCGAAAGGAATTTTAGTAAGCTGTTTCAAAACAAGAGTTTTGTGGAGATGGAGGTCGAGTATTGGGGTAGATATGAGAGAGACTTTTCAGAAAACGTTTCGTTGTTGGATGTTTGAAGTTTGCTGCTGGAGAATTTGGAGGCTGGTATGATATTATTGCTGAAAGGTAGACTCTCAAGGATGAGATGGAGAGGCTTTTGGATCTGAGATGTAGGAGGAAGCGGAGAACAGTGGAAAGTGATGGATTGATGGAGGATGATGAGGAAGATTTGGTAAAGGATTGAAATTTCTTTCATTTGTACAGGTAGGCTTTCCTTGTGGATGGTTTTTTGGCATGATGAAGAACGTTCATTAACGAGGGAGAATCCTCCACCCTGCCAGGTGCAGAACAGGTACAGTGGGGTCTTGACTTAAGAACGGCTTGAGTTAAGAACATTTTGACTTAAGAACCGCTCTCATAGGAAAATATTGACTTGACTTAAGTACTTAGATTTGAGTTAAGAACTGAAAAAAACCCACGTGGGAGGCAGGGAAAGTGCAAAATGTGAACTTTCAGTTAACTGTTGGGCAGTGAAAAGGGTGCCTGTCTGCTTCCTCACTCCTCCCAGCGTTTAGAGAGTGGATTGGGAGTCTTCAGACTGCCTGGTACTGCCTGGACTGTATTTTCCCTGCCTTCCCTGAACCTTTCTTGACCTAAGAAAAAAAAGAAACAAAATATCCCCCTCTAGTGGTTGAAGGCGGAATAGCAGCTTCCCATTAGTTTCTATGGACGGAAAAGAGCAGATACGGATCAAATGGTTTTCAATGCATTCCTATGGGAAATGCAGATTTGACTTGAGAACTTTTTGACTTGAGAACCGCCTTCCAATACGGATTAAGTTCTCAAGTCAAGACCCCACTGTAAGTCTGGGTGTAGGACTTGGGAGTTGTTCTTGTGTGAGAAGGTGTGGCAGGCGGGGGAGATGGTGGATGTCTGATGAGAGACTGAGGAGAACTGGGAACCAAATCTGTCTTGGCCACCAAGGGACTATAATGATGGCATTGGTTTTGTCTTGTTGTAGACGGACGACAACTTTGTGCAGGATAGGGAAGGGTGGAAAACGGTAGATAAGAGTCTTGGGCCAACGGCTGACAAAAGTGTCTCTGTGGGAATGTTTTCCTATTCCTGCTTGGGAGCAATACAGATGACATTTCCGATTCGCTCAGGAGGCAAAGAGAACGAGAGTCGGTGTGCCCGATTTCCAGCATAGTTGCCGGAATACTGATTGATCTAGTTCGCACTCATGAGCTTGGGCATCCCTACAGCTGAGCGAGTCTGCTAGGTTGTTGTCTTGACCAGCGATGTATAAGGCTGTGAGACAGCTGTGATACTGCAGATACCAATACCAGAGGTCGACCACTAGGCAGAGGAGACCTGGGGAGTGGGTGCTGCCTTGTTTTAGGATGTAATACATTGCCATGGTGTTGTTGGTGGTGATCTGTACCATTTTTCCTACAAGAAGATTTCTGAAAGCCTTGCAGGCCTTTATGACTGCTAGTAGCTCCAACTCATTTATGTGGAGTAGTTTTTCTCTGTGAGACCATTTGGTGTGGACTGTGAGGGATTTGCAATGAGCCCCCCCCAGCCGGTGCGACTGGCGTCGGTAGTAACTTGTATTCGTGGGTAAGGTTGTTGGAACGGTCACCCAATAGAAAGGTTGGTATGGGAATTCCACCATTGAAGTTGAGAGGCTAATTCTGGTGTGACTCTTAGGAGAATGTGGGGAGAGTCTGTTAGTGGATCGAACAGGGCCAGAAACCAGGATTAGAGAGATCTCATTTTGGGATGCACATGTTGTACAACAGACGTCATAGAGGCCATGGTGCCTAGAACTCATTGCACTGTTAAGGCAGGTATCAAGGCATGCGGAGTGAAGCCGCAAAGTAAGGTGAAGAGATTTTGTCTCTTTTCTGCTGGGAGGAATGTGCGAGCTCGTGTGGAGTCTATAAACACGCCTATGTAATGTACAGTCCTTGTAGGTTTTAATGTTGATTTTTATTTGTTAATAGTTAGACCAAGATTGCGAAGAAGGGCAAGGGTGAAACCGGTGTCTCGTCAAGCTTTGCGACAGGAGTGTGCTACAAGGAGCTAGTCATCGATATATGGAAAGACGAGAATGTTTTGAAGTCTGAGGTAGGCTATGCACTTGGTGAAGACTCTCGGAGCTGTTGCAAGGCCGAATTGGAATCTTTTGAATTGGTATGCTTGTGATTCAAGTTGGAAATAAAGGAATTTTCTGTGTGTGGGATGTATTGCAATATGAAAGTAAGCATCTCTTAGGTCTACGACGGTGAACCAGTTGCTTTTTCAAAGTAAGGGAAGAAATGATTCTAGAGTAACCATGTGGAATTTTGTGGTGACAATGTAGCCGTTTAATAATCTTAAATCTAAAATAGGCCGAAGGCCCCATCTTTCTTGGGGATGGTGAAATAGCGAGAGAAAACCTTGGTGTTTTGATAGATGGGTTGTATGGGACCTTTGAGAAGTAAATTTGTTATTTCTTCTTGCACGGGTTGTGACAGAGGAGTAACAATATCTGCTGTCAGAGGAAGTTCAAAGAAGTGGATGTGGTAGCCATTTTTGATGATGGAGAGCACCCAGTAATCTGTGGTGATGGATTCCCATGCAAGTAAGTTTTTCCAGAGGGCAGGGTTGGTGGGATGGGTATTGATCTCAGTCAGAGGAACATCAAACATGGTGTTTGGGTCTCTGGTCATTCCACCTAGTGGCAGGCTATTGCTGGGTTTTGGCTCTTTGGTTTTTCAAGTATCGATTGTAAGAGGTTTGTCATGGAGGGTCTCGTTGGAACTTCTGGTACGAGTTATAGGGTCATTTCCATTGATTTTTCTGAGGAAGGGTAAACTCCCCAATGTCTGGCTGCTGAACATTTATTTTGTACGTTCTCTAGTATATTGTCAGTTTCGGCATGAAAAAGACCTGCTCCATTGAAGAGGAGGTATTTGATAAGTGCCCGAGCATCTTCAGCTAAGCCGGCTGTTCTGAGCCAGGAAAAAAGGCATAGGGCTACTGAAGTGGCCATGGACTTGGCTGTAGTGTCTACGGTGTGGTGGGTGGAAAGCATCTGTTGTTTAGCAACGGAGAGACCTTCTTGTTGGATGGTTTAAGCAAGTATCTTTTTATCCTCTGGCAGTGATTCAATAAAGGTGGACATGTTGTCCCAGAGGAAGCACTGGTAAACTCCCTGGCTCCTTGATAATTAGCGACTTGTATGGTGAAGGCTGCGAAAGAGTAAAGCCATCTACCCATGGAGTCTATCTGTCGGCTGTCTTTATTTGGTGGTATGAGAGATTGTCGGTGTCGAGAACTCAATTGAGAGGCTTCGACAAATATAGAATTTGGAGCTGGTTGTTTTTGGAGGAAAATGGCTCCAGGGTCATGGATTCTATAGAGGTTATCAATCCGCTTAGACATGGTATGGGAGGAAGCTGGTTTTGTCCAGGATCTCTGCACAGTACTAAGGAGAGATGGAAACATAGATATGTGCACCAGAGTGGTTGTATTTTTAGAGATGGGATTATACAGATGATTGGCTGGTTCTGTCAATGGTCAGTGGACTTACAGAGCAAGGGATTTGGCCATGCGAATCATAGGTTGGGCATAGGTCTGGAAATCCTGTGCCAGTGACAACGGGTCGATATCGACAATGTCTGGCTCTGAAGAGCTGATGGAGTCTGCAGCCGAGCTCCATGGTCAGAGCCATTGTGGTCATGTCTAGAGTCGATGGACTGTCGATTGACTTCAGGGTCAAGAGGCTGAGTCTTGAAGCATTGCCGGTTACGAGTCAGAAAAGATGGAGGCGGCATGTCCATGGATATCTGTCGATGTCGAGGATGTCAACATTGAAAGATAGTAGTTGAGCATCGACGGACCTCAATTGGTAGGGTTGGACCTCAGTGTTGAGTTCGGTGTCGTAACAGTGCCGGGGTTGATGACTTGGATTTACCAGAGGGCGGGAACTGTGTTAATGTAACAGAATGGAGCGAGTGTCCATGGACCAGGATGCGTATTGAGGATCGTCGATATCAGAGCCTCTATCTCTGTGATGTCAAAACGGAGGTTGCTGATGTGATGGCATAGCAGTAGAATAAACAGACGCTGATGGTGCCAAGCGTGAAAAGTGATTTCCATCATCTATTGTAGTAGGAAAGTATCGGGAGGCTGGGGCTGCAAAAGCCTCACGTGTGGCTGAAATCTGCTCAACCGTCCAAGGTTTTTTCGATACCAAGTGGGGAGCAGGTTGAGGTATAGTCACCTCTTGGTGATGTGGCCGCTTTGACACCGATGGTTTATCTCTGAACCACAGAAGATGAGAGTGGAGAAAAGGGAAGGGGCTATAAGGAAAGAATAAGGATATGAAGGGGCTACAGGGAGGTACTGTGTGATCCTAATGTCCCACTCTACTTTACTAACTACAGTTGAAAGATCAGATCTCTTAGCCTAAATTTTCAAAATGAATTATAATTTTAAACTTTCAATACAAATTACATAAAATAAATGCATGCACATACATATATTGAAATCAAATATTACATCTGTAACTACATCTATATTTATATCTATACAAACTAATCAATGGTTGCCTCTTCAGTCACAATACAAAGACTGATATGAAATTCAAGGTCATCCAAATGTTTGTCAACTCCTTTTCATTTTTCCTAACATTCGGATATGTGGGTTGGAAGATGGTATTATCGAACTGAGCAAAACACCTGGTCGACTAGTTGATGCAGTTTGTCAAGCAGAGTACTGGTCGGGGCAAATGGAAACTCAATGCACGTGCTGAGCATGGATTTGAACGACATGCAGTGAAGCGAGTTGTCGAGATTGTTGATGTCGACGGTCCTGGTTAGGGATCGGTGGTTGATCCGAGGGCATCAAATATGGAACGGTGTCGAGCCATTCGGGATGGGAATTGTCAGGTGATAGAATAACCGAAGGATTGCTGGAAGGAAAGGAAGGTTGTGAACTGGGAGGATAGGACATTAATTGGTCGACTCTATCATCCCATTCTGGAGACTGAGAACAAGGTTGATGAGACAGAAGTCTGTCATCATCTGAGGGAGATCCAACCAAAATTGATTCAGAGAGTTGTGGTTGTGGTGGGATGTCTGTAGGCTTAGACTGTTTAGCTCGTTTAGGAGGAATAGGCTCCGCAGCTGGAGCAGCTTCAGTACTTCTTTGATGTTTAGAAGTTGTTTTTAAAGTCAATGACTTCGGTATGGAGGGTTTTGACTTGTGTGTCTTCGAGGTCTTAGACGATGCAGATGGAGAATCGGAGTGAGCTGGTGTAGCCGATGGACACTGTTTCGATGTTTCAGTAATGGCTTTTCCCATTGTTTTTGTTTGGGAAGTGGCCCTACAGGGAGGTTGGGCCATTTGAATTGGTTGTAAGGATTGTTCCCAAAGTTGGAGTTTTAGCCTCGAGAGGTGAGATTGAAGAACCCCGTGCTTAAAATTTTTGCAATGGGTACAGGAGGAAGTTAAATGTTGTTCTCGCAAACAGAAAAGACACTTAGTGTGTCCGTTGGAAAGTGGGATCTCATTATCACAGAGAATGCAGTGCTTAAATGGGTCCAAAGGGGCCATGAATAAGGGAAAATAATTGAGGAGAAAAACCAATGATTGGAGGGGGGGCTGTGGCCAGAGGCCAAGTGAGGGGAAAGGAAAAATCTCTGATAATAAAGAGTTTGATCTAATAGTTTAAAAGAAAAAGATTGATAACAGGAAGAAATTGAGAATAAGCTCTCTTTCTCTTTACTCACAGAAGGAGAAATATGAGGCTCTCAACGTGGTTGAAAGAAACTGAAAGGGGACGCTTGGCGCGAAGGTACTTATACAGGTGGGGAGGGGCATATTGTAATGTGTTCATTGCTACCACAGAAGCTCTAGAATATTCTGACGAGGCTCCATGCAGGCGCGAATCACCGAGGATGTGATTCACAGAGACCACGAAGAAGAACTAGTAGTTCATTCTATACTGCATAGAAAAACTACATAGATTTATGTCTGGTCTCTCTTTACATTTTGCAAACCATTTAAATAAAATTCAGGGTCCTCTTCCACTGCAGCAAATTATTTTCTCCACTACAAAGAGCAGACAAGTTGTTCCATGATGGAACCTTCATGAAGATGTACACACCTTTGCCTGGAACAGATTGTACAGATTGTTGAGGAGTGAGTAACAGATTGTTGAGGAGTAGGTAAAATACTGAGGCCAGAAACAGACACTAGAGATAGTTCACAGCTAGAGCTGAGAGTATGTCAGTGTTGCAGAGAGGTGCCTGGGCAGTCCTTCCAAGTCTGTGAAATCAGATGTCAAAGAATCCCAATCGCAAAACAAAACAAGCTAATTTGCATTATCCCAGAGGCCAGAGAAGGTGGCATTCATTCTTCACATTAATTTTAAAAAATCCCTCTTCCAATCATAGGCTGTCACTAAAGTCTGTACTGCACCTGGATTGCACACAAATACAGGAACACCTATGATTCTAATTTAAAAATGTATACCAAAGATATGTGTAATACACATTCAAGCTAGGATTCTGAGATGATTTATAGCATCAAGCCCTCAGAATCTGTTGAGAATTCTTTGTTTAAAGGTTAATATTCCCAGCAAGCAATGCTTTTGTTTCCAATTGGTCTAATGAGAACAGAACTATTGCTATGATCAGTAGGCAAAGAAGGAAGCAAATGTGTATTACATCTTGTCCACCAGCAATATAGAGAAGTGAGCATGTGGCCATTACACCAGAGACATATTTTGCTCTCACAAGCCTAGACCCCTGCAAATGCCTAGTAGCAAGTAAGTTTATGCATAGTAGAAAAACAGGAGAATACATTATAGATAATTTCTCCAGATAATGAATCATAGCTTTCATACCCTTCTGTTTCTCAAGACCCTTCATACTAAACTATATGTAACTATCTCCTCTTTAAATCAAAATTTAAATTTACTCTAAATGGATGTAAATTCAATCAATTTTTAAAGGCAAATCACTGAAATTTCTTTTAACATCAATGGATGGAAATATCTGGAACCCAACAGAAACATGATTGCTATTGCATAATTTACTCACATTCCCTGCATTTACAGGAGTACAGTTGTGCCTTTTCATTTCCACCTTTTCTCAATCACATATTAAATCTTCCCTAATTAACTGAACCCCTTCATGGATTGGTGCCTTGTCGTGGCGAAGGGGCTTGAGTAATTCAGAGAAGCTATGGCCTATGCCGTGCAGGAACACCTAAGACAGACAGGTCATAGTGGAGAGTTCTGACCAAATGTGATCCACCTGGAGCAGGAACTAGCAAGCCACTCCAGTTTCTGCCAAGAAAACTCCATGGGTAGAAACAAAAGGCTAAAAGATATGACGCTGGAAGATAAGCCCCTCAGGTTGGAAGGCGTCCAACATGCTACTGAGGAAGAGCAGAGGACAAGCACAAGTAGCTCCAGAGCTAATGAAGTGGTTGGGCCAAAGCCGAAAGGATGCTCAGCTGTGAATGTGCCTGGAAGTGAAAAGAAAGTTCTATGCTGCAAAGAAAAATACTGCATAGGAACCTGGAATGTAAGATCTATGAACCTTGGTAAGCTGGTAGGCTTACAACAGATAACTTTAGCCTTGGAGTACAAAACAATGCAGGGTAAAGGCTAATAGAGTTTTGTCAAGAGAACAAGCTGGTCACCACAAACACTCTTTTCCAACAATGCAAGAGGTGACTCTACCTGTTGACATCACCAAATGGCAATACCGAAATCAGACTGATTATGTTCTCTGCAGCCAAAGATGGAGAAGCTCTATACAGTCAGCAAAAACAGGACCTGGAGCTGATGTGGCTCAGATAATCAGCTTCTTGTAGCAAAACTCAAGCTTAAATTGAAGAGAGTAGGAAAAACCACTGGATGAATCAGGTATAATCTAAACCAAATCCCTTCCACACAGTGAAAGTGAAGAACAGATTTAAGGGACTAGATTTGGCGGACAAAGTGCCTGAAGAACTATGGATGGAGACTCGTAACATTGTACAGGAGGCAGCAACAAAAACCATCCCAAAGAAAAGGAAATGCAAAAAAGCAAAGTGGATGTCCAACGAGGCCTTAGAAATAGCAGAGAAGAAAAGTGAAACAGAATGCAAGGGAGATAGGGAAAGTTACAGGAAATGGAATGCAGATTTCCAAAGAATAGCAAGGAGAGATAAGAGGGCCTTCTTAAATGAACACTGCAAAGAAATAGAGGAAAATAATAGAAAGGGGAAAACCAGAGAGCTGTTCAAGAAAATTGGAGATGTTAAAGGAAAATTTTGTCCAAAGATGGACATGATAAAGGACAAAAATGAGACCTCACAGAAGCAGAAGACATCAAGAAGAGGTGGCAAGAATACACAGACGAATTATACCAGAAAGATCTGGATGTCCCAGACAACACAGATAGTGTGGTTGCTGACCTTGAACAGGACATTCTGGAGAGTGAAGTCAAGTGGGCCTTAGAAAGCAAGGCTAACTACAAGGCCAGTGAAGGTGATGGCATTCCAGTTGAACTATTTAAAATCTTAAAAGATGATGCTGTTAAGGTGCTACACTCAATATGCCAGCAAGTTTGAAAACCTCAACAGTGGCCAGAGGATTGGGAAAGATCAGTCTACATCCCAATTCCAAAGAAGGGCAGTGCCAAAGAATGCTCCAACTACTGTACAAATGAAGCATACACAGCATGGTCTCTGTTGCCCTGTAGCAGCCACTTCTGGTAATGCACGTGAAAATACAGTGGTGCCCCGCATGACGATGATAATCCATTCCAGGAAAATCGCTGTTAAGCGAAATCGTTGTCATGCGAAAAGCCTTTCCCCCTTTGGAATGCACTGAAACTCGTTTAATGCGTTCCAATGGGGAAATTACCTAGTCGTCCAGCGAAGGGGAAGCCATTTTCCGAGCACCGATCAGCTGTTAAAATGGCTGTCCTGCGAAGCATGGGTCCGGAAAAGACAAAGCAGCCATTTTGCGGAGCCGGAAAAATTGTCGTCGTGCGAACAAATGGTTCGTGAAGCACGGACCTAATCGACGTCCAGCGGAATTTCCCCATAGGAAACATCATTTTGCAATTGCTATAGCGATCGCAAAAAAGTCATCGTCCTGCGGTTTCATCATTTAGCGGGGTCGTCGTCATGTGGGGCACCACTGTACGGTGTTTGCTATTATATGTGGTTTTCAGTATCTGCAGTGGAGCTTGGAACCAATCCCCAGTGGATATGAGAGTCTTACTGCACTATACCAAAGGAAAAAGTGCATAACTGGTACTACACAATTGTTCTTGGAGCACATGGATGAGGAAAATGGATACTCTTGCTTTAGAGAACATGGGATCAGCAAGTAATTAAGAACAGTAAGTTGGCAAGGATTTTTCTTTTCAGAGAAATATAAATACTACAGTGGTGCCTTGACCTACGACCATAATCTGTTCCAGAAGATGGACATAACTTGAAATGGTTGTAAGTCGAAGCACCATTTCCCATAAGAATGCACTGAAATGCAATTAATCTGCTCTGGCTGAAAAAAAAATCCCTCACAAAAAAATCACTGCAAGACTCATTGGAAATGCGATTAATCCTGTCCAGCTGAAGGGGGGGGGGAGAAAAGCAATCAAGTGTGCAAGACCCATTGGAAATGCACAGAAAACGAACGGAGCAGATTGGAAATGCAGAGAGAACAAAGGGGGCAGATCAGAAATGCAAAGAAAACAAAGGAAAAAGCAAGGGAAGCATGCAGGACCCATCGGAAATGGGGAACCCCCCAAACCAACCAAACTGCCAAGACCCATCAGAAATGGGGGAAATAAAAAAAGCAAACAATCCCCCCAGACTCATTGGAAATGGGAAAACCATTCCAAAAAGCAACAAAAACCCCCAAGACCCATCGGAAATGGGAGGGAACCAACCAGCCAACAAACCCCCCCAAGACCCATCACAGCACAGAAACATAACCCCCCAGCTCAAAACCACGCTTCAAAAACACCCAGAACAGTTTTTAAAAAGCAGAAAACAGCACCTTACCTTACAAGGCAGCCCAAAGCCTCCCTGCAAACACACACACATGATTTCAGAAACAGAAGGAGGCAGTCCCAAGCCTCCTCCGACGCACACTCTCTAACTGCTGGGGTGAAGCAGCCTTGTCGCCACCTACAGTAAGCAATTTGAATTTCTTGCCTTTTTCTCCTGCCTTTTTCTGCTCGTAAGTGGAAGCTCTTGTTGCAAGTAGAAGCAAAATTTCATGGCCGGAGCTGGTCGTAACTCGAAATAGTTGTAAGTAGGAACGTTCGTAAGTCGAGGCACTACTATACAGTGTTTTCCCGTGTAATCATTTTTCAGTAACAGGATGGATACAATTTCAATTAGCTCTGCTGATCTTGACCATTCAAAGGGAATGCTGACTGTGTGCTATTGTGGCTTCTAAATGGTACAACTGGCAGACATGTTCTCAGGAGCCCCTTCATAATTTCAGTGCTAAATGTAAGAACAACTCTATTCTCTCTTCATTGTAATCTCTTCTTAAATTACTTTAACTTGATCATTTAGTTCTGACAGAACCTAAGGCTAAGCACTTATATCTGCATATTTATCTTCCTGTTATCCTTGTCTCTGGTTGGCTGGACAGTAAGCTGGAGCGCCTGGTTGCTAGTTTACTTCCCTACCTTGGGGGAACCCTATAGCTTGCCTTGGACAAGCTACATGGTCCCAGAGCACCCTAGAAAAAAGGAACAGGTCACCACTTCTTAGTACTCTTTATGTTTTTGTTTTAACCTGAAAAGGGTCACCATTATTTGGAGTCACCTTGATAGTACATAATTAATTAATTATTCAATCCATTGTCTCAGTTTTGTCTTCCCTTCTCTTCCATGCAGTAGTATTCTTGCTGCATAGTAGCAATATATGTATTACAAATAAGAATGAGGCAAGTTAATATTATACTTTACACTATAACGCTTTCAAAGTGTTCAGAATTCTCAGTGTAAATTATGCAGTAAATCATTGCAAAATAGCTGTAAGGAAGGTAAGGCTTTTAATTTTCATTACCTCCTCAGGTTGAAAGGTGAGTGACAGCAGCTGCCTGAAGGAATGACTTCGCTAGGCGACATGATTGTCAGGTCTCAGGGTTCCAGTTGAAGTCTCAAGAGATTATTATAGTTCTCCTTGTATCCAGGTAGGCAGACAAACCTCAGGACAAGCAGTGTCAGAGGATGAAACATCTCCCCATTTATCCTCTCTAGTCTCAGCAGAAGGTTAAGAGTATCAACTCCGCCCAGAGATACAGGGGACCCCACTGTCGATCTCAATCCATTAATTTGTTTTCAGATGAGCTATCTTTAAACTACAGAAACATTCTCTGAAGACATGCACATGGGAAAGTTGAGACTGGGCTGAAAAATTCACCTGCAGGATCCCAGGAAACTTGTCTGGAGGAAACACATTTCCAGGACTCCAAAGTCACCACCATGAGTCAGGCACGACAACAGCAGGCCAAACGGACTCACAGCTGTCAATTTGTTCACTCCTGAACAAGTAACACAATGGCTTCTAACCTATATTCGCCCGTATAGGAAAGAGTTAAATATTCAAAGGCCCAAAGCTATATTAATATACCAAATTCAGCACAATTCTTATAAAATAAGCATTCCTCCCCCATTTTTCCCCACTGGAAACATTTTCCAAATCATTTACTTGCATTAATTATTACTAAAATGAATCAAAAGTTTCATCAAAGACCACAGCCACTCTCTCTTAGCCAATGTACCCTTATAGCATTAAAGGAAACATGTCAAGATGGAAGGAGGCAGCCAACTGACACAAACACAGAGTTCAGTGAGGAAATGGTATCTTCACAGCAAGAAAAGACTTGTGTGGTTCTCTCTCTCTCTCTTTCTCTTACACACACACACACTCATGCACACTAAAATGCCAAGAGACTGGTCCCACACAGCTTTGAAAGGTAGACCTAATTAGAGACATTGTTCTATATTGATTTTAGTTTTATTCAAGATCACTCTGTACAACCTGAGTTCTAAATTATAGCACCAGCCAATGCCAACCTTCCTCAATCTGGTGCTATTCAGGTGGCTGTAAGGTTATGGAAGCTGTAGTCCAACACAGCTTGAAGAACATCAGGTTAGCCAACTCCACATCAAGTGGCCCCTCCACTCAAAGTTCAGGGATTGAAAACATAGTGGCAGAGCTAGCAAAGGCCATGATAGCGGGTAATCCTAATCCAGATTTTTTTTCCTGTTTATTTTTTTATTGTGCGCCTCGTGGCGCTGTGGTTAAAACACTGTACTGCAGCTAAAACTGTGCTCACGACCTGGGGTTCAAATCCCAGGTAGCCGGCTCAAGGTTGACTCAGCCTTCCATCCTTCCGAGGTCGGTAAAATGAGTGCCCAGCTTGCTGGGGGTGGGGCAATGTATAGCCTGTATAATTAAAATTGTAAAACCGCCCGGAGAGTGCTTGTAGCGCTATGGGGCGGTGTACAAGTCCAATAAATAAATAAATAAATAAATAAATAAATAAATAAATAAATAAATAAATAAATAAATAAATAAATAAATAAATAAATAAATAAATAAATAAATCATGTCAGAAGAAACAAAATTTTAAAAAAGACTTAACTCAAAAAGATAAAAAGACAAATAATATGTTGAAAACATAACAATGAGAAGCTGTCTGTATATAACCTAAAAACTGAGAGAGAGAGAGAGAGAGAGAGAGAGAGAGAGACAGAAAGAGACAACCAGAATCCTATTAGTTACTTTTGTCAACATAACTTCAATGGCATAAATTTAAAGCAACAAGTTGCTACCAATGAACAGGTTCCTATTTGCATCCTTCACTGTGTGCCAGTTGTGTGAGATGGAGGTACACAGGTAGCAATTTATTAACAAGCAGCAATTTGTTGCTGTAATTTATACTATTGCAATTAATGCTCATTTGAATAGCCAGTAGGATTACTGCCAGTGATTAAACATCCAAATACATGTCCACATGAGGTCTATATTTCACACATTCAACAGCCGAAAAGGTTACAAAGTCCTCAGTTCACTGAGCAAATGAGAGTGAACATTTTTGTCCCACAATGCCGGAATCCCATAAGGACTCAGCAATGGAATTCTGGGAATTTTAGTCCGCAAAAGTAACTCTCCTATCTCCATCTTAATGACAAAGAATGAATAATACCTGGAACTGGTTTCTGTCACTACACAATTATTTCCTTTACCACCATGAATGCCTGGGGGGGGGGCATCCATAACAGTTCCAAAATTTGTCCATGCATTATGAAAATAAACAGTTGTAATTTGCTCAACGTATTACAAGAGTTGGAATGACAATGATACTGTATTTAGTGGTTGCCAGAACTGAAATCAAATCAATTGTGGAATTATTATCAGAATTATTACAGTGGGGTCTCTACTTAAGAACTTAATCCGTATTGGAAGGTGGTTCTCAAGTTGAAAAGTTCTTATGTTGAATCTGCATTTCCCATAGGAATGCATTGAAAACCATTTAATCCGTATCTGCTCTTTTCCGTCCATAGAAACTACAGTGGAACCTCTACTTAAGAACTTAATCCATTTTGGAATGGTGTTCTTAAGTTGAAACGTTCTTAAGTTGAAGCAAGATTTCCCATAGGAATGGGCTGAAAACCAATTAATCCATTCTGGCTGTTTTTTTTATGTAGAGGTGCGTTCGTACATTGAAGCATTAGTTCCCATAGGAACTAAAGCAAAGCTGGTTAATACGTACTCTACCACTAGGGGGAGAATTTTTTTTAACCTAAGATGACCTAAGGTTAAAAAAAGAGCAGGAAAGGTTTTTTTTCCTGTTCTTATCTTGGATTTCTGTTCTCAAGTAGAAGCAAAATTTAGCAAACGGAGCTGTTCTTAAGTTGGATTGTTCTTAAGTAGAGACGTTCTTAAGTAGAGACCCCACTGTATTGGTAAAAGACTAGAGTTAGGAATTATCAATCATCTCCATCTCCAAATCTATGAAAAGTTCTGAAATAGTATATATCATCTGTTTCTAATCCAAAATGTGGAAAAATGCAATTGTTCATGCATTTACCTCTGCCCTACAGTGTATAAGAACAGTATGTATTTAAAATTAAGCTTTATTACTTTATTTCTTTTTTATTTTATTTTATTTAAAAAAATTAATTTAACTATAACATAAACATAAAATTCATTAACCAAAATACAAATTGACTGTGTTCCCCACCTGTGGTGAACAGTTATTACTTTATTTCTAACACCTTTATTAATATTACAGACCTTTATTGTAAAGGTCTGTAATCCACAGAGAAGCCTTCCACTACCAGGAGCTATCACCTGCTTCACACCAAGGGACAAGAACGATGAGGTCTGTAGCCCAAAGCATTCCAGAGGGTGTGTTAACAATTGGCAGTTAGAGAGTCTGAGAGAATGAATTTATGACCCATCTTTCATTCTGAAAGCACACTTATTGCCTTTGTTGCTGGTACTAGAGACATCTCTCCACTACAAGCCAGGTGTGAGGGGGACATGGAATTACCACTAGGCATGTGCCATGTGGAAATCTGTTGACTCCATCTTCCCACCAGCTTACATTGGCGCAACTTTCTTTTTTAACAGGAAGCTAGACTGGAACCAGGCCACAAAATCTTCAAGGTAGTCCTTTCTCCATGTGAGTGAAATGTAGGTGTGGGTCTGTCAGGTGGAACCAGGAATGGAGAATTCTGGGAGTCAGAGCCCAGAAAATCCTAACAGCACGTCCTTAATTACCACAGTCAAATACTCTTTCTTATAGTATATGCCACTAGGTTGGCTCTGCTATGGCACTCCAGTCTCCATTAACAAGCTAAATTTATACTCTAGGTTCTGACATATGAATGAAGAGCTTGTCTTTTACAGTGGTGCTTACCGATCGTCGCTATGCGAGTTTTGCTCATTGCGACTGTCGGTATGCCTCCGCATTAGCGAACCCGAAAAAGGGATTGCTATGCGGATACGTCATTATACGGTGCGCTCGTTAAGTGAGGCATCACTGTACTACTTTTTACAGTCACTGAATTTAGCAATTGTCATGATGATGGGATATGTAATCAGAGAAATGTAAGATGGGGTCAGACAGGTTCTGTGTGAAGATGATTTGAAAGACATTGGAATGTGTTTTTCTAAGTGCTATGAAAGTGCTTTTCTGAAGATCGGTACAGCATAGTTCAAGATAAAATTGAACGTCGAATCGAGAGGCCCATGGAAGACTCAACATTCCAAGCTAATTGGAGAAGATATAAAACCCCTAGATTTTCATGGGAATCAAGGGAGGAGGAAGGTGTTACAGCCCGTTGAGACTAATTGGTTAATAGCCAGAATTGTCAAGAAGAAGGGAGGAGTTAGAGAATATAGAAAATGGATGATGGTTTATGTGAGAAGGAGATCAGAGATTCAGTTCTGTTCTGGAATTTGATTCCATGATGGTTTGAGTATGTGACTTGAAGGAGAGAGGATGTAAGTAAAAAGAAAGGAGGAGGTAGGGCTAGCCCACCTCAGCCCAGCATATAGTGTTTCTTATTTTAATGGGAATTAATTATTTTATTTAACTGTAATAATCTTTGAATATGTTCTTTATGCTAAAGCTTGTGCAATATAAACTGATTCTAGGAAATTATTTTTCTATTAAAAATTAATTACAAATATTCTTACAAAAGGACTGGTCTCTTGAACAGCAGGGTCTGCCTAAATCCAGGAAGTTGAGAGGGCCCCAAACAAGCTATATTTAAGAGTCCTACCTAACTGAGCTGTTGGAGGTCTAAGGAATCACATATCCCATGTGTCTTTACTTGCAAAGTACTGGGTAAAAGTAAAATGTTCTTTTAAGGTTAGACTTGTTCAAGGGGCTTACGCTATGCACTGCTGAGGTCTTGGGACTTGCCCCAGCGCAAAGGTGGTAGGTAAGTGGCCTGTCGAACTCTCTAACCAAGTGCTAGGCACTCCTTAGGGAGGCTAGTGCACCACAGCAATTGCCTAATTTCAGGAAATAACCTAACCATCTGAGCTCACTATTCTGAAGAACAAGAGCACAAATGTTTTATTTCAAATGTTCTAGTAATCCAGCTCTTAACCCCAGCCACAACAGAACCATTAAATGAGTGGGAAGTTGGGTCAGTCAGCACTTATGTTCAGTTCCACTGATTCAATGGGTCTATTCTAGTTTGTATTAACAATTGGATTTAGGCTAGTATGTTGGATAACAGCCTAGGTATATCAAAGCCCAGAACTCTTGCTACTGAGAAGTACCGTTATACTTTTGATACCACTGTGAATCAGTCATACAATAAAGCCTGAGTTATCTTTATATTTGTGTTTCTGAAATGTTAATAACTGTACATGTGATGTGTAAACACACAAACACAAGAGCAGAGTTAAACTTGGCCATCAAACAAATGGTTGTAAAGGGACAACTACTGCAACACACATTTGGACATGGGGGGGGGCGAACTATGAAATGCATTCCAGATTTAAATTTGATAGGGAAAAGTACAAACTTCTACACTTGGGTGGGAAAACAAATGCACAGTTACAAGGTGGGGATACTTGGCTCTGTAATACTAGTAGTTAGAAGAATCTTGGAATAGTTGTTGGTCACAACCTGAATGGGAACCAACACCATGATGTGGCTGCATTAAAAGATACATACAGTGGTACCTCGCTAGACAACGAACCCGCTAAATGACAAATCCGCATAACGATGACATTTTGCGATCACTATAGCGATTCGCAAAACAGTGGTTTCAATGGGCAATTTTCGCTGGATGTTGATTTGGTCCATGCTTCGCAGACATTTGTTCGCAAGACGACGATTTCTACAGCTGATCGTTGGCTTCGCAAAATGGCTGCCCTGTGTTTTCCGGACCCATGCTTTGCAGGACAGCCATTTTTACAGCTGATCGGCGCTCGCAAAATGGCTTCCCTATGGGCGATCTTCGCTGGACGACGAGGTATTTTCCCCAATGGAACGCATTAAACGGGTTTCAATGCATTCCAGTGGGGAATCGCATTTCGCATGACGATGATTTTCCTAAACAGCGATTTTCACGGAACGAATTATCGGCGTCATGCGGGGCACCACTGTAGTCTCCAAATCCCGTGATGTACTAATTCCCCTCTGTTCAGCACTGGTTAGGTCTCATCTTGTGTTCTGAACACTGCAACACGGATGATGAGGGAACTAGAAATCAAGCCCTATGAGGAAAGACTAAAAAAATTGGGCATGTTTAGCCAAGAAAAGAAAACCAAGGGGAGATATGATAGTACTTTTCAAATACTTGAAAGACAGTCATATAGAGGAGGTGCAGGATCTGTTCTTGATCATCCCAAAGTGCAGGACTTGTAATAATGGGCTCAAACTACAGGAAGCCAGAATTTGGTTGAACATCAGGAAAAAATTCTTAACTGTTACAGCAGTATGACAAGAGAATGAATTACACCAGGAGATAGTGAATGAGAAGAGAGTTGGACTCAATTACCTCACAGTCCCGATTCCACTCCATTATTCTATCATCTTGGTCTAGTTGGCTACAGAAACAGGAACTAGGCACTCCAGATGTCCTTTGCACCCAAGTACATGCAACCACTTGTTCTCTTGTTTCTGCCTTTTGGGGGGGGGTGTGTGTATGGTGTTGGAGAACAAATGCTGTAGGGATTCAGCAAACACAGAAACATCTTAAGACTGAAGCTATAAACAGCTAGGAATGGATGAAGGTGACTGCCTAGGCTTTAAAAGCACCCCCTTGCCAGGTTTTCCTTCTCCAGTGTTACCCTAATATTTCTGCTTGGAGACACAGGAAGGTATAGCTGTTATTGGAGACTTCGGTAAGCATCCTGAGACCTAGCACTCCTATATCTGATGGTTTAAGCAGACAGTTCCACATAGAACACTTTGCTGGAGTGTAAATATGATTGCTTGTTTGCTCGCTCGTTGAAATAGTTATCAGCTGCTTCACAGTCTTAAAAATACCCCTGGAACGGTTCTCCTAAAATTGGAGAAGAAAAATGCAACAAAACCCAGTTAAAGTACAGTAAGATGTGAGTGAGTAGCATACATCGGACAGTGGTCAGATATTCTTTCTCCCAGAACAGGTGTAACTGCCATACCAAATGAAGCAGATCAAAAGCATTCCTGAATATTCAAGCAAAGTTGGATATAGCAGTCCTCCCTCACCCAAAATATGAACACAATTTTTTCCAAAGAAGTGGGATCTCATCTAAAATGAATCCGATTAGGATGGAACCAGATTCCGACGGGGCCTGGGTGCAACACTGACTTGATCAGAGCTGGGATACACATCTCAGGGACCAAAGGCCCCCTTCTTAGGATTTTGCATAATCACTAATATTCAGAATTAATGCATGGATGAAGTCATTACGATTTTCAAATGACACTATGTACAAGATAGTACAACTTGCTATAAAGGTAAAGGTAAAGGTTCCCCTTGACAATTTTTGTCCAGTCGTGTCCGACTCTAGGGGGCGGCGCTCATCCCGCTCTTCAAGCCATAGAGCCAGCGTTTGTCCGAAGACAATCTTTCCGTGGTCACATGGCCAGTGTGATTTAGACACGGAACGCTGTTTACCTTCCCACCGAGATGGTACCTATTTATCTACTCGCATTTGCATGCTTTCGAACCGCTAGGTTGGCGGGAGCTGGGACAAGCGACGGGCGCTCACTCCGTCGCGTGGATTCGATCTTATGACTGCTTGGTCTTCTGACCCTGCAGCACAGGCTTCTGCGGTTTAGCCCACAGCACCACCACGTCCCTCACAACTTGCTATGCAATGCAAATATATTGTAAACAGTCTGGAGAGTGCTTTAACTGCTCTAGGGTGGTATATAAGCAGCATGGTGTATACAGCATTTTTGAGCTGTCACAGGAATTTTGTAGCAATTTGCATGAAGCCAGCCTTTCAATGGTAGTACAAACATCTACATCAGGAGGATGTGTATTACCCCTATGCCAGTAAATCAAGATGGATTATATGGCCTCAAAACAAACAAAAAACAAACAAACAAAAAGGACACATATAGAGGCATTAATGCAGGCACATATCCATATCTCATCTTACCACCATCAACCTTGCTGAAAACAAACAGGAAATATGCTTTAAGATTTGGAGATGGGGAAATAGCATGTGTTTCTAATGTCACTGACACTAGATGCCCATCAGTGCTGTAGTACAGCATCAGAGAAGGGATTGTCTTTTCTAGAAGAAACCTGCAGCACTAGTTGTGCTCACCCTATGAGCAAAAGCAGTGTGTGCATATTTTCACAGCAGTTACAATCAGTCTTCACTTTAAATAATTTAAGCAAACCCCTGATCTCTTTTTGTGGTGGGAAGGTGACTTATGAGCTTTGACTCATTAGCCAAACCCATACCTCTATGATTAGTCTTATAAGGCTCAGTCATATCCACACACACAATTGGGAGAAAGATAGTTATTTGAAAAATCCAACATCAATTTTGGCAAGCACAGGAATGTTCTCAGTGCAGCCTGTGTGAAAAAGTGTCATAAGTCCATCATCAGTCTACAGCTAGAAATTGCTGACCTTGTACAGGAAGAGGTAATTCAACCCAGTTATGTAAGAACATCCAAAGGGAGTCTGGGAATTTTCTATAGAAACAAAACTGCAGAGACTGAGCAAACCTGATCAATATACAAAATTTGTTTAAACTAATGTTGAAATATTAAGAGGCTCTATCAAAAAAAAAAAAAAAGAATCCTATTCACACCCATGCAGTTAACTGGATGAGGAAACAAAATACACATCATCACCCATTTTTGCAGCTCAGTGATTGAATCTTTCACTTCTGAATTTGTCATGGTGGCAAAACATGAAATCATTTCCTTCTAAAATCACAGTTTTCAACAAGCACCTCATGTCTTAGTAAAAATAGGAGGGGATGCCACTGCTGTGAATCTGGAAGTGGTAGTAATTGGGTGTGGCCCGACAGGTTCAAGGGGGAAGATTTGGCCCCTGGACCCAAGGAGGTAACTCATCACTGCACAAGATCAAGTATGCAAGGTGAAATCATAAAAGAAGAGTTGCTATCACTGCAAGTACTTCCCTTTGGATAATAACCACAACACAATAGCGAAACTAACATGTATGATTGCAAGATTGTTCCAAAAATTGCAGAACCAGCAGCCACAACAGACACAGGTAACAAGTTGTAAAAATCCCTGCTACAGGTTTCATCAATACTGGTTTAACAGCAGTACCATAAAGAACATCTCACAGTTAATAACAGAAGTTTAATGGAAGTTTTCTTTTTTCATTATCATCATTTGGATTTCTTCTCTTGCGCTATTTCATTACACACGTGACATGGTACCCTGGAAACAACAAAGAGATGATAGCCCAAGACCTTTGGGTAGTGTGGGTGGCATATAAATTAAATAAATAAATAAATAAATAAAATAAATAAATAAGTAACATTTATTTGTTTGGTGCTGTTAATAGATGCAGAGGAGCATATTCAATACAAATATAGTAGTCACTTCTGACTAATTCACTTCTGATCAGAGTTCATCAAAATGGGAAAAAATCATGTCTGCAAATTATGTCTGTGTAAAAGTGATTATGTCACTGACAGGGAGAATGCCAATAATTAAACCCTGCTTCAATCCCAGGCCTAACTCCATGTAGGCAGTCCCATTGAGTGTGAGTTGGGCGAGTCTCAGATGAAAGCAGGAATTAATTGATTACTGTCTGTCTTCCCCTGCCTGTGACATAATCACCCTTATGCAAGCGTAGTGTGGGGAACAAGACTTTGGCCAATATATATTAACTTGCAATCAGAAATGAAGGGAGGGGGATTCTACCATATACTTCTTCAAGGTTTGTTTTATTTTGTGGAGAGAAATGTCTCACCACAAGAAAAGTTATATGGCTATATAGACTCTTTAAACATTACAAAGGATTCCAAGCAGACCTCACTAGGCAACTGTTAATGGCCCTTTGGTCAGTTATACCATATCGTATTTGCTTAGGTTGGATGCTAAATGGGCAACAATTTTTTTAAAAAAAAGTTTGGAAGAAATCTGTTTCTACTGGGCTGTCAACTGGAGAGTCATTTACAGAAACTCTGGTTTACCGGCATTTAGATACCTACTTGGCACAGCTTTCCAAATGAATTCCTTTTTTTGCTTTCAGAAGCATAACCACAACTTACAAAATAATTCTTAAGAGTCTGTGTCTTGAAGTATGCTATTAAGTGGAAATCAATACTACCATGCTATTTGTGTCTGTGGTTTTGTAAATTCAGCCTCCTGGCCACAAGATTAGTCTTCTCTTGTTGAGCAGAGGAGGCATTTGCTGGCTGCCAGATTGCCTTATGACCTTGTCTCCTTGCTTCTCAACATGTATTCAATAAAAAGAGTGCAACAAGAAGCAGCCACGCCTAAGAGAATCTGTGAATACAACTAAAAAATAATAATTTGAGAGAATTGAATTTAAGATATGTTTTCAATTTGAGGCTGAATTCCACATAGATCCCACTAAACTCTTGGAGAACTACTTAATTCCAAGTAAAGAAGCATAGGCTTCAGCTGCACATGAATTAATATAATCTGTTATTCTCTGAGAACTATGTGTGAAAGGAAGGATCAACACAAATGGAAGAATGTCTGATACCTTCTTATCATCATAATTATGATACTGGCCTCAAATGTCACACAACTATCTATGTTAAATATACATTGGCCCTATTAATTAAGCCAAGCTTATCTTTCTAATATCAATTAAAGTGAAGTCACACAGTAGAATCAATATTGGAACAACTGCTATTCAATTTATTTGGAAATCCTCTGGAGAGTAAAAGAAAACAACAACAACACAGAAGTGTTTACATGACATCTAATTATTTTCAGGATGGAAAACGAACTGTTAAATAATACTAGTGAATACATTAAATGAACCTCACATATAAAATGATTGTGGTAAATTACTACAAAGGAAACTTTGAGACTTTGGTAGAATAACACAAAAATAAACAACTTGGTGAACAGCAGCCAAGAAAAATGAAAATTGTGCCCTAAAGATTATTAGTAAAGGAATATCTGCCCCAATGTCATTTGCCTAACCCACCTGATCTTCTCAGGCTGGGCTCCTCCATGTAGCCACCCCGAGGGAGGCCCAAAAGTCATCTGCTAGAAATAGGGCATTCTCGGCAGTGGAAATGTGGTGTTCACCCTAAGTGATATGCATTATTCGTACGTTATATGTTAATATGGTTGTGAGGTGGGACCAAGAGAGGTGCTGAAAGGTGGAGCCTAGGAAAGAAGGAGTTCAGTCGGAGCCAGAGAGAGCTAGAGAAGAGGATAGTTTGGGGTTTTGAGGCAGAGAGTGTCTAAGGAGTGATTAGGCAGTAATTAGTCAGAATGTGACCTGTGTTAGTTAATACTGTATAGAAGAGATCAAAGAAAAATATTGAAGCTTTGTGAAACTTTAAGAATGTGCTTAAGAATTATTCCTGAAATCACGTGTAATCATTAAACCTGTTTCTGTTAAAAAGTCAGTACTGAATGGACCTTAGTCTTTCATACAGAAATATAGTTGATAAAGAGATCAATTGGTGGCAGCATGTCAAGAGGCGTGTTGGGATACCTTCGTGAGCTCTGTGTTGGGTGGAACAAGCAGGGGCCACAGGGTAAACGTCACAATTTGTGTCCAGAGGTGGGATATAAAATAATCCAGTGATGCCAATGTTTAAAAGTGAATTTTCTGGAGTCGTGGGTACCTTTTAGTCAGAAGTCTGTGGTAAAGAAGTGGGTGACCTGCTAGAGCTTTTGCGGAAAAGTTTAGTGGTGGGGCTTCTGAAACCAGATCTGGGGGAACTAAAGATAGGGAACCGACTCTTAAGGGCAAATTCTTTTTTCTAACCTCAAGATTTGAAAGACTCAGTGTCTAGCTTGAAATCCAAGGCTCTGAGAGATAGGGGAGCACTGGTGGATAAAATGGAAGCCAGAGGTCAGAGCAGATCTGAGGTAATAGGAAAATAAAAGCAGAGGCTTGATAAATAAAATTATTTTGGTGTCTGAGACATAGAGAGACATAGTAACTAAAAGGTTGTTAGCTGGAGAACAGCCAGGTAGAGCTGCTGAGTGAAGTGCAACAACATAGTTACTGGAATTAACAGCAGAAAGACAGGTCCATTTTAAAAGCAATACTTTCAAGACTAATTCACTCAGACTTAAACATGCCACCCAAACGTAGCCAAAAAGGGAGTTGTGAGGCAGAAAGTTTACCTCAGGAAGTGGAAGGAAACTGAGACCCTCTAGCTCCAGTGGAACAAGAGGAGACTGATGAGGATGCCTCAGAGAGACAAAGGGTTCTAAGCTCCCAAGATTCTGAAAAACTGAAATTGGAACAGGAATTTCGGCTTAGAGAAAAAGAAGAAGAAAGAGCTAGGGAACTACAGCTTAAGGAACTACAGCTCAGGGAACTAAAGCTCAGGGCGAAGGCTGAGGCCAGATCAGAGAAATGGAATTTGAGCAAGAAAAAAGACAAATGGAATTAAGACAAATGGAATTTCAAATAGAGATGAAAAGATTGGAAATTGCTGCTCAATAATAATAATAGTAATAATAATAACAGCTCTAGTGAGGGAAATCTCTCAAAAATCGATCGAAAGAAATTTCCCCAATATAGGAAAGGAGACTGCCATGAATCTTTCCTCATTTCATTTGAGAGAGCATGCTGGGACTCTGAGATTAAGGATGATGAAAGGATGATAGTGTTGAGATCACAAAAAAGTATAGATTTAGCTGCGCTTTATTCTCAGATACCTCTGGAGTAAGCTAGAGATTTGGAAGCCTATAGAAAATGGTATATTCTAGATTTGGCATAAATACAGAACACCTTAGAAGAACATTTTGTTCCCTTACCAAAAAGCCTGAAGAATCTTATGCTCAAGTGGGGGCTTAATTGATTCAATGTTTGGACAAATGGATGGAATGTGAAAATGTCACTTCTCTGGACCAAATATAAAATGTGAATGGGTTAGAACAATTTTATTCCATTTTGCCTGGGGAATTGCATTATTTAGTCAAAGACAAAAATCCTAAAAATTTATTACAGGTGTCTGAATACGCTGATGATGAGATTAGGGATCCTCAGTCTTCTGAAGTAAAATTTTACAGGCAGAACTGGGACAACAGTAAGAAACCCTTCAATAAAAATTACAATGGTAAAATGTCAGGGAAAGATGGCCAGCTTAGTACCTCACCTAAGTTGCCAGGGCTTAGTCTGCAAAAGCATATGAACCCTGAGGAAAAGTTTAATAGATCTCTACAGTGTGATCGAAGGACTCACAGACAGTGTGGCGAGTTCAGGCATATTCAGTCGAATTGTATGAAAAACAACAAAAATAAAAATGGGTAAGATGATAGACCAAAAAAGTTCACTGTGTAAAACCTGTGGAAGCCACTGAAGGAGGCTATAACAATAGTTCTGTCTCCACGGCAACTAGCACAACAGAAAATTCTGATCTGCCACTAGCCAGACTCTTTCAGTATTTTCTTATAGAGACAGATAATATTTTATTACAGAACCCTGGTGAGAAAATTCTTATTAATGAGAAGTCTTATATGGGGGTTGTTGATACCTGTTCCCACATAACTCTGTGTCACCCTGATGTGGTTCCTAAAGAACAAATACTCCCAAACCAAAACTGTTACAATCAAGGGAATAAGTTATATGCCAGTTATTTTACCTATGGCTAAAGTAAACTATAGAGACTGGGTTGGAATTTGGGATGTGGCAATTTCTGATCAAATTCCAGCACCTTGTTTGATCGGTTTAGATCTCACTAAGCATGTGCAGAGTGTTTTTGTGACAACTTGCTCTCAGGGAAGGCAAATGGAAGCCACTGAGGGAAATTATGGAAATGTTCCTGAAGTAAGAGAAGAGAGGTAACTGATCTGGTTATTGTGAGAAACCCTAAGAATCTATCTTTCATCAAAGAACAAAAGGAAGACCCTACCTTAAATGAATGCTCTGCACCAGTTAAGAAAATTCCACTGACCCCTGAAATTCCTGAACAATGTCCCAGTTTAGAGGAAAACCTGGAAGTAGCAGAAATGGCTGAGGAGGTCAAATTGAAAAACCCCAAGAATACTTCCTGTGTTCAAGAGCAGATGGAAGGTATTACTTTAAATGATTGTATTAGAACACCTAATGAGAATCTCATTCCACTGACCCCTGAACACCCAGAGAGGTTTATAGCTGATAAAAAACTGACATATAGAGAGGTTTTATTAACACATCATATGAGTAAAGATGGACATTTCAAGCAGCTAATTGTACCTGCAAAAATTAGGGAGGAGTTCTTAGAAATAACAGAGCCAAGCTTGGGGGGGGGGGTACTCATGGAAAGGAGAAAGGCTTGTATGAGGCCCAGGAAAGAGCACTCTGTCCTGAGGACAAAGTAGTGGGGCTGAGACCCATAGAGGGGAGTAAATAGCTTTTGGCAGGGTCAGAACCTGTGGATTTGTTGCCGCAGCACTGGAGGGCTAAGGAGTCTAGTCACTCTGCAGCTGCAAAAGCACATAAAACCTTGCAAGGCAAACCCCTACCTAACTAACCAAAGAATAAAGAAATAGAACCAGATAAGAATCTCAGTTCATCTAAAATAAACCAAGTGTTTGAGACTGCACTTAAAAGAAACCTGCCTGTGAATTTGGAGTTGACCCATGATAGTGGTTCCCCACATAGAGAGAACTTCTCAACAAAAGTACCTGTGGGTGAGTTTGTGGGTGAGGAGGAAGGCGTAAGCAAAAAGATCTCAAAGAAGGATGCATCCAGAGATGTTCTGAAGGAGGAGAAGGAACTGTCTACCCTTTTCCCAGCTAAGAAAGTAAAGCCACGAGCCAGAAAGCAAGCAAGCTTCACCCGGAAAAAGCGAGCGGAGGAAATCCAGGGGACATCAGAGTGCCTGATGACTGCCAGTCGACAGAAAAGAGCATGGACTTCAAGTTCTGTCTTTGTTGTGCCGTACTACAACCAGGGGTTCAAAATCTGTGTGGATGCATCGAGTGTCGGACTTGGAGTGGTGCCGTGCCAAACGGATGACAGTGGGAACCTGCAAGACTTAGACTTTGTAATCTGCAGTGTAAAAGACACTCAGAACGTGGATGCCGATACATTGCCTCGAAGGCCAAATGACTAATGGGTGGATAAACAAAGTTTGTAATGTTGTATTAAATGTTCTGTTTGTGTATAGTTATGAAAATATGAGTAAAATGCAAAGTTTGGATGGCAATGAACTGAGAGGTATAGAATGATGTTAAAAATAATGGTGAGTAGCCTTATTAATGTGGAGGTAATATAATGTAATTTGTATTGATGTAAGTAATGCAAGAGGTTGGTATATCTTTATTAATGCAAAGGTGATGCAATGCAATTGGTATGAATGTGGTTAATGCAAATGTTTTAACTATATTGTTTTAAATGTTTAAAGTGGTAAGTTTGATTTGGTAAACATAATAGAGAGAAAATGGTATTATAAGGTATGCATAAATTGGTAAGTTATTGTTATACTTGCATGTACTAGGTGTTTGTTTATAAGGGCAAACTGCTAGGTTTCCCCTCCAAACATATTTAAGGGGGGAGGAATGTGGCATTCACCCTAAGTGATATGCATTATTCGTAAGTTATATGTTAATGTGGTTGTGAGGCGATACCAAGAGAGGTGCTGAGAGGAGAAGTCTGGGAGAGGAGGAGTTCAGTTGGAGTCAGAGCTAGAGGAGAGGATAGTTTGGAGGCAGGGAGTGTCTAAGGAGTGATTAGGCAGTGATTAGTCAGAGTGTGACCTGTGTTAATTAATATAGAAGAGATCAAAGAAAAATATTGAAGCTTTGTGAAACTTTAAGAATGTGCTTAAGAATTTTTCCTGAAACCATGTGTAATCAATAAACCTGTTTCTGTTAAAAAGTTCAGTACTGAATGGACCTTAGTCTTTCATAAAGAAATATAAGTTGATAAAGAGATCAATTGGTGGGAGCATGTCAAGAGGCGTGTTGGGATACCTTCGTGAGCTCTGTGTTGGGTGAAACAAGTAGGGGATACAGGTTAAATGTCACAGGCACCGACTCTATGGAATTAACTCTGTGAGGAGCAACATCTCATTTAGGTGTTGCTCCTCTCAGAGATACTCATTTAGGAGACAGTTAAAAACATTACAAGGAGGCCTTTCAAATCGATCCCGATTTAATAACTTTCCTCCAGTCTTGCTACACTCCGAAGATTGGTTTGCACCACTGATTATTTAGTTTTAAATATGTTTTTGCTATTTATGTTCTATTTACTGTTTATTGTGACATTTGTTTTAATTCCTCATAAACTGCCCAGAATAGTGTGTAAGCACTAATGGGACAGTATATAAACAAAGAAACAAACAAATCAAGAATTGCAGTGTTCTTTTTCTAAATCTACAGTATAGCTACATTTGAAATAATATCAGAAATTCTGCTGCTTAGCATAATGTGCCTCAATTAGAAAAGGCCCACTGGATCAGCAAGAATTTGGTGAGTCAACTTCTCCATAAATTCCATGGATTCAATGAGGCTACTCTTATTGCAACTTACTAAACTAAGAAAAAGATTTCAGCCAATGTGTGCATTCTTATACCATCTCAAAAAGGACATGTCACAACAGAAAATGATGCAGAAAATGACCTATAATTCTCATGTAGGAAAGGGAACTTGGCTTGGTAACAAGTCTAACAAAGTGTGTTAGACACATTTCTCCTTCAAATGTTTCAGTGCTTGCTACAAAAATCATGGTAGACACACTCTAAAACTTGTTTTGTACTAGTGTTATAGCATTTCATCTGTCGTAGTTCCATTCTATAGTATCCTGGATTACCATTTGGTGAAGTACTTTGACTTCTCGGCTAGAGAGCATTAAGTATACTATACTTTCTGATTCAACACCAGAGAATTCTAACTCATATAAAGCATGTCCTGAATAAGGAAAACAGGCTGTTTAATCCATGATTCTACATGATTTCTTCTGTTGGAGGTAAGCTGAATTTGCTATGCAAGAAATGGGAGAACTGATGGCAAATGAACAGTAGGAGGGAACAGCAGCAAGAATCAGTTTCAGGTATCTAGTGAAAAATGCTAAGTCATGTACTTTGGGGGCCAAAATGGCTGAGAGACTTCAAGAGTTTGTGGAAGGCAGGAATCCACTGAACCCCTAGGTCACCCAAACATGGTCTGATAACTGTCAGACCTCCATCTTTATGATACTGCATGGAATTTAAAGGGCCAACATGCTAGCATGACCTGTGTCTTATTGGTGCTGTTAAATCAGCTCCAACTGTGTTCCTTGTCTTCTCCAATAAGGACATCTAAGAGAGGAAAAAAATCAGTTCTGACTGGCAAATAGGCTGATTAAAGTTGCATTTCTCAACAGAAAAGTCCGAACTGCAAGTTCCAGATTCATAGTCTAAGTACCTCCTCCCCCTGCCCCTCCCTAACATTATTCCTATCCCTATACCCAAGGTAGATCAACAGGTAATTGTGCTCAGACTGTATCTCTGAAAGATCTAGAATCAGTGTCTGCAAATTTTAAGGGCAGGGGACTTATTCCTTGGGTATTTAAAAGTTAAACATTAAGTGATGTAACTAGGAAAACTGTTCCCTCCCTGCCCCCCCCCCAAAAAATCAGCTTTGAATTCAAAAATGAAGCACAGAAATTTACAAAGAATCAATCGTCTGTCAAACATAAAGACAGCCTCACTTTCCTCTTCACTGAAATCTGAAATGTTCCTTGTTCAGGAGTTATGAAGCTCTTGGGCCCACAATCGAGATATCTCAAGGTTATCATCAACAGAGGGGGTAGACACTAGGTCACGAAAACACAGGACTGCCTGGAACTGTCCCTGATACACTGATTTCTTAATTGCTACTACTGAAAGGCAAGTAATCTTGTTTCTTGAAAATTGCACACAATACAGCTGATAAGATGGTTTTCCACTTATAATTAATATAAAACATAGACATATATCATACACTTCACAATCCTTAGTAGCTTTGAAAATTTACAAAGCAACCAGGTCTGTGCTACTTCTCTCACCTATTCACAGTCAGATGCTAAATACCATCTTATGTCAAAGTTTAAAATTAGTCATGCAAATTCCATTCCATACATGAATTTTTGGAGGGTGATCTCTTATTTTACTTCCTCACAGAGCCCTCTTATTTTGAGTGAGCCAAGGTATGTTGGGACAGAAAGCAAGTTATGCATTAAATAAGCATGGATTGCAGCCAGGTCTACCATTAAGCAGAAATCAGCATCTAAAATACGGGTAGTTTTAAGGCATAGGGAAACTTTTGATGTGGCAGGCTGGCCCAGCTACAAGGCCCAACATTGAGGGCACTGCCTTGTGTAGCTACAGCCTTAAATAGGTTTTCCCAGAGTGTAGAATTTACTCCTGGAAGGGGGGGGGGGAAAGGGAGAGGCAAGCAAAGACTGTGTTAATATTCTCTCTTTGTCTCTCTGTTTGCAAGAGGGAAAAGCCGGCTTCCAAGGCACAGAAATCCAAAGACGCAGGAACATTGGAAAGAGTGCTTTCAGAAATTTATCTCTATCAAATCTGGACCGGAGACAAAAATAATCTGTGTTGACCACAAAAATGCTTTGTGAGGCCAAACATTTTGACCAAACATTTTCAGTGCCCTTGGAGTATATGAAATTCCTTCCCCTCCATCACTCTAAAAAAATGGATGCTAGGAAAGCAATCTTCAGATCTTTAATCTTTTTTAAAGGATTGAGATTATGCTGTATTAAACATTTCAAATGTGCTTCAGCCTGTGACTGGTGAAACATTTATGGAAACGCTAATTGCATTTAAAAGCAGATGAAAGCCACATGCCTCTTTTATAATGCTTTGTGGTGGCTTTGGTAGCAACGGTTTGAAAATGCAAAGATATTAGTGTTAAAATGTATATGTAAATAGGAATCACATACATATGATCTGAAATTTTAATTAATGTGGGGCCAATCAATGCTTTATCTGGACTAAATCTTGGATTTCTAGGTTAGCTTCTGTTTTAGTTTATCTTTATGTTTACCAAATGCAAATACTGTATACAGAGATACAGTATAACATTTTGGCTAAAATTCTGCTACACTACATTACAACTGATTATGTTATCAACCACAGCAGTTTTTTCGAGATGAAAAATTCCAATCCCTCTCCAAAGGTTCCAAGTTTCTCAAGGAATCCCTTTCATTGTGGGAAATGGTGGGGGAAGTTGTCATGAAACATGGGAAAGACTTTAATTTCTAGTAATTGCCACAGTGGTGATTTTCAGAAATTAAAGATTCCCACTCATCTTGCAGCCCACAAAACCTTCCCCACAATAAAAACGATCCCCTGGAACCTCAGGACCTTTGGTAGGAGAATCAGAATGTTTTTGTTTCTGAAAAATTACTGGAGAATTTCTGCCTTTCAGTAAAGCAAAGAGTGTAAATCCATTGTCCCATTATACATAAACCCATTTTGCCTCTGTGGCCACGTCTATGACACATTTCTACAGTGATGTGCCAAAGGCAGGAATATTTCACTTACAGTCTAGTGATTCTGACAGGCCATTTAAAGATTGGTTGGAAAAGGAATAATTAAGTGTTCAGGAAGTAAAGAAATAGGTAGAGACGATACTGGATAAATGGGCCTCGTTGGCTCTTCATCAGCAGCTGAAACGTCAAGAACACCTGTTCCTTCCCCTGCAAAGGGATCTTCCCACAGCCTCCTCCTCAGTGAGGATTAAAATATATACTGGTGCAAATAATAACTGCAGTTAAGAATTTCTATGTAGAGAAAACCAGAAAGCAACATGCAATTGTGGCTTCCACTTCAACAGGAATGCTCTGAAAGTGTGAAGTTCTAACAAGCAGCCTAGAGAGCTGTTCCCTGTTCAGATTGGCAACTACATGTAAATTTCTATCTCTTGTACAATTTGAGCTCTCCAACAACCAGACAGAGCTCTCCATGGGCATTTAAACACATGCGTCATTCTGCCCTTACGTTTTGGCTGAGACAGGCAGAGAGCATTCATTCTGGAGACGGAAGGTAACTTACAATGCCTTTGCATTCTGGGCCCATTTCTTCAGAATCCTTATTTGGCCATGGTGACACATGCCCTAGTTGAATCACGGTTGGATTACTGTAACACGTTGGAAAGTGTTTGGAAACTCCAGAGGGTCCAAAATCCCACAGCCAAATTGCTAACTGGGGCTGGTTACAGGAAACATATAACTCCCTTGTAACAGCAGCTCTACTGGCTGCCAATCCATTTCAGGGTACAATTCAAAGTGCTGGTTTTAACTATAAAATTCTAAACAGCTTGGCTCAAAGCTACCCAAAAGACTGCATTTCCCTCTTTCAGCCTGCCCAGGTATTAAGATAATCAGGAATGGTCCACCACCCTCACAGGCATGCTTGGTGGGGACAAGGGAGAGGGCCTTGCTGATCGCTGCTCCCAGATTCTGGAACACCCACCCACAGGAAGCTAGGCTAGCCCCATCTTTGTTGTGCTTCCACAAGCAGGCAAAGATCTTTCTCCTCAAGCAGGCTTTTCCTTAATCACTGGGTGTCTGAGAAGGTTTTTTTTTTAATGCTCTGTTGTGCTCTGGGGTTTTTTTTAAAATGTATTTTACTATTTACTTACCGTTTTTAACATACTTGTTTAATTGTTTCTTAAACTTTTTAATATTTGTATACTTTCTGTTTTAGCTTTTAAACATTGTTGTTTTAATGACATAAGCTGTCTTGGGTCCTTTTAAGGAGAAAGATGGAGTATAAATAAATAATTAAACAATTAAACAAACAAACAAATAAATAATGATCCTGTGGTTGATTTCCAAACACTTTGCTGCCATTATGATCACCCATCACACTGATAATGGCATTTATATTGTTGGAGTTTTATGCTTTCAGGAAAACCTTTCAGAAATATTTTAGAAGTACAGTAAAGGTTATCCACTGGGTGAACCGGGACAGTCAGAGCCTCTCTGTCTGACTGCAAACAATAATATATATATATATATATAACAGCAATGAAACAAAAAAATATAAGTTAAATAAAATATATGTTTTACAGAGGCAAGTGAAAACATCTGGACTAAAACTTCACACCCAACAGTTGACAGGTCCGGCTATAGGACAAGAATTCTTCACTATACCAGAGGTCAGCAGTATAATTTAGTGGCATGTACACTGCAGCCCCAAACCAAACACATCCCATTGCCTGCCAGCATTTAATCACTGCTGTCTCACCAGGCCTGATCATTGAAATGTGTGTAGCTATGCAGCAGGAGCAGAAGCAGCAGTGTACATTGTATAAGCAAACCAACACATGTACAAATGTAAGGCCTATTGTACAATGTGGCCTGGGATGGTTCCCTTGCTCTGCCTGCTTGCTCAGTGGAGATCTCCTTTCCTAATATGGTTTACTCTGATGTGCTTAATTAAGGTAACTTAGGAGGGACAGATAGCCCAGGCCAGCAATAAGCATGGATCAGAGGTATGGGAATGCCTAGAGGGCTGAGATGGAATAGTTGGAATGGCTGCCAGTGCCATCTCCCAACATCTGTTGACACCTCAAGAGGCCTAATGACTACATCCCCCTCCAATGTTAAGAGTTCACCATTCTTAGGTCACCACTGCCCCTAGAGCCCTTTTGAAAGCTCATATTAGGTCATCACTACCACTGAGACGGCTGTCATCATAATCCATTTCAGATTACCTTTACAAGACACAGGCTTTTGGCTCAGGGGTGGAAATCACCTGCTGTATGCAACTGTACACGTGCAAATACAAATAGAATTTTAAACAATTTTCCCCACGTGTCAGCTTCTACAGACAGTAGAGGCAACATTCCCTGAACTTTTGCAATTATTGGGCGAAGCCCGCAGTACAGTGCCAAAAAACACTGAAATCCATGGAGTCTCGGGCAGCAGCATCAAGCCAAGTTTAAGCAAAGATACAAAAGTGACTTGTATGAATTTATTTTTCTTTATAACATTTTATACAGTTCAACAGCAAAAAGATCTTTTGAATTCCTCCTTTCTCCTGAGAATAACCATAATTTTGGAAGCAGATACTATGAAGGGTTTTGAAAAGAACATTCAGCCTCATTTTCAAGAATTAAATCGATCGCCAGCCCTCAAGAATTAGGAGAAATGAGTTAGGGCTACAGAACGTCTTTCCTCCCAAAAACACAATCTGTTTGTGAAAGAAATGTGTGCTTCAACAGTGAAAAACTGTTTAGAACAGAAGTTAATTCGTACATGGAAAATGTCACATATTTTGCACAAACAAAACTGAATTTGCATACAAATGAACTCTCAAATGGAACCCAGAATCAATTTCAGCTCTCTGATCACATCTGTTTGATAAATAGGCTTGCAAACACACTAACACTTCTTTGCACTTTAAAAAAATATTCCTAAAAAGAGTATTCTGAAGTGAATAAAATTCGTCATTATCAGAATGACCAGCTTTTACTGAGAGTGGAGTGAATTTCCCTGAAACCCACTGTTGCTAGAGCTGCATAATCTCTCTCTCTGGACTGAAAGACAGTGGGCTCATCTTGTTTGGACCACCTTTGGATTTCACCAGGTATCTGAAGTACAGCTTTGGCTGTAAGCAGTTATAGAATTCTAATAGTGTTCAAAAGAAACATTAAGATGACTTTAAAGAATTTATCAACTAGATCCATGGAGAACCCTAAGAAGAACTTAGCTATTCAACAAGACTGCAAGGGGCTAGACACCAATCTATGAAAATCAGTATTCTAAAATAAACTGAATTCTGCAAGGTCTGCCTTAAAACACGAGAAACCTAATTCCGTGTACATGCTGTTTACAAAATATATTAACATTCCTGGCCCAAGTCAAGCGACCACCTTGGTGCTGAACTGTTGAAGTAAGGGAAGAGATAGATGATCTAAGTCAGTGGTTCTTAACCTTGGGTTACTCAGGTGTTTTTGAACTGCAACTCCCAGAAAGTGAAGGCTTCTGGGAGTTGCAGTCCAAAAACACCTGATTAACCCAAGGTTAAGAACCACTGATCTACTGTAAGTGTTTGATAGAATTCAAGTGTGGTCATTTCACATGTCCAACAATTCCTTTTGCTTTTTTGACTGCCCATTTCTACCATAACTGGTTTGATATTAACAGAAGGATTCTTCTACTAGCAAAATTAAGATAAATTTGCAATTGTTATATTTTATATTCTAATTGTGCTACAAACAAATACATATATGGTTTACTATTGGCACAGAAGGATAGAGACTTCAAGGCTGACAGGATGATGTCAACAGAGAACATAATGTACCTATTTTATTCTCAGCAACGTTTCTCTAAATACACACAACTGGAAAAATGTTATTTTAAGAGCATCCATTTACATTATTCCTGATTGCTAAAAGATTGCAGGTACAGTGGTGCCTTGATTTACAAATGTCCCGACATACGACCATTTCGAGTTACAACCAGCTCCAGCCACAAAATTTTGCTTTGACTTGCAACCGGAGCTTCCAGTTATGAACAGAAAAAGGCAGGGGGAAAAGGTGAGGGATTCAAATTGCTAACCATTGGTAAGCAAAGAGGCTCTTCTTTGTAGCTCTTTTGTCCCAGCAGTTAGAGTGAGTGCGATCGGAGGAGGCTTAGGACTGCCTGGTAAGGTAAAGTGCTGCTTTCTGCTTTTTAAAAACTGTTTTGGGTGGGTTTTGCAGTGTGGTTTTGGGCTGGGTGGTGGGATTATGTTTTTATGCTGTGATGGGTGTTGCAGAGTTTGCTTGTTTTTTGGCATTTTTTACCCTAATTTCCGATGGGACTTGCATGGCTTGTTTGCTTTTTGGGTTTCTTTTCTCCACTTCCGAAGGGTCTTGCGGAGCTTTTTTGCTTTTTGGTATTTTTTCCCCTCATTTCCGATGGATCTTGCATGGTTTGTTTGCTTTTTGGGTCCCCCCCCCATTTACAATGGGTCTTGCGGGGTTTGTTTGCTTTGTTGGGGGTTCCCCCCTTTTCTGATGGGTCTTGCAGAGTTTGTTTGTTTTTTGCTTTGCTTTTTCTGCATTTCCAAAAGGTCTTGCAGAGTTTGTTTGCTTTCTGCTTTGTTTTTTTAGTATTTCCAATGGGTCCTGCATGGTTTGTTTGCTTTCTGCTTTGGGGTTGGGTTTTTTTTTTTTTTTTTTTTGCATTTCCAAAGGGTCTTGCACGGTTTGTTTGCTTTCTGCTTTGCTGTTTTTGCATTTCCGAAGGGTCTTGCACGATTTGCTTGCTTTCTGCTTTGCTTTCTTTGCATTTCCAAAGGGTCTTGCACAGTATGTTTGCTTTTCTCTCCCCCCCCCCCCCCGGCAAGAATGTATTAATCACATTTTTGATGGGTCTTGCAGTGTTTTGTGGTTTTTGTGATTTTTTCTTCCACCGGAATGGATTAATTGCATTTCAATGCATTCCTATGGGAAATGGTGCTTTGACTTAATGACCATTTCAAGTTATGACTGGAGTTCCAGAACCAATTAAGTTCATAAGTCGAGGCACCATTGAATTATCTCAAAGTAACATAGTGATGCACTAGAGTGAAGGTGGCCAAAATGAAGCTCTCCAAATACTGCTGAAGTGTAACACTTAGGATTCTTCACCATGGGCTACACTGGCTAAGACTGATGGAAACTGCAGTCCAGCAACATCTGGAGGACTGCACTTTGTTCCACCTAGAACACTGTGTGAAAGGTGTCCCTGTAGACGCCTATCTTATTACTTCAGTTTTGCAAACTATTATATGCAGAGCCAAAGAGAAGTTATGAGAATGCTTTGCATCCCCTTAGAAACAAAGTGGAGAAAACAGATTGAATGCATAAAAGTGACATACAGTGGTACCTCGACTTACAAACATCCCAACATACAACCATTTCGAGTTACAACCACATCTGGCTGCAAAATTTTGCTTCAGAGCTTCAAGTTATGATTAAAAAAAGGCAGGAAAAAAGGCAGAGAATTCAAATTACTAACCATTGGTGGCGAAGAGGCTGCTTCTTTGTAGCTCATTTGCCCCAGCAGTTAAGCTAGGGAGCGATCGGAGGAAGCTTTGGACTGCCTGGTAAGGTAAGGTGCTGCTTTCTGCTTTTTAAAAACTGGTCTGTGTGGGTTTTGCAGCGTGGTTTTTGACTGGGAGGAGTTACGTTTTTGTACTGTGATGGGTCTTGCAGTCTTTGTTTTTTTGGTTTTTTTGCATTCTGATGGGTCTTGCATGGTTTGTTTGCTTTTTTGTTTTCTTTTTTCCCCATTTCTGATGCGTCTTGCAGGGTTTCTTTGCTTTTTTGTGTTTTCTTGTTTTTTGTTTGTTTCCTTTTTGGTTTTTTGGGGTTTGGGTTTTTTTTTCTTTTTTCTTTTTTTGCATTTCTGAATGGCCTTGCAGAGTCTGTTTGCTTTTTGTTTTGCTTTTTTTCCCCATTTCCGAAGGGTCTTGTACGGTTTGTTTTCTTTTTTCTTTTTTCTTTTTCTTTTCTTTTCTTTCTTTCTTTCTTTTTTTTTTTTTTTTTTGCATTTCCGACGGGTCTTGCAGTGTCTGTTTGTTTTTTGCTTTGCTTTTTTTGCATTTTTGAAGGGTGTTGCACAGTATGTTTGCTTTTCTTTTTTCTTTTTTCCTTCAGCCCAATTGGATTAATCACACTTCCAATGGGTCTTGCAGTGTTGTTGTTGTTTTGGTGATTTTTATCTTGGTCCGGAATGGATTAATTGCATTTTCAATGCATTCCTATGGGAAATGGTGCTTCAACTTATGGTCATTATGAATTACAACCAGAGTTCCGGATCCAATTAAGTTCGTAAGTTGAGGCACCACTGTAAACTGATTTCTTCATGAAATAAATTTTAGCTGAATAATCTTCTGATGCAAATTTCCATTTTAGCATAATGCATTTTAGGACAGTGACTCTGTCCTTGTCAGAAGGTTAGAATTTGAGATATGTAATACTGATTTCCTATGGTGCAGTTAAAATGTACCATTTGGGAAAAAAAACTACACTACATTAACAAGTATCCATAGACATTATCTTTTGCATATTGTCATGCAGCAGATAAGGTCTATAGCGCTATCTTAACATAATTTCTTCCAAAAGTTACACCACTTGCACAAGTGTGCAACAGGATTTCAGCCACTGTGTGTTTTAATCTATAGTGGATGAACTTGTGCAGTCTGCTTTGCCAAATTTATTTTTAAAGTTGTAACTTTGATTCTGTCATATTAAGTCAATAAAACAGCGAGTGGTGTGCATTTTAGAAAAAAAAATCAAAGTTTTACCCCAGGAAAAAGTTAAACCCTGTGATCATACACTTGATATTTTATTTTATTTTTTATTCATTTCTAGTACTTATATATACTGCCCCATTATATACTGCACTATTCTGGGCAGTTTATATAAAACCAGCAAAATAAGTAAAATACCAAGCATAATTGTGGCAAAAGGCCCATGTCCCACCTGTCCATCATGTGGAGCTCTAGAGCTGGAGCCTATGAGAGGACAGGAGGGCAGAGTCAGAGAGAGAGTTGGAGGCTGAGAGAGGAGAGAGGAGGTTTTGAAGGTTTATGAGAGAGATTGGAAAGTTGGTGTAGTTGGTTGATGTGTTAAAAAATAGTTAAAGGATAGAAGTATAATAAAATAGATAGTCATCAAATCTTATTCCAGTGATTGATGTGAAGTAATACAAATAAAGAAATGTGTTTAATATCCAAGTTTAATGAGTGGAACATAACAAACATCTATGAACCTACTTGTGTGATTCAACAATCAAATAATAAATAATCAGTTACATTTGACAACACGTGTCTATGCAACATTATTGGTAAAGTGTGCATAAAGATCCACTGGTGGCAGTTGGTGAAAAGAGAAATAAGCAAGTCGTGTCCAAAGGTGGAGCTGGGTTTGAGGGAAACAAACTAAGGGACACCGGGGGTGTGCAACAGTAATATAAACAGTAATGCCAGAAAACTGGCAGCAGCCCTGATGGTGTTTGAAATTACAGCGGGTAGAGGTTATGCAAGTTTGAATTACTTAAACTGCTTTACAGTATTTACTCCAGTTGTGCTAGTCAAGGGAAGAAGCAAGGAGCAAAGGATGGCACTGAATGCATCAGTCTTCGGGAATGGGAATCTTGTTCAGCTACTTCTCTGGCTTCTGAGATTTTCAGCTCACACACTTTCAAGCACATTTGCACAATCATAAAGGATAGAATATTTTGGTTTTTAAGAGCAAATAAATTTAGCATCTTTATAAACAGAATTTTATGCTCATCCTCACATTTGCCCTGTTCAGCTAATGAAAATGCTTACAGAAGGAGGACATAGTCCCTGCCAATCTCAGTGTTTCTCCTGGGTTCAGTGCCGAATCTGAAGATGACAGGTTCCTGCTCACGTATAGGCTCTACCGAATGCAAGAAACCAAACTTCCAAAGGCTTTGTTCACATGGAGAACCTATGTTCAAGAATAACCTCTCATCTTCAGACTTGGCACTTGGGTTTCGTATGGTGCACACATCCATCTGTAACATCATGCCAATTGTGGAAATAGCCTGGCCGGCACTTCCCCACCTCCCTGCAGTGCTAACCACTTAGCAGCTGAGCAGGGAGACTTGTCATCCCACCTCCACACCAGAGTAATCAGCAGCACAGGGAGGCGGGGAAATGCTACTTCTGTGAAAGGCATGACGTTACTGGCAATGGGTGTGTGCATCACACGAAGCCCAGTGAGTGAACTGGGCTAGTTCTGGGGGGAGAAAATGGACGTGTGGTGCCATGCTTCATATTTGTATCCCCAGAGATATGAATACAAAGCTTCCATGTCTACAGTTGGCACAGAAAGCATGAAAAATGTGATGATGAATGGGGTGGCTTTAGGATGCTCCCTCTAGCATGTTCACAGCACCAGGTATAGTGGTGTCTGAATAGGGCTATTGCTTGCCTCAATTTTAGTGCACAAGAGGCTTTCATGGAACCCCCGCTATCCAGCCAAATCCAAAGCATTCATTTATTTCACTGTGCAGCCCACCCTGAGTATCTGGACCCAGAATTAGCTCCAACAAACATAGAAACAATGTACACCACTACCTCCACGTAGACTGATAATTAGTCACTGTTTCTGAGCATCTCTCCCGTGCAAGATAAACCAAGCATATGGTAAAGACATAGCCACAGAATGGAACAGAATAGAATACATACAAAATTCTCATGCTACCAAACAGGCACATAAGGTTTTAAAACTAAAGCCACTCATTTCCAGAAGTAGTTCACAGAATGTAGTACACCCTGCTTAGACACAGAACAATTAACAGAAACAGCAGGAGCTTCTTTCCAATAAATACCAAGATTGGAGGATAAGCAGCTGTAAATCTGCATTAATTGTTTCAGGAATTCCATTATTTACAGAAGCACTTGCAGAGTAAATAAAGAGGGGATGATTTGACAGAAATAAGAGAGCAGCTAACCTTACCTTCACATTGTTTTCCTTCTCCTTTATAACCTGGCTTGCAAATGCATTTGTACGATTTAGGAGTATTTTGACAAATTGCGTCAATATGGCAGTCATCTGTCCCTTCTGTACATTCATCAGCATCTGTGCCATAGAGTATTAAAAAGAGGGAAAGTAACAAGAGACCACATGAAAACCTTTGCAAGTTCCTACCTAGATAATATGTTTAACTGAGTTTGTTGTAGGGATACTAAAGAAAAAAACACACAACAATGTCACAGTTGCAATATATATCCCCTACACAGATACAAATGCTTTCAGTGAGGAAGATCTGTTTGTAAGATCAGACCTCCATGCATGTAATAGCGGTAAAAGAAAGGTAGCCTAGGCCTCCCCAAAGTAGGGTGGTATCTTCTGATGCCCATTGAAAACATACCTTCATTCAGCATCTTAACATGCACCTAACTGCTACTTGACCTAGACCAAGGGTAAACTGCTGGTTAAGTTTATACCACAAAACAGCCTTTCTCATCAACTAGTGCCCTCCAGATGTTTTGAGCAGCAATTCCTATCAATCCCAAATAACATGTTCTATGGTGAAGAAGCATATAAGCTATAGTTCAAAACATTTGGAAGGCACAAAGCTGGGGACGTCCACCTTAGATGCATGCTTTTCACCAAAAGGATATTGTCCATATTCATTAGACAAAACTGAACCTGGATGTTTCAATACCTTTGGCAAATCAGTTATACACAGCCAAGGTCAAATCACTTGCATGTCCCATCTGCATCTTTTCATTGTGGTGTCCCTTTGAGAGAGATGCATGTGGCAATCTGAAAATGTCCCTATGACAGCTTGGGTATATTGATAAAAGTGTTGGAAACTACATGTTCATGCAGTCAAAAGGATCATGCATTTTCAAATACAAGAGGGCATGTGACATGTACTTTTAAAAGAGCATCCACTTCAGAGATAACTTTCCCTAGTTATAGGATCATCAGGCTATGAAATAACACCAGACGTAAATAATAACAGAGATGCTCTTTATCATGGAGGCATGTGAGTGAAGGTTGTTTTCTCTGTTGGATTTAGAATGCAGGCTTTTCCCCTAGTCTTACTACTGACAGTGCATGTTGACTTGCACCGATCAGCATGGTGAGCATTCCAGTGGAAATCTGGTAGATGGGCAGATCAACACACTCAGTCAGTATGCCAATTGCCTGCAATATACTCTGATCACCAAAGAACAAGATTATTTGAAAGCACTCCAACATTAAATTAAAAAATAAATCCCTGCTTCCAGGGTTAAAGCAGAATCTTCCCACACAGTATCCCCAAGTTTGTAATAATCATGCTTGCAGAAATTTAATTTTTGTTTATTTTCCTCTGTATGGTGTTATGTTTATTGTTATATAAAGAGGCATTTTGCAGTAGAGATACATCCTATAGCAGATACATTTTCTCTGGAGCACTACTGTATTCTGTATTAAGCCTACCGTACTTCAGCTGTAACCATATGAAAAGCTTCCATCCAAATTTACTTCATCTATGCTTAGTTTGTCCAGATTCTTAATGTTTTCAAAAGTGTAAAAATGGACAAAATGTTACAAAAGACCAACTTTCCCCATGGTAAAAGAGAGAAGGATCAAGTATATATTCAGTGAGCTACTTGCATAGTGACAGGTTATACAGGGATGCAGACAAAAATAAATCAGAAACTAGTCAGGTGGTCATGATGAATATTACATTTTTAGTGGCGGCTGCCTTCTTTAAGAATGCCCTCCTTGGTTCCTTCACTGATATTTCAGCACACATTACTATATACTGTTGATATAATTTTAATTTCCCCCCCCTTTTTTTGATATTGGGATCTATCTTCTGGATCTCCTAGATTAAAAAGAGGGAATACATTTTATTTTTAAGAAATAGTTAAGAAGTAGTTGGTGAAACAGTTATATTCACAATCATTTATGAGTTTAAAGCAGTACAGCTCTTCTAGATTTATCAGTCATAAACATTGGTTGGGTTGACTATGTGTAGCATAACAGGCACTGTCTTGCATGTAGATTAGGAAAATTAGGGTTCAAATCCCCACATCGACCAGCCACATATTTCAGTCCAATCTACTTTATAGAGATATTATGGATTAAAAGGGATAAATACAGATACACCTCCAAAAAAGAAGAGATTGGATGCAAATAAACAAATCACAGTATAAAGAAACCATTGGCTTTCCTAACAGGTGAATACTGTGGCCAAACTATTGCATAGGCATTTGGAACCTACTACAGGGCATTTATTCATGAACTGAAACATCTGAAAATGTAACCACATTGAATTCCTTGGTAACTGTGAAGGTAAAAAAGATACAATGACTTTTCAGATGAAAGAGGGAAAAGGATAGGGAGTAAAGATTTAAAGTGACAGGTGCAAGAGGCATATTTTGATTAGCAAATTATTTCAAATGAGCATCCCTTCCAAAGGTTTTTACCATTAAGTGCCTAAAGCAGACACATAGTGTCAAATAGTTAAGAAGGCAAGCACTCTTATACATATTTCATGGGGTGGAGAAGAAGGGAGGGGAAATCCAAAGTGCTGTACCAACACAATTGGGAAAACTAGTGAAGGAAATAGCTGAACACAACAAATGATGTAGAGGAAGACTAAGAGGAAATTCATCAGTTCTCCTTCCACATTGTTTCATAGCATTTATTTGAAGAGAAAGTGATTGTCAAGAAAAATAAGAGTCATTGCACTACAGGAGTGGGAATCAGCTGACCCTAGGAAGAACATAGGACTGTGAGCACCAGGCCTCAGTGCACAAGGAAGAAAATGCCCAAGGCTATTGATTATTGCCTAAATGTCAATCAGGCAAATTTTCCTTATAGCAAGAATAGGCTTTAAATGGATTTCTTCATAATTTAATGCCAGAGGTCCATCTGGGGCTCTTTAGCTTATTGGATGCGGATCTATCACCATGAATAATAATACAGCTAACAATCAACTTCTTAAAAATAGGATCTAATGAAGACAAAGATTAAAATTTATAACACAGATGGATTGAGTGGGAAAGGAAAGATCGGAAAGAATCGAAAGGCTCCCCTGCTGTCCATGTGCAGTTTGTTTCATGCCAATTAGATTAACAGATCTTAAGAAAAGGTGCACCAAAGTGAAAAACACTTTGATTGTTAGCCCGAAATTCTAACGCTAATTGTTTCAGAAATGCTCACTCAGCCATCTCCAGTGATAAAACAAGGATTCTTCAAAGTCACCAAGAAGGGGAGATGAGACGGCTGCTAGGAGGAGGCAGGAATAATCAGATATTGTGGCCAAGCACACAGCAGAGAACTTTGCAAAGGAACAGAATATAAAGGGGTGGGTGGGTGTTATTTTAGATGTGTTCCTCTAAGAATCTTAAAACTAAAGCTATTAATGAACACAAACAACCTTGAAGAAACTTTTCAGAAATGAGAGCGGTAAAGAAGTTGCCTTCTTTTCCACCATTGAAAAAGGGATTGGGGAAGAAGAATGCCTTTAATTAGTTTCTTTCTTCTGATTTATTTTAGCTGCACAGCCAGTTCAGAATGAGCTGCAATTTAAAAATGGGGGGGGGGGAGAGATGGCAAATTTGCTTAGGGGTTTTGAGAGTGCAGTTCAGATCACATACACATGCCACTATATATTCAATCAGGCAGGGGATAAAGTGGGAGGCAGTGCTTTTGTTTCAAATGCCTAAGTTCATACTTTTGACTCATTAAAAGGGGCAACCAGCTCTCCCATCAAGCTCAGCAGAAGTGACAGCTGGGCTCCTTTCTAATGCCGTCAAAAAACTCAAACCGCATTGAGCCCAAAGGGGACATTTCACAGCAACCCGAGGATGTCTGAGAGTCAGGCGTGTGAATGCCAATGAGTCAAATGGAAAGGGCAAATCCAATGGTGAAAACTTCCTCTATTGCAGGGCTCCTGCTAGGCTGCTTAGACATTATATTTTTAATCCCTGACCTCTTGCCATTTCTTGGAGCAGCATCTGCTTATAGGTAAAGAGAGAAGTATTACTAGATTTCTAGATCTGTGTTAGTTTTTCCCAGGCTTCTGATAGCTGTGGTTCTTTTTTTTTTCTTTTGCTTAAGCAAACTTGAACACGTACTTTATTCTTGCACTCCCTCAAAAGGTTTACTTCTGCAGAGTGTGTAAGAGAAGAATTAGAGAGGAACTCAATCAATGACAAGTCTCTTTTCTGGATGTGCCACCTCTGCAAGTCAAGTAATTCTGCTGCATCTCTGGATCTACAGAAGTGCAAAGAAAGGACAGAATTACCTGCCCTTGCAAGGGTTGACTGAAAAGAGGCAACACCAAAGGAAAGGATCACACAGAGAAACACTGGGCAACCTCCATATGGGTGGGGCACCTTTCAATTCTGTTATTGCTTGCAACATGCTAAAAATGCATATAATTTCAGTTTGAAAATTACTATTCAAGCAGCATCAAATGGGATATTGATAGTAGGCCATATAGATAAGTCACTTTATACCCCAACAGTGTCTAAATCTATATAAACAGCCTAGTCTGAAATAATATGGACAGAGCTAGCAAAATACCCTAACGTTTGTATATGGTGACAGATACACTGTACAGCTTTACTTCTCACAGGGCTCAGCAAATTTGTCATTTTTTAAAAACTTTACCCTCTCACATACAAAACCTCAAACAGGTACAAGGCAACTTTAAACAGAGACTAACTTAAGCATATGAGATCACTCTGAGAATCTGGTTGGAACAGAAGGCTGGTTGGGAAAGAAGAGAGAAAACAAGTTAATAAGTCCTATAATTAACATTTTGGACAACTGTATGGTAACTGATATACTTTTCTGTCTAGACAGGTTGACCTGTACACCTCTAAATGGTCACATTGCATCTTACTCCTTGAAAAGAAGTACTCACTAAAAATAACTTTAAAGGCATTTTTGCTTCAGAAGGCTGAGGGGCATTAGACAAAGCCATATAGTCCTACACCAAAAATTTCAAATGCGACTTTTCAAGAGGCCTGACAAAAAAGAAAGAAAAAAGAAATAAATAAATGAAAAGAGAAAAAGACACTCTCCTTCCTTTTTCCTTGGTACCTTTCCGTAGGGAGAGAGTTTGTCCGGTCATCAGAGAATATGTCTTTTCACAATCTGGTTACAAGAAGGATTAGTGTGCAGAAGGAGAGGAGAAGAAGTAGTGGGGAAAGGGAGGAAAAAAAAAAAGAAAGAAATCTCTGCCTTATCTTACCTGGGACCCCACTGCCTCCTGCAAATCTGCCGGGGCTGAAGAAAGCGAGAGCCACACAGAAGTGCCATGCAAAACAAACAATCCCCATGATAAGGATTCCACGCAAGTTGGTGTGTTTCTTTGATAAGAAGACGCGCTTAGGGCTGGCAGAGGGCAGCCACAGAAACTGACGCGCTGACAGCATCCCGCTGATTCGCAGAGGGACCAGCAGGGTGGGCGGGACAGACGGGGAGGAATGCCAATCGCTCGTCCGGGCTCGGAAGAGGGAGAAAGAGCGAGCGAGCAAAAGGGGGAGGGGCCGGCCGCTTAGGATGTGGAATTCCTCGCGGCTGCTCCTTCGAGGAAGGCGGCGGCGGAGAGGCGCTTTGAACAAAGTGGGTAGAAGAGCCATAGGCTTGCAACGTTTATCCTCTCCTCCTCACACCCAAGAGGGCAGGACGCCTACAGAGAAAGTATTTCAATATTAGTAATAAACATTTCTCTCTTTTTTTAATTTTAAAGGGCAATCCACTTACTGAAAAGAGGGATGTAGCAGCTAAAGTACGAACCATACTGGAGCAAGAAAGCCCTGCTTCGGTTTTACCTGAGACACAGAAAACTCCCTAGTTGACTTTGGAGCGAGCCAATACTCCTCTAAGTATTCTCTGGGATCTGCAATGTGAGGATCATTAGGGCAGATTCCCCTACAGGGACGTTATGGAGTGCGTTGAGATAACGTTACGGGCAATAATAGACTGCCCGCGGATCGCTGGGTTTTTTTTTTTCACCCGTCTTGTTCCTAGGCGTTTCATCGCAGTCTGCAAGCAGCAGGGGAAGCTTTCTTGGCGTGGCGATAACTTCACCTGCTACATTTCTTGAGTCTCAGGCTGCTGCTAAAATCACTGAAGATGTGTTTGTGTGTGTGTGGGGGGGGGGGGGGTTACGCCAGTATTCTTTATATAACTGGGACGCATTCTGTAAAGGCACTGTGTTTTTATCATGAGAATTTAGAGAATGACGTGGGCCTTTTTTTCTGATTCAGGTTTTATTTCATCCATAACCTGGTGGAGAAGCAACTGCTGGGGTGCTCTGGCTTCCTTGCAGCCCTGACCTTATTCTATTTAGAAGATCATTCCGAATTACGGAAACAAAACCCCAAAAACCACTCTCGTTCATTTGTCTTGCCAGAGACCGATTGCCACCACTAGCGAAGGACTTGTCCACATTTGCAGCCACCTCCCGTCATTCCCTCCCACACCAAGTACGTATAGCCGATATCTTTCTACACATGTTTACTGCGTTCATTGGGACTCACTTCCTAACCACTGTGTTCAGGCTTGCAGCCTTCAACATTTTCCAAACTCCTCAGCCTCTGTTCTCCCCCTCAAGGGTTTCAGTGACTGCCTGATTTGCAAAGAAATGGCTCCTCTCAAGCTCAAGGCAGGAGGCTTTGAAGCCCCACAGTCCAGCAAACCCAACAGCAGATCTCCTTGACAACCAGTAAGAGGGACCCCCCTCCTTCCAGGGTACAGACTAAAAGAAAACTTTTTTGTATGCGTCTTCCCCCCCCCCCTCCCTTCAGGCTCATCTAACCCTTAGTGCTGCCTTTTCCACTTGCTTCAAGTCATTACCATTAATACCAGCCACTAGATTTCCATAACGTTTGAACAGAGCTTAAAGGGCCACCCCCACCTCCAATATTGGGTACTTTAATTTCCTACAATGTCAAGTGACAATGTTCTTGTTGATTTTAACAAGGAAATATCAAATTGCCAAGATTCCTTTACTGCGGATTAATAAAAAAATAGTTCTGTTTCAAAAACAAGAAAAATATTCAAATGAACACTTCTCTTCAAATGTAGGAATTAGTAATATTAAAGTATAAACACTTGTAGATAATACCTTCCATTTTCTAGATCCAGGCTAATCTCTTCACAGTTTCTTACAAATAAAATAACAATCTTGTTACTTTCAGAAAAAAACTTTCAGAAGTGAACTTTTTTGTATAAGCAGTCTTTGTCTGAGTAAAAAAAACCAAAAAAACATGTGAAACTTTCATGTACATAACCTTCCATTTTAAAATATTACAATTAAACTAATGACTACAGAATATTTTTCAATCTGCTTTTTATGTTGGTTCCTTTACTCAAAATACTTCATATTCTGATTCTAATATGTGGCTGTTTGAAACCTGAAACCATTAGAAGACACTGCATGCATGGATGCAATTCATTATCACACACACACACATATACTGTATACTAACTGTAGATAATATAATTAAAGCTCGCTCCAGCAAATGATGTGTAATGCATTAGCACAACGGTGAGATGTATCAGAATAAAAATATTTCAGTATTTTTAAAGTTATCATTCAGTTTTAATCTGAGCAAAAATAATCAGAAATCTATCCTCCAGCTAATTTGTTGGCTAATTTAAAAAAAATTTAATCAAGGAATTTTTATTTTCCACCTCTTGTATTGATTTATGTTATACTTTGTCGACATATCTTAATTTATATATATTTACTATTAACACTGAGACTCTTTTATCAAATACCTATATTTCTCCTTTAAATTTGTATTTGTATTATTTCTTACAGGTTTCTTCTTTGCAAAAAAGAAAAACTGTGAGGTTATTACTGAGATCTCTCTTTGTAAATGTCCGGCACAGCATCTGTGTATGTCCCCAGGGACAGTTACCTGGTACCTTAGAGCTCCATCTAGTGACATTTAGCGCATGCTGAGCACCAATTTTATGCTTTAAAATAATATACATAGAAATTAGCTACAGTGGAGCACATGTTCCGGATAAGTTTCTCCTATTAACATCTATAGCCTTTTAGCATATTTGCTGCCAGACTTTTTTTTAAATTACCAGCCATATAAGAATTTCACAATTATTAACAAATCTTAGCACTATGGAAGTGATTTGTATCCGTTATTTAACAACCCACATAATCTATGTAACATAATTAAATTGCATTAAAATTAAATTTAGACAATTGATAGTGTTAAAACAAAAACAAAGGCAGTATAAGTCTCTAACTCACCACACCTCTAGTAGCAAGCATGTTTCAGTACAAAGAGCAATGCAAAGGCTCTGCCCCTTCTGTTCTGTTAGTCCACACCCTGTAGTGGCACTGAGAGCAAGACCTCCAATACTGCGGTTACAGCCTGAATACAGGGGTGCCCACACAGAGTTTTTCCTGGGCTGATGTGAATGTCTCTCCACTGCACCCATTTAAATTGTTCTCACAGAAATATTTAATGATCTTGGAGGTGAATTTCAAGTGTCTACACATCACATAACCCCACTTCTTCATCATCTTTTTCTGCCACTATCATCACCCTCTTTTGCTGAAATGCAAATATCTTTTTTTAAGCACCTCGCAAGTAAAACAGTGGTGAACTAACAAGACTTGTTAAACATTTGAATGGGGGGGGATCTTTAAAAATATAACATACACATTGCTTTGAGGTTGTAGTCCTTACAAGTGAAAACAGAAGGCACTCAAAAGTTTCACTTGCACACCATGCGCCACTCTGTGTTTCATCAGAGATATCATTGTGGATGTGCCCACAAAGGCCCTAGACTGGGCTGATATCTGTGGTCACACAAGCCAAAGACCAAACAACATTTTGCAAGTGGAAACAATATTTTAGAACGCAAAACCTGCTGGCCAAACAAAATATACCACATACTAAATGATCAGCTTCACCTGAATTAGTGCTAACATTGTGTACTCAACAAAATAAACATCAAAAGGAACAGTGAGTGACATGGCACAAACAGGGGAACAAATACCCATCTAGTTGCTCCTCAGGTCTATATGATAGTAAGGAACTCTAAGGGAACCTCTCTTTAAAAGTCAGAGTTGCCACTTTGAATTGAGCCCAGAAACAGATAAGGACCTAAAAAGTGGACATAGGATTGGAGTTTCATGTTCAAAACCACTTGGCAAATCTGATCACTAAATTTTTGAAGTTTACAGACTGTTTGCCATGTAGGACAGCCTTCTGTATAAATGCCCCAAAACCATTTTGGGGAATGGCACATTTGTTTTTAGGTGTGTGGAGTCTCTGCAATAGTAGTGATGGAAGAGCAGACAACATTCCCAGAGCAGAAATTATGACTTGAAATTAAGTCCTCTGAAGAGCATCCTTTCCCATGCTTTGTTGTACCCTGATGTCTTGTCTTATTTTATTTTGGGGTTTGTTTGTTGTTTTAATTTTTTTTTGGTTCAGTTTGCCCTCTGCTGCTCTGAACACCTTGTCCTCTTCCACTCTTCCCCTTGTTTATTACAACATATGCAGGAGACAGTCTTGTCAAAGAGCTTGGAAGCATCTTCTTGAAGTGCTGGGCTAGTCTAAGTGCAACTTAGGCAATGTCTCCAACATGATCGAAGAAATAGAGCTTTAGATTAATAAGAAGAGGATAACGCAGTAGCAAAATATTACAACATACATCTGTATCAGATCACCATCTGATATTCACCATAATCTATATAAGATCTAATCATATGATTAATCAAGATTGTAGAATTAGATATATGAAAGTGACACATACAGAGATAGACCATTGTTAGATCTAACCCTGTATTAACTGGCAGTGACTTTTCTGGTTTTCCATCATCAGTCTCAGTCTCATCACTTTATACCTAAATATTTACCTAGGGATGACAGATTTGGAATTTGGGACCCTGTCTGTGCAAAGTACATACTCTATCACTGAGCTACAGCCCAACTGTAATAAGAAACAAATATTGCAGTTTATGAGTCAAATTCACAATGAATGTCATATATATGTTCTAAACAGTAACTGCCTGACATTCCATCACATTATCGAGAACCAGGAACAGAATGCACCTATCCAAATTAAAAGGCAGGCTATACTAATGGAAACATCTTTGACCCGCAATGACTGAGGTCACTGGAAGAGGATTTAGCTCCCAGTTCAACAACGTTTCTGAGTTAGCACCTGTGAAGGCAAGGTGGATGAGAGTGTGCCGTCTCCTCTAGACAGCAAAGACGTGGTGGTCAAGGAAAGAGAGAGGGATGTGTTAAAGTTGAGGGATGGTGAAGAAAGAGTTAAAATAGAGGTTTGTCTGACAGAAGAAGGAAAGGGAAAGGAGGAGGAGCAAATAATTGATGTGTAGGAGAAGGATATAAAAATTGGAACAGGCGTGCGGGATTTTTGGATTTCGACAAGCAAGAGAGAGAGGAACAGAAACGTGATCATGTGAGTGAGTTGTTGAAAGACTTTCCAGATTTGAAGGTGGGAGGTTTGTTGCCGGACCCAATACCAGATAAAGAGGGAGTGACCATCAAAGAGACCTTGGAATGGACAGTAGTGGTTTTCCCGAGGGGACAGGGTCACTTGAAGAGGGTGATGTGCCCAGATCCCACCTACAACAAACCACCTCCGGAGGGGGATTGGGCTCACCACCCATGCTGTGGTACCATTCGCATGGTGAGGAGCACCCCACTGAGGAAGCCAACAGACAAGGAACGCTTTGGCCCAGCTCCCCAGTATTAAGAAAAGATGTTAGTTATAACAGTGTGACTAAGTTTGGAAAACAGTTATGTGATTGGGATCAAGTTTATCCTACAGAAGTTGTCATTGATACTCCTCTGTTATAAATGAATAAAGAGTCTTCTGTTTCAATTTCTGCATCACATTCAGGACTGCCTAAGACTTCTCGAGAACCTTTTGACATCACCATATAAGAGAGTGACATCCATTCTTGCAGAAAGTTTAACATTCTGTGCTCAACATACTCACTAAGCTGCACAGGTGAGTGGCTGCACAGCACTTTATTGGTGCTGTGCACTGCACCCACAGTTAACGTTGGTGCTCATTTGGTTCACAGCCAGAACTTGCATGCATGGGGTGGAATTTCCTCAGTGCTGGTGGGAAATTAGGTGGACTGTTGTCCATGCACGCTTTGAAAACACTGAGGGAACTCAGACAATGCTCTGTAACTTGTAGTCTACTGAATGTCATGATAGGACGTTTCCTTTTCAGCATGTTTAATAAGCTTAATCTTAATAATTTTAGAACTGCAGAGCTATGAGGGGCCTATAGATTATTGTATTTTCTCACAGTTTATTCCAAACTGATTAGTAGTTCTTCCTTGTTTTCCTTTGAACTACAAACAACAATGGAAATGCAAATGCAAACACTGATCATAATAGAATTAAGGGACTTGCAATTAATGGCCTAAATGGGTCACAAAATAAAACACATCCACAGATATCCTGCAACTTCCTGAGATTGAGAAAGAAATGTTTCAAAAAAGGCCAAGAAAGGATCCTTTCTAACTAGAGGTTTTGCTGAGGTTTTTGCACCATGGAAAACTATGATATCCTCATGGAAATACACAGATTTTATATCAGGATAAGGTGTGCGTTGTTAAGATGATGAAACATATAGTAGCATGTCCAGTCTCTATATACTGTCCGGGAATGTGATTATAATCCTGCTTGATTTCCCCTACAGTTACAGTTAAAGTAAAACCTTCCATCTGTTTTTGACACTCAGAGACCTAGCTCTCATGTAGAGCCTACAAAATAAATCTTTATATTTTGGTTTTAGGGCTGGACCAAAGTTCTTGACTTAGCCTTTTTTGCTATAGAGAGACTGTTCCCCAAGAATAATCTTAGGATAATTTTAGGGTGTAGGAGAACTCTAAGCACTTTCCTGTAGAATTGCATATGGGTTGGCTGAAGGGATTGTTTTTACAAAAAGAAAAGAAATGTGTGCCACTGATTGAAATGACAGCTTCCTTTGATAATTTGAAACAGAACATTTCAAGGGCACATTAAATTCTGATTTTCGTAGGAAAAATATGTCTTTACAGGTCTTCACCTAAAGAAGAACTACTGCATCAACTCTACAGACACATAATACTGTAATTGTGATATACTTTGTATTCAAGATATGCAAAGAAACAGCTACCAGCAATGCCTTAAAATATTTGGCTCTAGACCTGTAGCTGAGAAACCTCATAGACAGTATGCAAGTGCTATACTAGTCAAGCCTGATCTTTAAATATCTTTTAATGTTGTCACAGAACGGGATGATATAGAAATAATAACAGTGAATCTGAGTAATTGCACAATATCCTACATTTATAAATCACCTAATGCAACTTTTATCTTTATAACCCCAGATAATGTTCATATTCAAACATTTTATAATCAGAAACTTTGGTTGCCACAGCAGTATCTGAGGACATGTATTTGCTGACTAAAATCCTTTGCTTAGAATACTAAGTTGGACTAGAGTAGACTCATTGAGTCAATGATGGGCCCACTCTAGTTGTGACTTACTTTGCCAAAGCAAGTAACAACTGATCTTAAATTTTAAAGAGCTGGAAAGGATCCTATGGATCATCGGGTCCGTCCTCTGTCAATGAGGCACAGTGGGGAATGAAACTCGCAACCTCTGGCTCTACAGTCAGATACCTATACCAATGAACTATCCATACCATGTTTTAAATCAATGGAACTTACGGAGAAGTTGACTTACCAAATAGCCAGTGATTCATTGGGACCATTCTAGTTGTGACTTACTATACTAAGCAACAGGATTTTAGCCACTGATAACAACACTGTTGTTGTTGGTGGATATGAAACTGAATTATACCATCTTTTAATAGTGAAAGATGGTGATGTCACTGTAAGTTGGACTTGATATATGCTAGTAAGCCTATAGCTCAACAGTCAGTTTATACCCTAATCCAAATACAATAAGCATGGTGGTGATCTGACCATCAACAGTACCATTCCACAAGAGAAACAATTTTTAAAAAGCCAACTGGTGGAAATTCAGCATGGCAATAAATGGGATCATATCAAAATTCGTCAAGTCTCAGTGATCAGTGACCAGTTTGTAAAGGCAGTGAAAAGATCATCCTGGCTATCCATACCTTAAGGATGTAGACTCAACTACCTCCAAGGTTTAGCATGGGAAATAGACACCCAAATGAATAATTATTTTTCATTATTTGAACAAATTTGCTTGAGCAAAGAGGCCATTTAGACAGGGCCGAAATTAATTTCTTTGGTATCAATAACTGAAAGAGATAGTTTGATAAAAACTCATGGAAGAAATAAGCATGTCAGGAAACAATCAAAAGGCCTGGAGATTATTAGAGCAATTTAGCAACAACTTAACTAAAGGTGTTAGTCACACAAAAATTTCAGCAAATCAAATAGCCCATCAGGTCCTCATTAATGGCAGATCTGAACATCACCATAGGAAATTAAAATTTAGACTTGAAAGAAGCAAGCAACTGGAGACCAATGGCCTTATAAGACAATTCAGCTTACATAAATTGAAAACTGCTATTTGTAGTTGCAAAAATGGCAAGGCAGCATGCCTGAATGCTACCCGCATAGAATGGATAAAACATTTTGTCTCTGCAACAAAATGTGTCTCCTTAATTTCTTTAATAATTGTCTTGACTGTCTCAGGATTCTAAAAATTCACAGAAAGACACAAGTGACTGCTATTTTGAAACATGGTTTGGGCTGTGGTGGTGCTGCGAGGGATATAGCGGCACTGCGAGGGACGTGGCGGCACTGCAGGTTAAACTGCAAAGCCTCTGGGCTGCAAGGTCGTAAGATCAGCAGTTTGAAGCCACACAATGGAGTGAGCTTCCATTGCTTGTCCCAGCTCCTGCCAACCTAGCAGTTCAAAGGCATGTAAAAATGTGAATAGATAAATAGGTACCACCATGGTGGGAAGGTAACAGCGTTCCGTGTCTAGTTTAGTTACGCTGGCCACATAACCACAGAAACTGTATACAGACAAATGCTGGCTCTACGGCTTGGAAACAGGGATGAGCACTGACCCCTCGAGTCGGATACGACTGGACAGTTTGTCAAGGGAAACCTTTACCTTTACCTAAAGAACACAGACAAACAACAACAAGGGGAAACTTTACCTTTACCTAAAGAACACAGACAAACAACAACAACTTCAGGCCTGTCTCATTACTTTGTTACCTTTATAAAATCTTGGAAAAAAATATTCTTAACCATCTAATGGAAGTTGTGGGACCACTCCTCATCAAGCAATAGGCTGGCTATTTACCAAAAGTAGAAAATAATTCCTCCTTGGATTGCCATCATATAATGCCTCCCTGCCCCCCTCCCAATTGTAGGCACATCACCGTTATCATGCCCATAAGTTACATTGCCTAATTCTGATGTGGTGATCAGTTGTAGTAATGCTTTGGAAATAACAATTTTCTGCAGCCCTGGCCCCCATCCAAAGTCCCAAGTTTCCCAGAAGAAGAGGAAAATCTTAGTTTCTGAAAGTTGTCACCAGTGACAAAGTCATCTTGGTGGCAACAGTCTTCAGAAATTAAAGACTCTGACTCAATCCTTTTCAAGCTGGTTTAATAAAAAATTAGACCTGCAGAACTATGCAGACTGTAATGCTCAGACAACCCATATCACATCAGAAAGGAAGGAAGACAGACAGAAAGAATTAAGCTGAGAACAGTTTAAAAACATTTTATTAATCAATAAATCTATGTGTAAATAATTGTCTTGTAGTGCTGTGTTAACACTTCTTGTGACACAAGCCAGGACATGAAGCACAAACCAGCAGGATGTTCTGCTCCATGAATGTGAGTGATTTTACACTCAAAGTACGGAGCAGACTTGTAACAGCAGGACACTGAGGGCTTTCCTACTTCCCCAGCACAGTCTGATTGTAGTATCCCATTTACCACATTAAAAAGCTCTGCTGGATGTTTACTTAAGGATGGAATGGCAGTGGCGAAGCAAGGTTAATACATCCTCACTTTCGTCCAGTCACAGTGGTCATGAGACTTGTACCGTCTGTGTTCCAGCCTTCATCCTGTCTGTTTTGTAGCCTGCAGCTCCTTGGAACCAGGAAGCTGGCTGAACTCTACAATGCAGGAGAGGGGGTTTGGGAAATGATCATGTCAATAGATCTCTCTGTCTCACTGTGCCATAGAAGGCTGAGCATCACAGGCCAAAAGCCCTTTAGCTTCAGGGTATGGTCCTTTTAGACATTCAAACAAACAAACAGAGAAACACACTAACTGTACCATGGCGGATTATCAAGGAGTTTAATTTGCACTGGCAGGTATTTTTGAATAAACGTAGAAACAGAATTCACACAAGATTCTGGATTGCATTTTTGAGTATTCAAAACACAGACTACAAAACAAGACCTGGAATAAAACCTATATCTTTTTGATGGGTGAGCCAACTTACTCAATTCCCAGGCCTTTATCTGTCTGGCATTGTTAAAAATATATGCTTATTATCAAAGGACAGCATCTACTAATTTGGTCTATATTATATTATTAACAAAGGATGGCCTTGAAATTTAAAATTGATATTTCTTGCATCTTTGTTCATTTATGTAGAGGCATTTACATACTTTTTTTTTCCACAGAAACACATTTGGAAGAATTTTAGGTGGTGGTTTTGGTGGCTTTTTTTTTTTTTTTTTTGCAAAATAAATGGTATGCTCAAAAAAATTATTTAGCTGAAAATAACACAATTGCAGCTGTTTCCAAAAATATCAGTTATTTTCCAAAGGCTGACATCGCAGTCTGTTCAGTTTTTTTTTACTGAAATCAAGCCAGATGACATCTTGTTGCCAACACTACAGTAATCAAGATGATAGTATTATTTCAGTCGCTAATGCCAAGATGCAATGTGTTACAAATTAAAAATAAGCACAAAATAAAAGAAAGACAAGTAATGTGAGAGGAGATGAAGGCTATTAAAACTGAAAGGTTTACATTTCTCCCCCATGGTTCCAAGATTCAAGCTCAAAGCCTGTTTCCCACAATCTGGGCTTGTCTTACATAAGAACTCGCTGTGTAATACTATTGTTTAGAATGTATACTTCCCCCCCCCCAAACACTGATTAAGAATATTCTTTTATATTGCATAGATGCTGGAGACTGAAGGGAAGAAAATGTACCTCATAAAAAGAAAGAAATTAAAATCTCTTTTTCAAATGGGGAGAGGAAGGAGAAGTAAAGTTGTGCCTGTTGAATGACAACTTTTGTACAAAAATTAATATGAATATATAGTGATATATTTCCATTTAGTTCAGGTAAGATTTGGCAGGACACAAAACCTACTGACAGGACACGAAACCTACTGAGATTGTTTTCTGTGAGATCTGAAGGAACAGATAGGAATAAATAGTTGTCCATTAACAGAGAGATCTATCCATGGGAAAGTAGGAGAGAGGGACCTTCAGGCAACCATGAATAATACGGTCACTTGTGAAATAAAGCAAGTATTTGCATGAAAGATCTTAAAGATGAAATGTATTATGTAAAATGCAACATAACATTGTTAATATACCTTTTAAAAATCCTACCAGCCAATCCATAAATAACATATTAGCTGGGTTTGATTTTCAGTGCCATTGTTTTAGCTAGCTGATTCATAGCATACCTGGTTAGGAAGCAAAGTATTTTATAAAGCTGATCTTCATGAGACATAAGTCATTTTAAGTTTGAGAAAGAACCAAAACTGACAATCTAAGCATTTCTTTTAAAACAAGCCATCTTTTTAAAAGTGCTGTTCTGTTTGACATCTGCTAAAATCCATTCATTTGCATCCAGTGATTTTGAGGTCTCTTGTCCACGTCATCTCCCTCCTTCCTTTTCCTTTACAGAAATATTGTTTTGAAGTCGGCCAACGAAACATGTTTTATTTAAGTACTATATTCCTGGAGCAATGGATTCTTTGGAGAGCTAAAGGCTGCAGAGCACTTCATTAGTTCCACATAATGAAAGAATGGCACAATTGAAGGAGGTCTCTAAGGGAGAATGGCGTGAAAATTAGAGATCCGTCTGCTCACTTGCAAAAAAAAAAAAAGTGGATTTGCTAAATAAAGCACACCGTCTCCATTCAAGTCCACTGAGAAAAGGGTTCTCCACTCAATCCTCTTACCGTTGACAATATAATAAAACCAGAGGGACTTTTTTGAAGTAGATCCGCACATTCCACATTTGGATTGAGGGGCAATGGACTGTTTAAATTGCTATTTACATTTCCAGCTGTTTTACCAGTGATTTGCCCATCTTAATAGCTCTTTAAGCTTTTAAACAAGAAAATAGCTATTCTCACGACTCAAAGAAGAAACCATGGTTATTTCAGACTGCCCCTATTGTAAAAGGCTTAGCTCCCTCTGTCTTTATATATGGCTTTCTCTTTATTCTATTTCCTTTTTTTCCATCCCTTGCTAGTTTCTGGAGTTTATCCTTTTTTCTTTTTAATTTTTACATTATATTTTTTAGTAACATAATAAGTCTTTCCTGATACTCCTGATTCAAGGAGGGGAAAAAAAATTCCTGACAAGCAACCACTATGTTTCCCCAGAGAGGCCCAAGTCAGCCAGAAAATGAGAATTGAGACTATAATCTTCTCGTAGTTATTGCAGAATTAAGCTAGTGTTAAATGCTCTGCAATGGTTGAAAACTGTATATTTATTTACCCACTTTTCTCTGGTGGCATATTAAATTTAGCAATGTGTTCAGGCAGAATTTAAACCTGTGTTTTAAAAGAAGAAGAAGAAGAATTAGTAGTAGTTTTGAGGAGAAAGAACATCAAGCTGACTGACAGATCAGATTCAAAATCCAGAGAGGGGGTACTTTCGGTTGCCTTCAACTAAGTACCTTCAAACTGTTATTCTTGTTTTGGGAAAGCCTTCCCCCACAGTCTGCCCTGATCAAAGCTTTAGCATTTGTCTTTTATTAACTAAATGTCTTCTGTGTTTAAGTAAAGAGTCTCCTATAGCCATGCAAACAATCAATTTTGAACCTTACAAAAAGTGTTTTCAAAGGCTGCTCTTACTAAAACTGCCAGACTTGATACTGTTCAGTAAATGCTCATCAGGTCCTTTGACTGGAAAGCAGTCAGAACATTCACGGCAAAGAAAACTGACAAGCTCTTATGTTAACAACCATAAAAATTACAAATAGTTGTGTTCTACTATATCATCAAAGCAGAAAAACAGCTACATATTGATTCCACACTCAATATTAGTCCCACAGTGGTGCCATTCAGTCCCCTAGCCTTCCCTTCTTTTTTAACTAATAGTAGCACAAAGTTCAGAGAGAAGGACTCATCTTATATTACTCTTTCACTAGTCAGCACAGATCACAAGAACAATGTTCAAGAATGTCCAGTTTGTTTTATAAATATATGTGTTTACTCAATTGTAAATCTCATTGCATACGTTCCCCAGGTCTAGGAGAACTTTCTTAGTAGCAAAGTTCTCAAAGTAACAATTGATATACTGTACAGTTTTTAAAAATAATGCAAAACACTACAAACAACAACAACATATAACCCTAAAATGCAGCTGAGCTGATGGGAGCCATACTGATCATTCAATGGATTGAAAATAGTTCTGTACAGTATATAAAATATATATTCAGTTTGGGGTAGAAAGTGAAGAAGTGCAAGTTCTAAACTATGGGAGCTAAGAAACACAGGAAAATCCCTCAGATATGCACAGATGGTGGTGATGACTTTTGTGGATTTTAAGGCCCCAAATTCCTCACAGAATTTAACTTTTCTTTTGAAACTTTAGCCTAAAAGTAATTTTTCCTAGGTCAGAAACCCCGTTTATCTCTCATCTGGGGAAAAGATGGGAAGAAATATAATGAACTTTCCCCTAACATGCACTGGGTCTTTAGTGTGTATTTGTGTGTTTATTTGTTGTACAGATTTCTATAAAGCTCATTAATGAAAACTTATAGGGTGGTTTTCAGAAAGGGAAGTTTAGTCCTTTACAATGTAAAAATGCTGTACATTTGCCCTGTGCTTCATTTACTGGACCATCAGCTTCAGCAAAGAATCATAGATTTAATTGACATTTGGTCTGCTAATGCTTTTTCCCCCTCTCTTTCTCCTCCATACCTGTCAAACAGATGAATAGCTTGGCTGGCTAACAGCTTGGTTTGAGGGCCAAGTGATGAAGCCATTATGGTAGTCAATGGGCGGTGTTGCCAACCCCCGCCCAAATTCCATTAATAATATCCTAAATTAAAACTACTAAAAGGGGGAAGAGCAAGTACCTGCATAAGATAGCAGTGGACCCCCCACCACCACATAAATAATATAGAAACTGAGATTATAATTAATACATTGAGTATTGTTATTTCATATTGTGTGTATCATCAGTTTGATTTACTATTTTGCATGCAGAAGGAAGAAACTTCACCTATATGTTAGCAATAAAAATAGGAAAAGTATCCTTTGTTGGGAGCCATAAACTGCCCTTGCAAGAGACTCTTCCATATAATTTCACAACTGATTGTTTCTGATTGAATCATAAGTTATTACCCAGTTTTGCCTTATGTCTACAGTTATCTTATTCTGGATATGCACTATTTTCCTAGCTTCCAACCAAAATCAGAAATCTCACTGAACAGGGAACAAACTCATATTTCCCATGGAACACTGGCCAAAAATTTGTCCTATTTACACATTGAAAGATTATATTTTGTGGGAAAATTGCTGGGTTGGCAAAAATGATATTGACAGATAGTGCAAAGAATGGGAAGGGAGGTCACATTAACTCCCAGAACTCTCACAAACTATATGCTACAGATAAACTCTTATAGAAGAGGAAATTCCTTAAGTACTTAGTACATGTGATTCTCCTACCAGGAGTTTTTTCCCCCTCTCCATCTGTGATCTGCTTTGTTTTGTGATCAGGCTGTAGAACGTAACTACCAATATTCTATTAAAAGTGCAATTTGGTAATATAGTGATCTTCCCATAATCTAGTCAATTGATGAGGCTATCATTATCTTCTTATCCAGGGTTAGAATCAGTAAATCTATGGCTGAAATCCTGTTACTTAGCGTATTCAGTTGCAATTACAATAGTCCTAGTGAATCAATGAATATTTGGTAAGTCAACTCTGTAAGTTCCATCCATTCAATCCGTCTACTCTAGTTGTGATTCAGTAAGCCAGGGGCTCCCAAACTTGGGTCCCAGATGTTCTTGCACTACAACTCCCAGAAATCCTGGCCTGCACAGCTAGTGGTGAAAGCATTGGGAAGTTTTAGTTTAAGAATATCTGAGGACCCAAGATTGGGAACCACTGCTTTAACCTAAGCAAAAGGATTTTGGCCATTTCCCCACTCAACATATAGGACTCACCCTGCTTTTGCAGTTTCTCTTCCTTTTCCTTGACTTTCCAAGATCTGTAATCTATAGTACGTAGACAAATAGAACCGAATTGTGATTATTTAATTTTTAAAGACTCATACAAACAAAATAAGAACTCCAGATGGTAATAGAGTCCAAAACTACAATAAAACAAAACAGAACACAGCTATAAAGCTATTTAAAAGATAGTAAAATAGAAAAAGACAAACCATCCATTAAAATACCTGGCCAAACAAAAATGTTTTAACTTGGTGCTGGAAAGACAGTAAAGTCAGCACCATAGTAGTGAGTGCTTCACTATAATTGCTGTTTTCAAGGTCAAATACTGTAAGTTATCAATTCCTAGATGAAGCAATCAGGTTTAAGGAAAAAACCTGAACTGATAAGAAAAAAAAATTATCTGGACACCATGCCCTATAACTTTGATTATAGAAATAAAGTATATATTTTAGTGGTGTTCTTGGCAGTGTGGTGAGGGACACAGAAGAATCTAAGGATGAGGAGCACATTCCATCATCTCTGTGGGATGATCCTTCCCCTTAAGCATCACCACTGCATTGTTTCTGACACAAATGAAGAAATCACTCTCTTCCAGCTTTATGACCAGGCAGCACTGACTAGGCCTTAAGACTGCAATCCTAAAAATACTTGCTAAGGAGTAAAGACCTTCCCAGTTAAACTGAGATCAACAAGTTTTATTTTCAAGTCAACATATGTATTGTCAACACATTTAATATGTCTCAAGTGTGCAAGTTCTGCAAAAGTTCCCAAGCTGCAAAATTTCTAAACTTATCTTTAAAATATTTCATGAAAATTTATAATCTGGGTTTACATTTTGAGCATGACATTTTACCTTCAGATTCAAAACGGGTCTCCATTGGCCTGTGATCCTATACTTGCTCACCTGGAAGTAAGTCCAACTGAATGCAACAAGACTTCCTGCTGAGTAGACATACATAGGATTGCTGTTGTAGTTTAAAATACAATCCCACCTACTGTAGGTGGCAATAAATCCTCTGGAGAGAGAAAAAAGTGAGCCTTATGTCCAGCTAAGCATTCATAAGGAGGTTGCATGAATTCTTGGCATTCTGTCTTGATTTGGAAGGCATTGAAATGAAATCTCATAAACTGCCATTTGTCAGATAATAAAGCCTGAAACTGAAGGACCCTCAACTAGTAATATATAACTAGCAGCACTATAGATATTGTATCAGCTTACTGTGTAACGATGTTTCACCATCCAACAGATAAGCACTCAATGTATTTCTCTCTCTCCTTCTTCCACAATTCTTTGACATTCTGATTGTAAGCCTGTCTTTTGATCTATATCCTAAGCAGCTGTGGGGGTCTTGCATAGCAGAACAGACTGGTGTAAATGCCAGAAATAAACAACTATCAATTATTATCAGTTATTAGGTTTTTGAAATCAGATCTCATAGGGTGTCAAAAAGGTCTCAAATACAGGGTATATAATCAGAAAATATTCAAGTATACAGCACAGCAGTATGTTAATCACAACAGAAGGGTAATAGACACTTGCTTAGATGGCTTTCTGAAAGGTTTAGTCAATTCTGGGGATAAGGATCAGCTGAATTTATACATGATAGCCAATGGAACCTCCATATTCTGAAGAAGGCTAGAGAATCATTCAGCAGACAAGGGCTGTTGCCTTCATGTTCGGCTCAGAGCTTGTGAACAGTGGGGTTTGTTTTTTTTTACTACTGTGTCTTCTACTCTTGAGTTCTGAAAGCTGTAGCGTAAAGAAGGATTCTTTTCCAGGTCATGGTGCTGCTTATGAATGCCCACATCATTGGCCTACTAGCTACTGTTTGGAACAGAAAGCTGGGGATGTTGGTCACAGCAAGCAAGGCTGCCTCCTGTTTTTACACCATTTTTCTGACTATGCCCAAGACTATGTCACCCCTCAGTTTCAATTTTTAATCTCAGTGGGAGTGCTTCCTCCCCCCTCCCCCCTCATATTCTTGTCCTTTCATGTGCTTTTATAACACCGAAGAGGATGCTTACTCATTTATTTCAAAGGAAAGATTCTTCCTTTTAAGTTCTTTGAATATTTAAATACCATTTAATTTGTTGTTTTAATTTGTTCTTGTCCTTTGTGTGGGATAAGTTATTGTCTGCAAAGAGTTCCTCCCTATTCTGTCCTCAGAGCTTTCAAAATACCAAGCCAAACAATGCACTGTGTAGGCCATGGTGACATTTATGGTGAGAAACAAGTAATTCTGGGATTAAAAATATGCCTGTTGCTTGGACTGTGAGCTGCCTCTGCTGCTTCCTGATATATAAGAGTCCATTAGGCATGAAATGTTTGTTTGGCAACAAATGAAAATGCAATGAAAGAAGTTTTTAAAAAAGCAGCAAGAACAACAACAAAGGCTTTCATTGTGTTCTGACATTAAGTTCCTTTCAAACAAATACTTCATTTAACGTAAAGAAGGACTAAAATTTTCATCTCTTTCCCTTTCTCTTTTTCTTCACCCAGTGTTTCTCTGTTCTCTCCGTAGAGGTGCAACACTCTATGGAGAGTGGGTTTGCAAGATCAATATATAATTATAATAACTGAAAACACCCCATACCCAACTGAACAGAAAGGGAACTTAAAAAATTCAAGAACATGAAAGATCAGCTGCTTTTTGATAAAATGATACTAAAAAATGCAAAAAAGAGAGATGAAAAATAATGAAAAATAAATCTTAACGTGGCCTGAAAATACTATAAAAAGGCATTTGACTCATTGGCATATAGCTGGATTAACAACTGCTGAAATTTTTTGGTATTAGTAAAAATATTCATAAGTTTCTCAAGAAAAAATGGAAAAATTGATAACAATCTTAATGACCTATGGTGAAGGAACTGGAGAAATTAGCATCAAAAGAGGAATATTTCAAGGTGATTCTTTGTCACCACTGCTTTTTAACACTTCAATAAACCCCATTTCAATGCTTTTAAATAAAACTGAATTGGGCTACCATATTTCAGAACAAGCAGGGAAAAAAATCAATAATCTCTTATACATGGATGATGCAAAACTATATGGAAAAAGTTCCACAGAAATAGACTACTTAGTGAAGATATTCAAATGAAAATTGAAATTGAAATATTAAATCACTTTCAAGTGATGAAATTTATAAATACCTTGGAATACTAGAAGCACATAACATCCTGCGCACAAAAGTTAAAGAACTGACAGAAAGGAAATATATCAAAAGATTGCAGAAAAATCTTTAAATCAAAATCAAATGGTGGAAATATAATCAAAGCCATAAGCACATGGGCAGTTCCAGTAATTAGATACGCAGCTGGAGTACAGTGGACCCTTGACTTACAGACGGCTTGACTTACAGACTTTTTGAGTTACAGGCTTCTCTGGCCGCAAAATTTAGGTTTGACTTGCAGACTGAGATTTGACTTACAGACCAGAAAAAAACCAAAATGGAACAAAAACGGCCTGTTATGGGATTAATCGGTTTTCAATGCACTGTAGGTCAATGGAGACTTGACTTACAGACTTTTTGACTTGAGAACCGCCTTCCAATATGGATTAAGTTCTCAAGTCAAGACCCCACTGTAATAGATTAGGCCCAAAACAAATTAGAAGATTTTGATAGAAAAACATGGAATCTAATTAACATGCATCATGCTCTACATTCAAAAAGTGATGTGGACAAATTATATTTACCACGAAAAATTGGAGGCTATGAATTATTGCAAATACAGCAAGTAGTAGAGGAGGAAAAACCTGCACGACCCCTTCATGCATGCACGCGAGTACCTGCGTGAGCAAGCGCCATTCCTTCACACATGTGCGCAAGCACTGGAGGTGCCCTGCCCCCCCGTGCATGGACCCTGTTTCCCCCCAGCTGGTCTGCAGTGTCAAAAAGGTTGGGGACCACTGCAGTAAGGGACCTAGATATGTAGGCAGGGGAAACAATCACAGTAAAAGCTGACAAACTTGCAGATATTGTGGGTTTTGTCCAGGCAAAGGATTATATGAGCAATGATGGTTGCTTCTTGAGGCAGCCACTAGTAGTGCTAAGATGCATAAGGAGTCCAGCAAACAAATGGAGGAAACAAAACGAAAGGATCTGAAATAACAGTCCTTTCCATTTCATACCAAAGGACTGAGTACTTGTCTACATGGGCTCAATTGGAGTGGGTTGGATCAGTCCAAATAGGGTGGCTGGAGGTCATGAAGAAGTCTGGTATGACATTCGGTTTGATCCTTGCATCCAAATGGCACCTCAAGTGACACGATTTAGTTCAGCTGCTCCCACTGTCAATTTGTGTTATATTTAAGACCCTTAAGAAAAGAGCCACTTCAGGATATTGGCAAGTTAAACAGTTCGGAGTCCCAGAGGAAGTTATTTTTCAAAGTCTGATGTGCTGCATCACTTATTAAAAAGAAAATACCACATTTTTCTGTCTATAAAACGCTAATTTTTCCTAAAATCATTACCCCAAAAATTGAGGGGCATCTTTTACATGGAAGTAACGTGAGATAGCTGAAGAGAGAACAAAACAGCATGTACCTTGCCTCTGTAAACAGACTCCCTTCAGCCACAAGGCTTAGTTTCCTATAGTCAGGAGACTTAACTACCTCCAATCAAGAGCCTTATGGAACTGATGTCAGCTGATCCTGAACAAACCAACTGGAATACACCTCCTTGGAGGTGGAGCCTGTAGGCTCAAGATTCATCAGAGACAAAATGTCCAACGTTCTGAGCTCGGAGGCTGAATCCTCAAACTAAGTTTTCTTAATTTTGGGGTTAGAAAATTGGGGGGGGGAATCTTATAACTGGAGGCGTGTTATAAACAGAAAAATATGATAATAAATCTTCCTCTTGAAAGTGGGAGGAGACAGGAGGGGACATTACCCACCCACAAACACTAATCTTAAAGGTTCAGTCAAGGACTTGCCCACAGCTGAATCCACTACTGCACGAAGTTCATGAATGGACCCTGAAGACAAGAAAAGACAGGGAAAAACCCTTGCTGCCCCCTCCTGTTTCCTCCTGCAGAAGTTTTCTATGTTTAAATATTTGTATAAGTGATGCAACATATCAGCAATGCCCTATTACAGTGTTAAAAAAAAAAAAACCCAAAATGTCTTCTGTTCCTCCATGGAGGTGAAACAGAAGTATTTAATTTGCCAATGTGCTGAAGTGGGTCTCTTCTTAAGTAGAGTTGCCAGATACATGGGTACCAAAAGGAGGACATAGAAAGACAAAAAAGAGGACAGAGGAGGACGTATTGAATGTTTCATTTGAATCGTTGCAGATTCAAACCTGCAATCAATACAATTTTATTACAATAGCTGCCAATAAATGTCTCTTAGTGAACCAACCAAGAAACAGTCATGTTAAAAATAAAAATAAATTCAATGGAGGCTTTTTTTTTCAAAATACCAAAAACATTATTTAAACAGCTAATTATACAATTATTTCCTGATAATAAGGGGTGGGTTCTGTGCAGGGGGGGGCGGTGAGCATGTCACGCTCATGGTGGGTGTGTCACAACATCATTGTTGCTGTTTTTCTTAGAAAATGGGACAGAAAATGCTGAAATGTGTTAAAGAGAGCAAACTATTTTTCCAAAATACAACTCTTAAGCATTTTTGTTTTTACATCTTTATTGTAAATTATGAGAAATCCTATGGAAGGAAGCCTTGACATCTGATTTAAAATGTTGCCTTTCTCTTTACCTTTCTTTAAAAAGCTCATTGACTTATTTCTATTTCCAACTTCTACCCCAATCATCTACCTATAATCCAAGGCAAATTTTTCCTATTTTAAATTTTAATAATTTTGCCACCAACCCATTTTATCATCTTCTGGGAAAAGTAAAACTGATTCTATATTAAAAAAAATCAGAGGGTAGGAATTGCTGAGTGTTGGAATTCAAATTCCCACTCAGTCACAAAACTTAACCACTTTCTTACTTTGAGCTACTTCACTGAGTCGTTGTGATTCTCCCCATTTTATTTTTACAATGTCCCATATTCTTTAAAGTAATTGGAAAAGGCGATTAAAATAAAATGTGTAAATAACTTCGAAAAATCTGAAGTGCTTAACTTAACTCTAAGGATAGGGTAGGCAACTTTGCAAAGTCTGGTGCTCACGTTCAAGCTTCCCTGAACTTTTGATAAAAAATCATTACAGCCTGAGTCATTATAAGGATTGATTAGAACCATTAATCAAGCACACAGAGAAAGGAATCCTCAGGCAGCCACAGAAAAATCAACAAAACCTTTTCACGAAGTACCACCAATTGGTTTGAGGCAACTAGACCCTTCTCCCCTGCGGATGAACATTACCCTTCCTATTCCGACTTGACGTCATTTCCGTAGCTCCCCAGCCTTGCAGATTCCGACATGATGGAGGAAAAGACAACTGCGGCCCAGGAGGCAGATTTGCTGCAGCTGCTCATGCGCCTGAAGAAGCAGCTGGGTGTGCCTGACTCTGAGTTTCAGAGAGCGCAACAGCAATCTCCAGTGATGGTTGGTATGTGCCCTTGCCACAAGTTCTTGTCGAGGCAGTGGGGGAGGCATCGCATGGGGCTCACATGTATGGGTGACATGCCCCCCTTGAGCGCGACATGCCCCATGTGAGCACAACACGCCCAAAAGCCAGAAATGTTAACGGTTTTTAGCTTTGCCTGCTGGATGAAGGACATTAGGCAAGCAACCCTATTCTTAAGCCACTGTGCAATATGGCAAATTGACAGCGGCAGCAATTTGACAGCCACGAGATTCATACTGTATTTGATGGAAACAAACCAACATGGAGTGATCCTACCAGTTCCAAAGAAATAGAAGTCCTTGACAGGGGCCCAGAAAAGTGTGGGTAGGAACATTCTGGGGCAGTCTGGTTTATTCCAGTGATTATGTCATGTGATTGCCAGAAAAGGAGCAAACCAACCCGTGAACCAAACAGCAAGGCTAATTAGAGTCACAAAACAAATGAGAACAATAGAAGCACCTATTTTTGCCATTCATATGCCATTTAAAAATCATTCTTCCAAAGATTTTTCATTCTTTACCCCTCACTGCAGCCACAATAATCAGTGAAAAGGAAAAAAAAGTTTATTGAAAAAGAACTGCTGGACAAATGACTTGTACAAACCACGTGAAACTCATAGTGCATGGCTTCCATTAGTTGTTTCTAACAGTAATGTCTTGATGATTAGAACCAGGGGATTATGCAGAAAAAATGGTGTTCCTCAAGGGAAAAATATATTTACAGTGAAGAATTCTTCAAGACCTGGTATATACCCCTGTTCTTCAAACACTTGGAAACAAATACATAAAGTACTGGTTCATGAAACGTCTGTTTTAGAGGAGAGTCTTTCTCCTTAGAGTTCTTCAAGGATATGACAAATATAGACAAGAAATGTGAGAAATGAGTTACTAGCTGTTCCACTTACTCACTTCACTAAACGTTTCCACAGCCCAAGTTCTCTTTGGAGATAAATATGGTGAGACTATCAAACAGACTTCAAGCAACTGCATTCTCAGTAAAATGTCGAAAAGCCGCTCCAAGATATAAAGACATATGACTGTGATTTAGAAACTGGGGTGGGTGGGGAGTTCACCAAACTTTCAAAGCCCTTGAATAAATTTGTCTTTGATGCTGCATTTAAGCCAATGAAGACTTCAGTTTTGGGAAGAGAGGGGAGAAAGAAAGCAGATGACATAAGGTGATGGCATAAAATTGTACAGCTCTTTTACTTTTTATGAAAGAGCTGTCTAAAACATTCTAATTTAGAATTTTGTTAACTAATGCCTGTGCAATGAACTGCTAGTTTTGAGTAAATGTGGGCAGTGACCCAGATTTGTGGTTTGTTTTGCTCCACCTTTCTCAAGAATAGTATATATTATCACTGTTAAATAAATATATATTAACAAAGAAAATTTTAAAAAAAGGAACAGTGGTGTTCCAATCCAGCAGCATATATACAACATCATTTATTTGGACATCACGTACAATCTAGAAGAACTAGGCACCAGCTATCATCATATTACCAGTTCCTCCCATAAGTTAATCAACATGTCATCTTAGGTCACATGAGGTTTTACTTTATAGACACATAATTAATTTCTGTGTTGATTCTTGTGTCTACATTTATGCAAGCAAAGGAATTTGATTGATTGATTGATTTCCTCTTCTATAACATCCCATTAATGTTATTACTCTCTGGATGGTTCAAAATATACAATAAAATCATAAAATGATCATGTAACAAATACTGTAGAGTTCTGAATTTTTAGTTAAATTCCTCTAGCTGTTCAACAGAAGTGCACGGATTTATAGAGCAAAATAGCTTCATAATCCCCAGATTAGCCCTCCCCTTTTCACATTAATTTGCACTTGCAGTCTCAGTCACTCACTCTGAGACATTAGTATGAGAAAGAACAAAAGGTTTCACTACTTACAGTTGAACAGATCAAACAGCAAACATGATGGCTTTCAGAAACAGACTGCAATAGACTGTTTCCAGAGAAAGCAGACAATAGAGAGGGAAAGAGAGCAGCAGAGCACATACGTGGGGCTCTCTTTAGCATTCAGAACAATTGGTTAATGGTAGATCAATTGATAGTCACCCTAGTCCAAAAAGGCCCCTCCCAGTCATATCTATTACCCTGTTTCCCCGAAAACAGGGGAACATTTTCAGGGGATGTTTTATATATTTTTTTTCCATGTAAAACAATCCACATTTATTCAAATACTGTACAGTCATGTCATCTTCTTCTGGTTGCTGCAGAATGGTGGGGGGCAGGATTTCAATTAATTGGGTCTTATTTTGGGGGTAGGGCTTATATTACGAGCATCTTGAAAAATCCTACTAGAGCTTATTTTTAGGTTAGGTCTTATTTTGGGGGGAACAGGGTAGGGGCAGCATGTGAGGTTGTAAAAAACTCCAACAATAAACACAATGAAAATACAATAAATCCTATAGCTAGTTAAAACGACCTTTAAGTAGAAATACACAAATTCAAACTTATTTGAGCACCCCAGGACAGTATCACAGTAGTAGAAGGCAGCTTTATATAGTTCTGCTTAATTAGGTTTCTTAAAAAAAGAAAAGGATGATGCCTGTTGAACCTATGTAGGAAGTTTTTTCCAGAGGGAAGACGCCATGACTGAGAAAGTTCAGCTCTTCCTGTTGGCTTTTCTCTCTCTCTCGCTTTTTTGAGTGTTATGATTCTTAACATCCAGGACTGTGAGGATTGTATAGGATGGGTAGCTATTTTGTAGGAGAGACAGTCTACCAAATATCGAAGTCCTAAACCATTAAAGTTTTTATTGGATTATGACCAGCACCTCAAAGTGAGCATGGAAACTAATAGGGAGCCAAGGAAGGTGTGCCAAGGCTGAGAATATGGGCATATAGGCTGATACCCGTAATCAGTCTGGCCAAAATCCAGCTGTTAGGTGCTGACTTGAAGGGCAGTGCTACATAAAGAGTATTACAGTAGTCTATTTTAGAGATTGCCAGCACATGAACCACTGTAATTAGGCATTTCTTCTCCAGGGAGGGGAGCAAATGGGCAATCAACCAACGCTGATAAAAGGCCCTCTTGGCCATAACGGATATTTGTACTTCCATAGAGAAAGCTCGGCCCAAGAGTGCCCCCACACTGTGAGCTCAAACAAGCAACTTGGTGGTCATACCTGGAACTAAGTCAGATCTATAAATACAGTTGAGGGAAGTTACTTTTTGAGACTTTAGCTCCCCAAATCTTCCAGAATTCTTCCCAGAGGATTCTGGGAAATGAAGTTCAAAAAAGTAAACTTTTCCAGGTTCCACAAGGAATTATATGCTTTCAATTCACAGACTGACTGATCTTGCTATACCTCAGAATATACAGTAATTATTATTTTGTTACACTTTCCCCATCATACATGAATCTTCAACCTTCATAGTTAGGACAAGGATCATAATCCCTGACATAATGTGTGAATTGTCCCTTCCATGGTTTGCTGTGTTTGAGCTGCATGGACTACTGGCACACCTAATTTTACTTTTCTTTACACGAACATGCAGGAGGTTTATCTACCTAAAAAAAATTCTATGCAGATTGTTTGCAGCTGCTCCAAGTGTCTGGGAGAAGTTCTTCTAAGCTCTTTTACTTGGACCTTTTGAAGTACAGATGTGGTTTAAACCTAGAACTTGCCATGACAAAAGGCATGTTTTCCCCTTGAGGCCCAATATTGGTGCAAAACAACTACAAGGCTTGTGGCACCTTAAGGTCATACAGGTGAAGAAGGGGGCTGCAGTCCATGGAAGCTTATGCAAAATAAATCTTGTTAGTCTTCATGGTGTTTTTGCTGATGATGGATTACAGGCCAGCATGCCTAACTCACTGGAACTTCAAAAGGAAGAGCAAAAAGGCAAAACCTTGGGTACTCCCAGCCACATGGAAATGTTGCTGTTTTAGACTATGGTCATGCTGCTTGGAAAATCTGAAGCTGGCGTCTTTAAAAAAAGTAACTTTCCCAAGTTTTCTTTCCAGCATTTTCTTAAGAGAGCCACACCATGGCATAAGGTGGGCATAGGGAAACTGGCCTACAGGTCAGTTGCTGCTGGGGGGGGGGAAGGGCTCTTGGTCTGGCTGGCCAGCAATCCCTGACCCCCTGCTCCATTTGCTCAGTATGGTGAATGCTGCCCCCCCTATGGTTTTGCCCACACTCACGGGTAACCATCACTTCTATTTTGCTGTTCTGTGCTCCTCAGTTCTCATTCGCCTCTGTCCTTCTGCTAAGACAACACTGAAAGAAACCCTGCCCAAGTCATGTCCAAACCTTGCAAAGGCTTTTTTTTTTTTTTTGTATTCTGACTTCCCAAGCCCCTAACCACCAGCCATGCTATAAGACGATGATGATGATACCTTTTCCAGGATCTGCACACAGCCAAGTGGCCTTTATAAACATAACAAAACTTAAAGGAAAAACTGAACTGAGGGAAGCTTGCCCTGCTGAGGGGAGGAGAAGGTTTGGATGCAAACAGCTTTTTTCCATTGTGGTTTTTACACTCCATTATGGGGGAGGGGGAAGGGTGCCGCTTGAGAAACTAATGAAAACTTTTTTTTTTCCATTGTGGTTTTTGGGTGATGGTGATGGTTGCTTGGCTGGAGCTCTGTATTTGTACAAACAGGATGACTATGGTGTGCAGGGCAAGAAGAAGCAGGGAGTGGGGTGGGTGGGTAGAAGTGACAGCGGAGGGGGGGAGGAACTCTGTTTATGACTGGAAGTGGGAGTTAAAACACAACCACTTGCCTTTCCCTAACTGCAGTGTGTTCTTGAAAAGGCATAATATCTGGTTGTGGGATGAAGAGATGCAAAAAGGAAATAGGGAGAGAAGGCCTGAAAGGAAGATATTTGCTGGGAGGGAAGGAGGAGCTCTTATTTTGCCTTGCCAGGACATGTTCCTGAAGTGTGGTAAAGCCACTTGCCTACAAAAAACCAGTCATTTGACTTATTCACAAAGGCTTTTATGGCTGGGATATAATGGTTGTTCTGGGTTTTTTGGGCTCTTTGGCCGTGTTCTGAAGGTTGTTCTTCCTAACGTTAGGAAGAACAACCTTCAGAACACAGCCAAAGAGCCCCAAAAACCCAGAACAACCAGTCATTTGACTATTTGCATGTTTCTGTCGCAGTGGGAAAAAGTTAATCCGCAAAATGCCACAGCTCCTGTTTGGAGAGTTTATATTTGTTGCTCAGCCCACTCTCAGTTTCAGGGGTTTGGGAGCTTGTCCACTGCCGGCATACAGAGTCTCCCCCAAAGCAACATGGTTGTCCTCCAGTGGGAAAAATCCCCCTAGTTCAGCATTAAAACGATAGCTATCTTCCCTCCCTTGACGCAATTTGTCCCATTTCGATCTGTCTGGGGAGTATATGACTGTGAGCCTGGGCAACTGCCTTAGCCAGGTTTGTTCCCTTAAAAAGTACAGCATAAAGTTCAACAGATGTGCCAGTCAGTATGTGACGGCAGTATTTGTGGATGTCAGTGAGAATAAAAGAAAAGTCACTGGGTGATATTGGCACAGACTCACAAAGGAACATGGGAATAAATAAAGTGCTTCTTGCTTGAGGTGCTAGTACAAGTTTAGTAAACTAAGTTTAGATGGTTTTATAAGGGAAAGAGCCAATCGGTGAATAAATAACAATCAAATGAATTAGGACACTTTTTAAAAAGTACACAAAGTGAACTTTATCATCACTATAGGACTCCTGAGTCAAACACTGCAGAGCAGGAATTTTATAAGCCCTAGCAAATTTATATGGCAAACATATACTTTAGGCATACATTAACTAGTCCTAAATGGGCTCCCTGCTTTGTGGCAAACTCCATTCTACTGGGGTATTCTACTATGTAAGTCCCCACCTGAACACTCATTTTAATTGGTCCAAAATATTAGACTTAAGAAAAAGTAATAAAATGTTAATGGCCATCGAAACTAATTGACAAGGTTGCTGCTGCCTCCTTGTGGAACTACATGTATCTACACACTTCCAAATTAACACCCCCCTTTTAAAAAAACAACCAAAAATCTCCATATAAGCCATATCCTGTAGCGCCTACAATTTCATTCTCCAATACATCTCTGCTGCCTGCCTCTTCTGTGTAAGGCAGATGCATTACTCTGCCTAATGATAGTGCCATCTTGAGCTAGCAGCTGCAGAATCAAGGAAGGAGAAGAAATATTGCTTTTCCAGTTTGTTGCATGGTTTTGACTTATTTTTAACCCTCACAGAATTTTTATCCCTTTCATATACATACTTTAGTGATCTCTACAATATAAAAAATGAATACAGTGAGTAAAAATGGAAAGTATGAAGGTATATGTAATTCCACAAGGAGGCAGCAGCAACCTTGTTGATTAGCTTAGAAATATCAGCTGGGAATATCAATACTTGTAGAAAAACCTCCCTGAGGGACAAGTTGTTCACATACAGTACTTTAATATTCATGCAATGTAGGCAGAACTAAATTTACTCTTTTAGAATAGGAGTCCCATTATCATTGGCTATGTCCAGGGGGGGATTTAGGGAACTGTAGTCCAAAAAACAAAACAAAACACAACACCAACTTTTAAGAGCTCTTAACTGAGATGAATGATGAGTGAATAGTAAGGCCTACCCAGCATAGTGAGAAGAAAATACGGTCATGGCCAGCAGACGCCAGGCCATTGTGTCACACACACCAAACCATGTCTCAGATTTCTCTGTTAATATACAGAGGGCATGTGGTGTTCAGATGGAAACACAAAGTGGGAAGAGCTTCCTTGATGTGGAGTGGTTGAAGGGCTGGAAGTCTCATCTACAGTGAAATGAACTCACATACTTCATGTAGCTCTCCCAAAGGCACTGAACTTTTTGCTTCAAGCAAGGCTTTGCTATTAGAAAAAGGTTTCTTCCTAGACTAACGGTGTTATTAACAGATATCAGGAACAGATTCACAGCACATTTCCGTAAGATGTGTAATGGGAAGCACCTTGTTTATCCTCCCTATGATTTTATATATAATAACAATGTCAGCCCTGAGTGATTGGCTCAGTCATGAACATTCTCTTTGTTTCACAGCAAACTTGCAGTTTCTGTATTTTGTCACCAGATGGCAAAGATCCCCCACAGCAATCATAATCAGCTCTACAGAGTTAAAACAGAGTCAGAGCAGATAATTTCATCTGGAAATCATAGTCTTCAACTCACCTGCGTATATGTCCTTTCTCCCACTGGCTAGCTAAGTGAGATGAAGCGTTTGGCTGGGATTGGCAGTTTGCCTTTAAGGAGAAGAGCCAGCCCACATAGTCTTGGGCAAGCTGCTCAATCCCAAGGTGCTCTCAGAAGAAGGGAGATGGCAAGTCACTTCCAAATACTCTCTCTCTCTCTCTCTCTCTCTCTCTCTCTCTCTCTCTCTCTCTCACACACACACACACACACACACACACACACACACACACACACACACACACACACACACACACACCGAAAAACCTGAAAAGAGTTCCCATAACTTGGAATTGACTTGCTGACATGTAATAATTAATTACCAGACCATTCTATTTTAAGTTCCATCATCAGTGTATGTTTAAAAATACAAAAAATGGGCAATAGATTCTGAGTAACAACAGCAACAACAATAATAATAAAATAATGTGCTGCCAAGTCAATTCTGACTCATAGCAACCCTTTTTAGGGTTTTCCAGGTAGAGAATAATGAGAGATGGCTTACCATTCTTTTCTGAGGAGGGTGTCATGGGACTGTGCAGCTTGCCCAAAGCCACACATGCTGGCTCTACTCACAGGAGGCATAGTGCAGAATCAGATTCCCAGATATTTGAACCACAGAGCTATCCAGCCAGCCAGCTTCTGAGTAGGGTGTCCAATATTAAATCCCAATTGCTTGAGAGTTCATTTCAGTATATTAGCAAAATATCAAATTGTAATAAATGTTTGGTCATTTTACAATGTAATGTAAAAACTCAACAGCACTTATAGGACTATTAGATTTATTATAATTTTCCTGTAAATTACCTAACTATAGCTCCAGTTTTCCTACTAGTGCCATCATTTTTTGTATTAATGGCACTAACAGCATGATGAATCCATCATAGATAATAGTATGTTTTAAAAGTCTCTTTAGTCACCATCCCATAAATGATAATATAACAAAGCCATTACAATTCAACCTGCCTTTTACTTTTTCACTCAAGTAAACACACAACCCAATGCTATATCTTCAGGAAAGAAAAAAAAATAAAGAGCTAATTCTACCTTTAAATGTTTCAGCTTATTTCATGTTGTCTAAAAAAGGTAAGGCCATTGCATAAACAATACCACTTGAGTTTTTTAAAAAGTAACGTGATAAAATGTGATCCATACCAAAGCTCCATTTCAGTATGGTACATCATCTTTTTTTTTTAAAGGTCAGTTTTTAGATAAGAGATTGTCTTATAAAATCAGAAAGAAAGCTTATCAAGAGATTGTGGGTATTCACATTAAAGGAGTGGGAACGAAACCCAGCCTAATGGCCAGACTGATCCCTGGGATATCTTTTACGCCTGTTTATCCTAAACAAAGCAGAAATTATTTCTGACATATTTAGTTATCTCTTGTTTCTGTTCTTTTTTTTATAGGGCAGTGTTTCCCAACCTGAGAGTTGTGACCTCCAAGGATGTCACAAAGTGTTTTCTGGGGGGTCATGGGTTGCCTTATATGTGTTCAAGCCTTGTAATTTCTTCCTTGACTTTTCAGAGGGGGGGTATTTAGTATGTACAGTATATCACATAAGTGAGTACACCCCCCCCCCACATTTCATAAAAATTGTATATCTTTTCATGCGACAACACTGAAGAAATGACACTTGGCTACAATGTAAAGCAGTGAGTATACAGTTTATAATTGTGATGTCCCCTCAAAATAACGCAACACACAGCCATTAATGTCTAATTAATGTCTGATCAGAAGACGAAATGCAAAGATGGCCCATGCTAGCTAGTCTTAATTCGAGTTTAAAGTATTATAATAATGGTGTGCCGTCAAGCCAATTCTGACTTATGGTGACCCTTTTCAGAGCTTTGTAGGCAGAGAATACTCAGTATTTCTTCTGCAGGTATCCTGGGACTATGCAGTTTGCCCAAGGCTTTATAGGCTGGGTCTTCTGGGATACCCAGTGGGGAACTTGACCAGAAACCTAACTCACTGAGCTGTGCAGTCAGCACTTATGACTACATTTTCCAGGGTGTTCTAGGTAGAGAACACACAGAAGTGGTTTACCATTTCCTTCTTCTGTGGGATGTCCTGGGACCAGTTTGCCCATGACTACACAAGTTGATTCTTCTCTCTGGAAGCACAGTGGGGAATTGAACTCCCAACCTTTGGCTCCACAGCCAGATGCCTAAACCACTGAGCCATCCACCCAGTAGTTTAGAAACTACATTTAATTTCTGTTCAGTGTAGAACTGAACTATTGAATGCATGCAGCGGCCATGTCTTTGCTTGTAACACTGATGTTTACCAAAATTAAAAGAATGAGCTTTCTCAGTCTACCAAAAGCAAGTAATAATTAGCCGGAGAGGTGGGGTGGAAAGGAAAGTGGCAACAGAAATAGAAATACATTAAGAACACCCCACCCCCCAAAAAAAAATCATTAAAAGTTCAATGTTATGAATGCTTTAAAAGAAATAAGACTAAACTTGTTACCACCCAGTTTTCTTTAGAATTATAAGGAACATAAACATCATATTAATCTCTCCTATGGCACGGACGCTGCCTATTTAATATTATGTTCTTGCTGGCCGACATTTTGAAGTAGTGTTTTAAGACTATAATGATGTGCTGACGCCATCCGTGGCTGAGCAGTGGTAGGCTGATGCTCTGAGTCCCACAGCATCATTTTACTACTACTCAGTTATAGATGACTTCAGCATGCCATTATAGTCATTTTTCCATACTATGAAGGAGAATTGTTCTTAAATGCATCCACACTCCTACAAGAATATATGTATTGTGATGTGAAAAGGGATATAGCAAGCATCTTTCTGTTACAACAGTTTTAAAGAAAATGAAGACGTAAGGGCCCTTACCTGTCTCCCTAGATTATGTCTTATTGAAGCTGTCCATCATAAGATTCAGCTTTCTTTCCTTCCAATTTTCTTTTAGAACATTTAATGAATCCCAGCTATGCTCCAAAGAATTCACATTGAGAAAAGCCTGCTGAAGATTTAAAAACTTCACCATACGCAAACTTCAAATAGGCACAATAACCCATCCTGTCGTATCTGCCCTGACACTGCGTGTGTTTTTAGGTATTGTCTCAAGAGTTTGAGTTATTCTCTGCATTAAGACATCTGGTGAAGAAAGTAAGCTGTTATAACCTTTTCTCCTAATATTGTAGACTGTGTAACTGAAGACCCAGTGCAATGTTGTGGCTGGCTAGACTAGAACTGTTGGATACTCTGGAATTCAAATTTGTGCTCTGTCATAAAGCTCACTGGGTGACCTTGGACCAATTCTTATTTCTTTCTATTTAACTCGCCTCACAGTGGGAGATGAAAAACAGTGGATTGTGTGCATTGGTATGAACTCCTTAGAGTAGTGGTTCCCAACCTTGGGTCCCCAAATGTTCGTTGACTGCAATTTTTAGAAATCTTGGCCAGCACAGCTAGTGGTGAAGGCTTCTGGAAATTTTAGTTCAAGAACATCTGGGGGCCCAAGTTTGGGTATAAAGCAAATTAATAAAAAACCTCCTTCTCTTTTGAGATCCCTCAGAGTTTGTCAGTTCAACAGTGTTATTTATGGTTCAATTATGCAGCCAAAAGTAGCTACATGCATAGATAATCAATCCATTGTCAAACAAAAAGACATTTAGTCATTGTACATAGTCCAAAAACTAAGATAAGTAATACCTTTATTGAAGCACTAAAATATTAAATGTTTTGAGTCCAACCAGACTCTTCTTCAGGCTAGATGTTGAATATTCGTAAGTTTCCTCTCAGTAGCAGAGTAAATGCTATGCACATATATAAGCTGCTCATCCCACAGTAAAGCAAGAGAAGCAGTTAAAAACCAACTACTGACTCTTCTTAAGAAAGTTACATTTAAGAGGGAAAAGCCTAAACCATAATCTATTTATATGAACATTGGCCCTAGAGGGCATCCAGAGAGAGACTGTGAGAGGCATATGAAGGAACAAAAAAAATTATTTCAGTTTCAGAACCTTTATTGGCATACAGTACAAGAGAGTGAAATACGATAAAATGTTAGGGGAAAAAACATATATGTCAGGGGATACCCAGATGACATCGTTAGGACTCAATGGTATGTGACAGTGTGATGTGATGCCTCTGTATGATGGAATGGATATATCTGGCTGTTGTCTGGGTGAGTTCCTTATTACTGCCACTCAGTAAGTGCTGGATTTTATCCAGGTCGCCCCAGCCAGAGTGGGAAGAAAGGAAGGGGAACATAAAATAAGTGAGAAAGATCCTGAGAATATGAGTCTAATAAGAGATACAGGAGGAAGTAGAGATCAGAAATTCAAAAGGACAGGCAGAATCTTTCACTCATCTACTCCTGAATGTGCCTTGAGGTCACCTGGGGGTGGATATGTATCCAGAGCTGATGATTGTAGGAGACCAGGCCAACTAGTATTGCAGATCTTTGGAAGGAGGGAGTGCAGAGGAAAAAGACAAAACTTTTGACCAGATGTTAGAGTGTTAGGACTGGACAATATAGGATGTGTTGTTCCAGTAGACAAAGATCTGTCAATCATCCTGTTCATTCTCCATTCTCTTGTGTCAAAGCATACTGCTTCTGTTTTGTCCATTATCACATAAGAAGCATCCCACTGGGATAGATAACATGTTTGCATTCAGCCAGATGCTTTTGGTAAGACCAAGTCCTTCCTCATTTTGTGCCCTTAGTAAATAACTATGAAGAATCTATTCAACTTTTCTTCTATGTACAACCATACTATATCCATAGCAATTATTTCAACAAATGTATCTACCACAGGAAGAGAGATCAATAGATACATGCAATTCTGTTTTTGTGGGGTGGGGCACTAACAGATGTTCACAACAATAGCAGTACTATTTTCATGAACATCAAGGTTACTCTTAACTTCAGCTTTTTTAAGCCATTATGTCTGCAGTTGCTCATATATCACCTTTCTTTTTATGCACCTTGCTCTGTTTTTTTTCAAAGAGATCACAATGATAAAAAATATATATTGGTCTCTTTCTACAATGAAATGTGCTTCTTGCCAAACTAAACTCAGCCAATGGCAAAAACTGTGTGTCCAATTGTTTAATCTGTCTAGAAGCATGATTAAAGCCTTAGGGATTTTGATGGGGTTGGAAGTACTGTAAAGATGGGGCATATGTAAGGATATTATATGTTATGGAAGTTCAAATAAGATCCAGTGTCATTTTATTTGATTATTGTAGGATATTAGATTTAAAGAGTTGAAACTGAAATTTTGAGCATCAGCAAATTAGTAATAACAAATCAGAAACTTAATGCTAGAGTTTACTGATATCAGTTAGCTTCTGTGTCTGCCTGCCTGATGCTATGGTCAAACTGGAGTTTTACCAGGAATAGAATGCAAAAGATTTTGTTCACCAAAACCACAAGCAAGACAAAATGAAAGAAGAAAGAGAAGAAATCTGTTACCAAATATGAGCCCGATTTGGTCATTACGTACCCAGTTGTTATAAACATAACAGAGGTGCCAAGGCTAGTTTATTTCTATTAGTGTTAGTTAAGGGTGATGTCCCATGTCATTTTGTATTGTTTGTTTATCTGGAGATGGGACTGGCCGGTTCAGTTTTTTTTTTTATTGATTGCTTCTTTTTTGGGGGTTCATGATATGTGTCTGTGCATTGTGCTGTCTTGTTTTCTCTTGTTTGCATGATTAAACTGTGAACTGCCTAGAGTGTGCTTTGCACTATGAGGAGGTATATGACAAACAAACAAAACAAACAAATAAGCAGTTGTTTCTCCTCTTTATTTTCCCAAAGAAGAAAGCAAAGAGAGAGACAATAGAGGGGCTGGTCACTCTTCTTAAAACATGTTGATAACAAAAAGGATGGTAACAGCTGAATAGGGCTATGGATTTGATCTAGATATCGTTTTGCCTCCTGTACCTCAGTTGATTTTGCAAACAAGCTGGTCCAATACTCCCCAAATACCTCAGAGAGGTCACCAGCTGTGACATAATTCCAAAATAGACAGTCCTGAAATGGTGTGCCTCTGTTTTCACCTGAAATTCTGTGAGACTACTGCCTACATTGCTAGTCCTTTATATCAAATGTTTACATGATTGTTCTGTTTTATCATTTGTGTCTGGATGATTTGTGTATTTTCTGCATTTTACAACAAAACAAAAACAAAACAAATGTATTATATTTTTGGATTTTGCACTTATAGTTTATTATAAAGCAGCTTCAAATATTTTAAACTGATACATACATACATACATACATACATACATACATACATACATACATACATACATACATACATACATACATACATACATACATACATACATACATACATACATACATACATACATACATACATAGTTTTTGCTGTTGTTTAGTCATTAAGTCATTTCCGACTCTTCGTGACCCCATGGACCAGAGCACGCCAGGCCCTCCTGTCTTCCACTGCCTCCCGGAGTTGGGTCACATTCATGTTGGTTGCTTCAATGTTGGTTGACATGGGAAAGAGAACACAGGACTAGATGATCCAGTAACCAGCAGGACTCCCTCCACCCTGAAGCAAGGTCTTGTGACTTCTTTTTTTCAATGCTGCCATTTTTCAATGCTTCTTTTTTTCAATGCTGCCATTTGTTGTTGTTGTTTGGTCATTAAGTTGTGTCCAACTCTTCGTGACCCAATGGACCAGAGCACGCCAGATCCTCCTGTCTTCCACTGCCTCCCAGAGTTGGGTCAAATTCATGTTGGTTGCTTTGAAGACACTGTCCAACCATCTCATCCTCGGTCGTCCCCTTCTCCTCTTGCTGTCACACCTTCCTAACATCAAGGTTTTTTCCAAGGACTCTTTTCTTCTCATGAGATGGCCAAAGTACTGGAGCCTCAGCTTCAGGATCTGTCCCTCCAGTGAGCACTCAGGGTTGATTTCCTTCAGAATGGATAGGTTTGATCTCCTTTAAAAGCATCAATTATTCAGCGGTCAGCCTTCATGGTCCAGCTCTCACTTCCATACATCACTACTGGAAAAACCATAGCTTTGACTATGTGAACCTTTGTCAGCAAGGTGATGTCTCTGCTTTTTAAGATGGTAACTAGGTTTGTCATTGCTTTCCTTCCAAGAATCTTTTAATTTCGTGGCTGCTATCACGTTTTGCAGTGATCCATGGAGCCCAAGAAAGTAAAATCTGTCACTGCCTCCATATCTTCCCTTTCTATTTGCCAGGTGGTGATGGGACCAGTGGCCATGATCTTTTTTTGATGTTGAGCTTCAGACCATTTTTTGTGCTCTCCTCTTTCACCCTCCTTTCACCCTCATTAAGAGGTTCTTTAATTCCTCCTCATTTTCTGCCATCAGAGTGGTATCATCTGCATTTTTGAGGTTGTTGATACTTCTTCTGGCAATCTTAATTCCGGCTTGGGATTCATCCAGTCCAGGCTTTCACATGATGTATTCTGCATATAAGTTGAATAAGCAGTCATACACCTGGAGCAGGAACTGGCAAGCCACTCCAGTATCTTTGCCAAGAAAACTCCATGGACAGAAACATACATACATGCATACATACAGGTGCTTGTATGTATGAACACTTGAATAGCAGTGCATGTAGCAAGTTGTCTGAACTGGGAGGGAGCAAGGGAAGGAATCAACACTTAGATAGCCATGTAGATTTGGATCCCTCCTGGAGATCAGAATTCTGCATTTTAGAACCTTTTTTCCATTACTCATTACTTCTTGGCAACCAGGTTTCCATTAGTGCTGTTGTTGCTCTGGTTACATAAGTAATTAATTTTGTTGCACATTAATAACACATTATATTGCCATTTGGTAGTATAGTGTAGACTAGTAGACTAGGTAGGATAGACTAGTGTACTAGTGGATTAGTACTCAGGAGATGTAGATTTGAATCTCTGCTCAGCTGTGGAAACTCACTAAGTTGTAAGAATCTGGAACCACTCTTTAAACATGTGATTGATTTGAAAAATCTAGTAGGGTAGGGTCAGTGTAAGTTGGTTCTGACTTAATGACACATAACAATAATTGTCATTACCAATACACCAGGAAATATTCTCTGGTTGCCTTTAGTGGTTAATTCTGGTATTGGACCTTGGAAATTGCAAAAATATGAAAGACAAAACCAAATAATATTTTGCTTTTAACTTAGAATTTATAACACAGTGGAAAAACATTTTTTAAAAATCTTGTTAGAGGGTCTCTAAAAATGTTTTTGGATCAATTACAAGTAATTAGGTGTTACTGATTACAGCTTGGGTTTTACAAATCACCTTTGTAAGTACTAGCTAAATAACTCATTACCTCAAAGTTACTAGTTTTAGGAGGAGACTCATGGTGCAGTGGTTAAACTGCTGCATTGCAGCCAAAACTATGCTCGCAACCTGGGGTCCAAACCCAGGTAGCCAGCTCAAGGTTGACTCAGCCTTCTATCCTTCCGAGTTTGGTAAAATGAGTACCCAGTTTGTTGGAGGTGGGCACTTGTAAATCACCCAGAAAATTCTTTAAGTGCCATGGGATGGTATATGTGCAGCACACTTGCTTTTGCTTTTCTCTTTCTTTGTTTATTATATATTATATATTTATATATATATATAAAATAAGGTTACTTGTGCCTAGTTACTTCCAAGCTCTGTCCTTTCCACTTTTGTCTTTTTTTATATAATCACATGTGCTTTGTGTAGATTGCTACTCTTTGGATTACTTCCCCCCCCCCCCAATTTTTGTCCAAAGATTTATTGCTGCTTTCTTTGTCTGGTGCAAGCTAGGGGCACTGCTGCATATACAGCTAAGAGAAGATCCCTAATTCTGTCTAGATTGACTGGTAATAGCTCTCCAAGGCTTCAGGAAGGATTCTTTCTTAGCATGCATGAAGATTCCAGGATGTGGTTCCTGGATCTTCTGGATACAAAGTATGTGCCTTGTATCACTGAAAAGTTCTCTTTCTGGTACACAGTTTGGGCATGACCATAACTTTAAAGGAGAGTCTAACAAATTTTAATACAATCTGAATAACAGGAAATGTCAATATGAGTATCAGCGGGAGCTGCTGGCAAGGCAAAATAGTGCAAATAGCCCAAGTTATAACCATAGACACATCTCTTAGTTGCCTAGCATTTTAATTAAGTACCAATATTTGTGCACAGGGGACTGTGTTATTAAACTCTAGTTTAGCAAGAGGTGTTATTTAATTTTGAGATATTTCTTCATAAGACTTGAACTGACAGAAAAAAAATTGAACCAAAATAAATGACATTGTCATGTAGAACAATTCACCTTACTTATTGTTATACATATAACATTTAAAACTAACTCTGTAAATAAACATAGCATAGAACTGGCTAGAGAGCCAATCCTTCAGGGACTCTCCCACTCTGAGTTTACATCATGTGTTCATAGTTAATATTAGGTACCTAAGATGGCGGTAGAAAAGAGCCTCAAGCATAAGGATATATCACAGGAGACCAAAGCTATGACCATCCATACTATGCTGTTCCCAGTTACTATGTATGGATGTGCAAGCTGGACAGTGAAGAAATCTGACAAGAAAAAAAAAGGACTCATCTGAAAAGTGGTATTGGAGGAATGTTTTATGAATACCATGACTGTCAGAAAACAAATATATAATCTAGTTCAAGTCAAGCCTGAACACTCACTAGAACAAAAGTATTTAGACTGAGGCTATCACACTTCATATATATCACAAAAAGCCAAATACTGGAAAAGACAATAATGCAGGGGAAAATAGAAGGCAGTAGGAAAAGCGGAAGACCAGCTACAAGATGGATTGACTCAGTTAAGGAAGCCATGTCCTTTATGAGACCAGAACAGAGCTGTTAATGACAGGACTTTTTCAAAGTCATTAATTTATTGGCTTCCCATAAGTAAAAAATGACTTGATGACTCATAACAACAAGCTTAGAGTATCCTTCCTCCTCCAGTTTCTTTCCTGTTGTGCTATGTGACTTTCTGGATGGGGAAGCCTCTGTTGATGTAATTGTATTGGTAAACTCTGCAGTTTAAAACTCATTGCATTTAAAAAGAACTAACATCTCCTCTATGATATAGTCATTTTTAATTGAGCCTAGTGGTTGAATTGGAGTATTGCAGCCAAGTCTCTGCACACAGCCCAAATTCAATCCTGGGCTCAGATAGCTGGTTCAGAGTGAACTCAGCCTTCCATCTTCTTCTGAGATTGGTACATTGAGTACCCAGCTCACTGGGGCAGGATGGTAAGGTGTCGCTTGCATAATTAAATTTCAAACCACCCAGAGAGTGCTTTAAGTATTATGAAGCAGTATATAAACAACACACTCTGCTTTAATGCAGAAAATCTTTTCCAGCATCCCAGCTTCAAATAGTCCATGGTATGTCCAGCAACAGCTGTACCAAGCATCTCAACTCAGAGTTTATTCAGACAGTGAGAAAGGTGCACATCTTCTGACTGTATCAAAAAGGGTTCATCTTGCCAGGAGTGATCTCCCCTAAAGTGACCCTTCTGCCTGTAGGGAATCACTCCAGCTCAGCCTCAAAAAAGTTACTGCTGAAACAGTCCTGTGGGTTCCCAGTGAAGGGGATTATTCAGGACTACAGGGGGGGGGGTGTCTAGGGATGGAAGGAAGAAATGTTTAATTTCCTCCCACAAAATTGCCCTATCTGATGACAACATCAGTCTTATGCTGCAGAACTTACATGAATAGGATATGAGCCATTGTCATAGATGTTTTGTACACAGTCCAAAAATCACTTCCACCACTTTATATTTTCACAAAATGGCTCATCAAATAGCTGGCAGTGAGACACTGCTCTTCAATAGAATGGCAGTTGACACCCATGGGTTTAAGCTCAGTCCCTTTACTCAGAATGCTATTAGAGCTGTGAAGTTTTTCACAATAGATATCACCTTTGGTGCAAAATTCTGAACACTAGACAGAATCACAAAGTTTAGTTTAAAGAACCAAAAGAATAAGACACATTAATCATCATCATCATGATGTGCCATCAAGTAAATTCTGATTTATGGCAAGCCTTTTCAGACACATTACAAGTTGTTTTTATCATACAGCCGAAATCTTTACTTCTTTCTTACTACTTATGCAGAGTTATACACACAGACAGATAGGCAGACAGACAGAGAGATGGATACTTGCTTTTACACAAGTTTCATGACAACAAATGACATTTCCCCAGCTTCTTCACAGAAACAGACTTTTCTTGGCATAACTTATAACTTGCAGCTCTCACTCTTAGATTCAGATGTCACTCTAACCCTACACAAACTCTCTCTCACCAAGGACACTAATTCAGCAATTCACCTCTCCAGATGCAACAATATCTATGCAGTCAGGCAACGTTCCAGCCAATCAGAACATCATCATGTCCACATACATTTCATCTCCCTTCCCAAAGAGTTGCAAACAGGCTCTCTTGGCACATGTCCAACTTATCACTGTCAGTCAAAATCCAGTCACTCACCCTGAATATCAATACATACCGACATACAAGATGTATGCAATGTAGAATCGCCACAAGCTCATTATTGGGTTATACATTATAAAATGATTCACATCTGAATTAATAAGCTACCTCCATCACAAAATGTTGCCCGGTTCATTTTATTTTATTCAAGACATTCTGTTCCTCCTTGTATAAACAAATGTCCCATGTGCTATGCAAAGTGAAGTCATGTATAAAGTGACAGTTATAGAGCAAGACAAAACTATGGAATAATTCCTAATATCTAATAAATATACTACCTAACCTTATGACAAGTGTATGGTGGCAGCATCAATGCTCTGGAAAAGCCTCTTGAAACAAGAATGTTTCCAGCAAGCAGTGAAATGGGGAGCACCCAGGACACACACTTTGTACCAGAGGAGAGGCTGTTCCAAAAAGTAGGTGGCACACTCTTGGTAAAGGCCCTCTTGTAAGTGGTTGCCAGAAGGTGGTGACCTTACAAAGTGGACTTCATCTACTGATCTCAGTGTGTGGGCAAGACAATATGGAAGAAGCTGATCTCAAGGTTTTTTTATTTTTTAAAACAGTACTGAGAAGTAATGTGAATGTCATCTCTGGGATGGTTGATCTGTAATGGCTCATTCACACTTGTGGTCGGTTGCTTGATGCTTTGATAATGTGTGACCTCATCAAAAGATCTTGAACCAGAAAGACTCTCTTCTGTTTCAACATCCACCCCATTAGCTTCTGCACACAAATATCCCTCTGTATTAATTAGCCTTGCCCTGATATTTCATTTGCTTTGAGGCCCAAATATTGTCCAAATATTTCTGCCTCAGGGACTCACATGTTTGCTTACATTTCTTCTTATTTATATAATTGAATGAAAAGCCAAATACTGGTGCCAAACAATGGACTCAAGAGAACTTTGACAGGGTATCCAAGTACTTTGATTTGGCATGCAAGTGAGCTTTTCATATTTGTGCATTTAGACTGTCTGTACATTAATTATTATTTGTCAAAGACTGACTGTGCTTGGCAGCGAATAAAGCATAGAGGCAGACATAAGCTCTGCCACACACAGTCCTCTTTTTTTGTTAAATCTATACTGAGATAAATTAATGAATGTTGTAATAAGGGAGAGGATTACCTAAGACATCCTGTTGTCACAGAGGACAAGACAGGAAGAAAAGTATCTGGCCCCTTCTACATCCACAGCACAAGACCAAAGAATCTAGTAGGAAATGAAAGGGTGTACTCCAGCAGTTCCCAAACTTTTTTCACTTGCATACCCCTTGGCAGCTAATTTCCATAAATTGTGCCCTTCATATTAGTAAAATGTTTGTAATTAATACGGTTGCTCTTATTTCAAATGTGTATGTTGTAACTGTAAATAAATAGCCCAATAATGGGATTAAAAAGCAATGGAATAATAAGGCGAACAGCCAGTGCACATATATTTACTATGCTGGTTTTCAATCACTGATCCATATCTGACAATATACAAATCAAAAAAACTAATTTAACATTTAAAATGATGACAAAGAGGAGAGGGATAAAGAATATCTGGAAGAACTCATTCACTAAACAATGCTCATGGGCCTTGACTGAGGTGCTCACTTATATATACAGCTGGTACCAGTGTGCTAGCACTCATATTTGTGAAGCAGAGGAGAGTGAAAGCTGATCCTGTGAGGGGAGCACCACTAAGCACGCATACTAGTGGCATCACATGGTTTAGGGAGGGACTCCTCACCATCCACCAAAATAAAGAGAAGGAAAGGGGCTTTTATCGAAGTTAAATAATGAAGAAAACCCACTCCACCACTCATCATAATGTTCAATTAATTACACAGCTTTGATTTGTATCTTGTCATACACTGTTGATCTATATGCCTTTTCCCACCATTATTCCCCCCCCCCCATGTACCCCTAAATGTTCTGGTTCATAATTCTGGGCACATATATGTATCCCAGGTTGGGAATCACTGATGTATTCATATGAAAAGCTGATGAACAGAAGTCTAGTTGTGACTCTTAGGTATTAGTACCTTCAGTTTAACACTAGGCACAAAATAATGTTAAAAGAGCATGCTTCAGAAAAGAAATTGAGTTTGATTTGATGATTTTTGAGTCTAAACAATTGCATACTGCAATATTAACTGCTATAGACAGTACTATGGCACCACACCACTTCATGGATTGCTGCCTTGTCATGGTGAAAGGGCTTGAGTAATTCAGAGAAGCTATGGGCTATGCCATGCAGGGCTGCCCAAGACGGACAGGTCATAGTGGAGAGTTCTGACTAAACGCAATCCACCTGGAGCAGGAACTGGCAAGCCACTCCAGTATCTTTGCCAAGAAAACTCCATGGATGAAAACAAAAGGCTAAAAGATATGACACTGGAAGATGAGCCCCTCAGGTTGGAAGGCGTCCAACATGTTACTGAGGAAGAGCGGAGGACAAGTACAGGTAGCTCCAGAGCTAATGAAGTGGTTGGGCCAAAGCCGAAAGGACACACAGCTGTGGACGTGCCTGGAAGTGAAAGAAAAATTCGATGCTGCAAAGAAAAATACTTCATAGGAACCTGGAATGTAAGATCTATGAATCTTGGTAAGCTGGATGTGGTCAAACAGGAGATGGCAAGAATAAACATTGACATCCTGGGCATCAGTGAACTAAAATAGACGGGAATGGGCGAAATAAATTCAGACGATTATCGTATCTACTATTGTGGGCAAGAATCCCGTAGAAGAAATGGAGTAGCCCTCATAGTCAACAAAAGAGTGGGGAAAGCTGTACTGGGATACAATCTCAAAAATGATAGAATGATTTCAATACAAATCCAAGGCAGACCTTTCAACATCACAGTAATCCAAGTTTATGCTCCAATAACCCATGCTGAAGAGGCTGAAATTGATCAATTTTATGAAGACTTACAACACCTTCCAGAACTGACACCAAAGAAAGATGTTCTTCTCATTCTAGAGGATTGGAATGCTAAAGTAGGGAGCCAAGAGATAAAAGGAACAACAGGGAAGTTTGGTCTTGGAGTTCAGCCTTGGAGTTCAGAATGAAGCAGGGCAAAGTCTAATAGAGTTTTGTCAAGAGAACAAGCTGGTCATCACAAACACTCTTTTCCAACAACACAAGAGGCAACTCTACATATTGACATCACCAAATGCGCAATACCGAAATCAGATTGATAATATTCTCTGCAGCCAGAAGCTCTATACAGTCAGCAAAAACAAGACCTGGAGCTGATTGTGGCTCTGATCATCAGCTTCTTATAGCAAAGTTCAAGCTTAAACTGAAGAAAGTAGGAAAAACCACTGAGCTAGTCAGGTATAATCTAAACCAAATCCCTTATGAATACACAGTGGAATCATTTAAGGAATGGTGGCCAGAGTGCCTGAAGAACTATGGATGGAGGCTTGTAACATTGTAAAGGAGGCAGCAACAAAAACCATCCCAATTAAAAGGAAATGCAAGAAAGCAAAGTGGCTGTCCAATGAGGCCTTACAAATAGCAGAGAAGAGAAGGGAAACAAAATGCAAGGGAGATAGGGAAAGTTACAGAAAATGGAGTGCAGACTTCCAAAGAATAGCAAGGAGAGACAAGAGGGCCTTCTTAAATGAACAGTGCAAATAAATAGAGGAAAATAATAGAAAGGGAAAAACAGAGATCTGTTCAAGAAAATTGGAGATATTAAAGGAACCTTTTGTGCAAAGATGGACATGATAAAGGCCAAAAATGGTAGGGACCTCACAGAAGCAGAAGACATCAATAAGAGGTGCCAAGAATTATACCAGAAAGATTTAGATGCCTTGGACAACCCAGATAGTGTGACTGCTGACCCTGAGCCAGACATTCTGGAGAGTGAAATCAAGTGGGCCTTAGAAAGCATGGCTAACAAGGCCAGTGGAGGTGATGGCATTCCAGCTGAACTATTTAAAATCTTAAAAGATGACACTGTTAAGGTGCTACACTCAATATGCCAGTAAGTTTGGAAAACTCAACAGTGGCCAGAGGATTGGAAAAGATCAGTCTACATCCCAATCCCAAAGAAGGCCAGTGCCAAAGGATGCTCCAACTACCGTACAATTGCACTCATTTCACACACTAGCAAGGTTATGCTCAAAATCCTACAAGGTAGGCTTCAGCAGTATGTGGAGCGCGAACTCCCAGAAGTACAAGCTGGATTTCGAAGGGGCAGAGGAACTTAAGACCAAATTCCTAACATGCGCTGGATTATGGAGAAAGCCAGAGAGTTCCAGAAAAACATCTACTTCTGCTTCATTGACTATGCGAAAGCCTTTGACTGTGTGGACCACAGCAAACTATGGCAAGTCCTTAAAGAAATGGGAGTGCCTGACCATCTTATCTATCTCCTGACAAATCTATAGGAGGGACAGGAAGCAACAGTTAGAACTGGATATCGAACAACTGATTGGTTCAAAATTGGGAAAGGAGTATGACAAGGCTGTATATTGTCCTCCTGCTTATTATAAGTGGAATACATCATGCGAAAGGCAGGACTGGATGAATCCCAAGCCAGAATTAAGACTGCGAAATATCAACAACCTCTGATATGCAGATGATACCACTCTGATGGCAGAAAGTGAGGAGGAATTAAAGAAGCCACCCAGAGTGGTAGAATATACCAGATGGGCAGGATATAAATCGAATAAATAAATAAATAATAAATTCATGAGGGTGAGAGAGGAGAGTGCAAAAAATGGAGACGGTGACAGATTTTACTTTCTTGGGCTCCATGATCACTGTAGATGGTGACAGCAGCCATGAAATAAAAAGACACCTGCTTCTTGGGAGAAAAATGATGACAAATATAGACAGCATCTTAAAAAGCAGAGATATCACCGTGCCGACAAAGGTCAACATAGTCAAAGCTATGGCTTTTCCAGTAGCTATGTATGGAAGTGAGAGCTGGATGATAAAGAAGGCGGACCTCTGAATAATTTATGCTTTTGAATTGTGGTGCTGGAGGAGACTCTTGAGAGTCCCCTGGACTGCAAGGAGAACAAACCTATCCATTTTGAAGGAAATCAACACTGAGTGCTCACTGGTAGGATAGATCCTGAAGCTGAGGCTCCAATACTTTGGCCATCTCATCAGAAGAGAAGACTCCCTGGAAAAGATCCTGATGTTGGGAAAATGTGAAGGCAAGAGGAGAAGGGGATGTCAGAGGATGAGATGGTTGGACAGTGTCTTCAAAGCAACCAACATGAATTTGACCAAACTCCGGAAAGCAGTGGAAGACAAGAGGGCCTGGTGTGCTCTGGTCCATTGGGTCACGAAGAGTCGGACATGACTTAATGACTAAACAACAACAATAGCAAATGGCAGATCAAAATGAAAAAAAAAAGACATCACAAGACCTTGCTTCAGGGTGGAGGGAGTCCTGCTGGTTACTGGATCATCTAGTCCTGCGTTCTCTTTCCCATGTCAACCAAATGGATGCTATGGGGAAGACATCAAGCAAGGTATTAAGAAAATAGTACTAACTTGGTGCATCTGCCTAGAAGCTTATACTAGGCGGCATATTGCCTGTGAACCACATAGCCATTGTGGCTAGCAGCCATTGATAGATTTGTCCTTCTTACATTTGTGTAATGATGAATGTTGGCAAAGTCTTTGGGGAAAGGGGATGACACTATCTCATTGTGTCCGTATGACTGAACATTGTTTCCAAATTATGGAATGTCAGCATTTAACACCATGGATATAAGAAAAAAGGGAGGGGCAACCCTTCCTGATACCTTTGTTTACCAAGGACCCTGCAATTATAATAAAAATTATATAAGCAGTTTGGGCCCTAATTATTAAGGTACCCCCTGTCTCATTATGAAATTGTCTAGATGCTTAAAGCCCCCTTGAGTGCCACAATGTCAGAGTAGAAATGAAATGAATTAATAATTCAGTAAGAAAGACTGTGGTCCTATACTGTACTCATTTTCCTGGGAAAAAGAGGCTGACTACTGAACTCAGTTGGACTCACTTCTGAGAAGACAGATATAGGACTATGGATTAAATGTACATATATGTGATATGCCAGATTCACAAGTTTTTGAATCCTATCTTGTTAAATAATCACAGTAATGCATGATCTGATTGTTATTTTGGGATATTTGAGCAACTAGGTTGGAAACAAGTTTATAAAATATTAATGTATAATTATCTGAAATACGTATAATAACAGATTTTGATGCCAAGCACTGGAATTAAGCAGAAATATCTTTAACAGCATGGGAAATAAAGTGTTGCTTCATGGTGAAATGTTTGAACTTCATATAGCTGGCAAACATAGTGGAAGGCAGGAAAATATACTGTAAGAAAATAAAATAGAGCCAACAACTGCATTACACAATAGAGAATAGTTAAATGACCCACATAATTATGCAATACTTCATATTATAGAATTTGAATATGTATATTGGCATTGTGTACCACAGAATGACTTGCAGTTGTTCATTGTATATTATGGCTGCTTCTGTAGCTTTTACATTTGAATAGATTTCTAAATAAGTGTTCACAAGATGACACTTGTTTATTTTCCACTTATTTTCCCCAGTGCGGATTAATTTACTCTCAGACATTCCTACAGGGGGGAAAGGGCAAAAATAAAGGGTGTGAGCAGAACTGAATATATTACATTACTACCCGTCCTGACAAAAACAATGATCCACTTCCACCAAAAGTGGGATTTGTATGTTGCTGTGCAATGGATCTTCTGGTGGTGCATAAATGGATGCATGGTTATCCCTTTGCCCCTCGAGTGGCTTCTGCAATATCCAGGGCATATATCTGTTTGTACCCCTATCCATCATAATGCTTGGTATTTTTTTAACTACTGTACATGTCAATATTAACAATAATGTCATGCATTTTGTGCAAAGTGCTTTTTAAAAATACAGACACACACATACAGATATTCTTTAATAGGAGCAGCCTGGCACTTTTCAACCATGCCTCAGGGCTAGCTAGAAAAAGGACAAAAGCAAAAAGTAAAGATAGTGCCCACTTACTCTTGAATGGAACTCATTCTTTACAGATGCAGCTTAGGGAGAGGGAATAGATATAGATGCCAATAGATGGTAGTCTGTTCTTATTAGAACCTGACTATGCCCCAAAGCAGACTGGTCCATACCAGTTGACAGTCACTTGCTTCCAAATTTCCTTCTCTGAATGGGTTAAGGTAGTTTGCTGTGCCTCGTGTGCTTCTGTGCCTTAATTGCTCTCCTATTAGAATAAAATAAAGCAACACTGTAGGTTTTCTTCTGCAGTGTGAGTTTGCTTTAATTACATTTGGGAAAGGCAAAGAAGGGAGTGGGAATGAGCCAACATTCATGCTGTCTGTCATTCACGGCCCATTGATGACAAGGAGTTGAAAGCTTGGCAGCTACTCTTGTAAACAGCAACCTGGCCGATAAGGAATAGAAAAGATTATACAAAATATACTGAAGGGGGGGTGTAGCAGAGAAAGAAATAATTCTTGAAGAGAAAACCAAACAAGAACAAAGGGCAAGAACAAAGGCCAAACAAAGGCCTTATCGAAATATGAAAGACAGTCAATAAACTGGTTGGCTTTTTTGGTAAATTCCACCCCCCCCAAGCCAAGAATAATAAATGTGCATAAAAAGCCTATATTCCTCAAATACTTTTGCGGGCAGATGACTCGTTGTTGTAAAGATCTGGAAAAAAGTCTAATACAAAAACCTTTAAAAACACACTGAATTTATCTGAAGTGCGTTTTCCATCAATGGTTCACTACTCAGAAGGGCAGCACAGGATTGCAAGACCTGGGCTTAAATCCCTGTTCAGACATGAGAGTCTCTAACTCTGGGTCTGTCACTGAAAGAGGAACCATATTTAGCACCCTTTATTTGTTGGAAGAAAGACTGGATTGAGTTAAACCTAGTGCTAATATAGATGCTTGCCCCTCTTATCTTGCAGGATTGTAGGGTTGTATTTTGATTTTTTGCTAAACAACCATTATGCTTGTAATTCAAATCAGATTGTCCACATTCTTATAGAAGCTGTGTTTGCTCTGTATGATTTTTCTACAAAGAATTAATGTTGATTTATATGGTTGCCTTTTTAAATACAAATCTGAAGAAAGGCATAGTACATTTATTATAGTGCATAACATACCTGAGTCATTGCATTTGAGCTTTATGCTATTTTAACAGCTTGATAAGCTCACTAGTGGGTTTTATTAAAGGCAGAGTCAGCTCCTACTGCCCTTTTCCCTGCATTACCAGGGTTTCTGGCACTAATCCCTTGGACACAGTCAGTCTGGCAGGGACCTCAGTTGACTTCACTGGGATCCCCGAAAGTCTATGTCTGCAGAAGCAGATGGGAAGCCTGAGTGCTGATACACAGTGAAGTCCTTTCAGGGAGGGCTGGTAAAGGTGTGTGAAGGTGATCAGGCTCTATGATACTCCTCCTCCTGGAGCTTCCTTTGCTGTGCCTGTTTTTGCTCACATCTCCAGCACCAAAGCTGGGTTGGATAAGGCTCCAGGGCTCTCATCAGGCAGCAAGGAAATAAAGGCTGGGGTGGCACTGGATCAACTGGGGGCTGTGCTGGCAGAGCCTCAGTTCCTCGATCCCTTCCGCAGAAGAACAGGCTAGGTGGGAGGAGATGACTCCCATTATCCTCTATCCCTGCTTACACCTCTGCTGAGACACAGATGATGGGGTCCCATGACCTCCACCCATGTCTTCCCTCCCGCCACCTGCTGTGAGGCATCCCTGCCAACCAGGGGCTCAGAAGATTCACTCTCTCCTGGGCATTCTTGGGCTTGTGTGGTGAAGCCAGATGACTTGTTAGGGGAGCTAGAGGCAACCCCTTCACATAAGGACTAACCGCTTCTGGCCATAAACTCATTCTGAGACCTCGGGACTTCTATTTGCCCTGTGTTTCCCAGATATACAACAATAATTCCAAGACACTTTATGTATTTCAGGGCATTGCAATTTGGACAGGCAAGAAAGGGTGCTTAATAAATTCCATATGGAACATTTCTGTACTCGCCATCTACCTCTCCCTTTCTAGGTTTCGTTAAAAACATTTTATGAGGATATGTTGTACATGTTGATTGTAATACTGTACATTTACATCTGGGAAGTAGCACTGGGGTTCTAAGTTCAAACACTAATTTTTCACCAAAAATAGCCACCAGATGCCATGTGGATGAGTGCTATGAATTATGTCAGAGTGTTGGCAACTCATTTCTCTGCTTCCACAGCATCTGCAAAGTGCATTCTGACTGTCTCATTCTGAGTGATGAATTGATCGGTGAGTCCAGACAGTTGCCATCTAAATGCTGAATCATCTTCAACCCAGTTTGATGAATTGACTACATTCTCTGCCACTAAAACCCTTCAAACTCTCTTTGAAGACATTAGAAATAATGTGGTGTCAGATTTTGAAGAACACCAAAGGCTCCGTGTCTTATTTTTAATTTGGATTATGAATGTTTAAAATCCAGCATAGCCATTCCATTTTACTTCATTTTTCAATTGCTTTCCTAGATGATATCCTCCGCCTCAGCTTCCCAGTCCAAAAATCTAGCCCAGAATTTGTTCCAGTCACACTGGCAGCTATTCTGTCTTACAATACCCTCACTTTATTGCTTACCCCACTACAGTTGGTTGGTTGCAAGGTTCCTTCTAAGGTTTGTGGCTGCATGAGCATGCATGACTCCACCTCTCTCTGCACAGCTTTCCTCCTCCTCTGCACACCCACAGCCATCGTTTCCAGCCCCTTTGGTTTTGGTCATGACGGAACCCCATGCAGGGGGCAGAGTCACATGCAAGAGGGGCAGAACCCCAGCTGGTGGGGCTAACAATTTGAGAAAACCTTGGTTGGTTGCATTGTCATGAAGCTGTTGTAGCCACAGAAACCGTGTCAGAGACGATGATACCACATTTGCTTTCTCTACAGTCAATAGCAAATTAATAATGCGTACAATTCTTGAACTAATCTCCAATCGATAAATGGGAAACACGAAGGATTCATTAAAACAAGTGCAGTATAGAAATGGGAAGCTCAGCTCATTTAACTTCCAAACTAATGCAGAACTGTAATAAATAATACAAATGTTTTGGTGAGGAGAGGAGTGACAAAGACAATACAGCCCAAAAAAAAAAAAAAGGTATTATTTGCTGCAATATTGAAAAATAATGCTGCCTGCTGTATAAATGCCTAGTGAAACTCCAATTAATTCATGTATTTTCTATTATTGGAAAGTATATTCAGATCTTGATAAACTTTGTGAAAATAGTGATGATGAATGGAGAGGGCTAATCACAAACAGGACAGCTTGCAGTGTTAGAGGTGAAATTATAGTGAAAGGACTTTTGAGAAAGGACTTGTGAGGAACAAAGAGAAAGGGAATCTAGGTTCTTCTGTTCTTTCACTGTTGATTTATTTGTTCTGCAAAAAGTGAACAATGATGTAGACTGGGTTGGTCCTTCATCACTAGTGTGTAAATCACTAAATTTACTAATGAAAATATCTGTTGAGCACTTTACCTTAGGGAACAGTGTTACATATTATGAAGCTTTGATTTTCCAGGACTTGGATCAGCCAATTCAAGCAGCTACTTTCCTGGTCTGCAAAAGAAGCTAGAAAAGAGTAGGGCACTGTTGGATACAGTGAGTTTTCATGCTTCTTGGCAGAATATATCAACTCCAAAAATTCAAAACTCTCCAGCAATCTGTACAAAAGAGTGGTTGGAAATCTGGTATGTTCATGTATCAGGGAGGAATGATGTAATCACTTTTGCATTGCCCCCCCAAAAGATGAAATGCATCATTAAAAGAGGACAACAGACTTGTATAAAATGTACATGTCTCAATTTATATATCCATATATCACCATTTAGAAATAATGAAAGGCTCCCTTTATCTTTCAACTGAACTGTTGCCTAACCCCCCCAAAAAAAGAAAAAAAAAGGAACAATATGGAGTAATTCTGGCAGAGTGGGGGAATGTGTTTATGTTTTACCCAGTTCTGAACTCTTCCACCCATTCACAATAGCACTAAAGTCCTCCAGGCTACCTTGAGACACCACTTTGTAAACTATGCTAATAGTCACTGCAACATGGGCCCATGTCACCGGGCCCAGATGGCATCCACCCAAGAGTTGTTAAAGAACTGAGGAATGAAGTTGCTGATCTCTTAACTAAAATATGCAACTTGTCCCTTAAAACAGCCACAGTGCCAACTGGAGGCTAGCACATCACACCAATCTCTAAAAAGGGAAGGAGGGGGGACCTGGAAAACTACAGGCCGGTTAGCCTAACGCCTGTTCCAGGGAAGATGGTGGAAAGCCTTATCCAAGAGAAAATCTTAAAACACATATAAGAATAAGTCTTGCTGAAGGAAAATCAGCATGGCTTCTGTAAGGGTAAGTCCTGCCTCACAAAATTTTTAGAATTCTTTGAAAAAGTCAACAGGCATGTGGATGCGGGTGAACCAGTGGATATTGTCTATCTGGATTTTCAGAAGGTGTTTGACATGGTCAAACAAAAGGCTGCTGAGAAAACACCACAGTCAGGTGATAAGAGGGCAGATCCTCTTATGGATTGAGAATTGTTTGAGAAGCAGGAAACAGAGAGTACATGTCAATGGGCAATTTTCACAACAGCGAGAGGTGAAAAGTATTGTGTCCCAAGGATCTGTCTTGGGACCAGTGCTTTTTAGTCTGTTCATAAATGACCTGGAGACAGGGAGGTGGCCAAGTTTGCAGATGACACCAAACTTTTCTGGGTGGTGGTGACCAGAAGGGATTGTGAATAGCTCCAGAAGGTTCTCTTCAAACTGGGAGAATAGGCAGCAAAATGGCAAATGTGTTTCAATATAAGAAAATGTAAACTAATGCATTTTGGGGCAAAAAAATATCAAAAATTAATTTATCAGCTGATGGGTTCTGAGCTGTCTGTGATGGATGAAGAAAGAGATCTTGGTGTGTTGGTAGACAGCTTGATAAAAGTGTCAACCCAGTGTGTGGCGGCAGTGAAGAAGGCCAATTCCATTCTAGGTATCATTAAAAAGGGGCTCTTTAGTCTAGAGCAGGGGTCTCCAAACTTTTCACCCTGAGGACCACACTGGATACTTTCAAGATCTTAGAGGGCCAAAGAAACAGGAACATATGCACGTATGCCCACACCCTTTGTGCCCACACACATGTCCACACACAGATGCATGCATGCACACACGCATCCCCATGCCCACTCACACACACACATGTGCACAGTCATATGCACGCCCCCACATGCACTCATACACGCCCATGCACGCATGCCCCTAAGTGCACACAGGGTTAAGGGAATGGGCCAGATAAAACAGCAAGACAGGCTGGACGTGGCCCGTGGGCCATAGTTTGGAGACCCCTGGTCTAGAGAAAAGGTGCCTGAGGGGGGGCATGATTGGAATATATAAAATTATGCAGAGGATGGATAAAATGATAGAGGAAGCTCTTTTCCCTCTCACACAATACCAGAACCAGGGGACATTCACTCAAATTGAGTGTTGGGAGAGTGAAAATAAACAAAAGAAAATATTTCTTTAACCAGCATGTTGTTAGTCTGTGGAACTCCTTGCCACAGGATGTGGTGATGGCATATGGTCTAGATGCCTTTAAAAGGGAATTCAACAGATTTCTGGAGGAAATGTCCATCTCAGGTTACAAGCCATGATGAGGATGTACAATCTCCAGGCTTAGAAGGAAGATACCTCCAATTGCCAGATGCAGGGGAGGGGCATCAGGAGACAGGCATCTATTTCTCTCGTTTGCTCCTAGAGGCATCTAGTTGGACTACTGTGATATACAGGAAGCTGGACTAGGTGGGCCCTTGGCCTGATCCAGCATGATTCCTCTTATGTTCTTATATTCTTATGCATACACTCCAATCCTTAGCAGAATCCAGTGATGGACTTCTGCTGGTGGAATTGCAGAATCCTACAGAAGGTGACATCCCTCACCCTTGCCGCTCCCCATCCATTACAAACCAGCACATTTTCAGATGGCACAAAGGACTACAGGGGAGGGAAAGAAATGTCCAGTGCGGACTGTTAGATTTAGCCCATAAACACTTCTTCATTACATGAATGATGGGATATTTACTGTAATTTGGGCAGTTGAACTGGGGTAAAATCCAGGCCAAAAGATATTGCAAATTATTTGCCTGAACAGCTATTGCTAATGCAATGATACCTGGAATGGAGCACAAATCTGGGTAACAAAGTATTATGTGTGTACAAGTTGTTAGTTATATTTCCTAGAATAGATGTTGGTGAAGACATATTCTAATGAATAATTCTTTTGTGATTTATTTTTTTGTCGGTTTCATGTACATAGAAATAAGTAGATACAATACCATGAGTCTGTACTGTGAAAACTCCGTTTTCACCACAAAGGAGTTCCTTCAACACACCAGTATCTGCATTAACATGCTTTCATCCTTGTTCTGTTTATTAAAGCCCAATATGTCTCTATTTGCTTTGAAGGATTTATCTCTTTAAGTAAATATCTGAGCATATGAACATTCTATGTCTGAGTGAATATTAGGCATATATGCAGAAAAAGGGGATCATTACTGGCTATTTTTGTTATGTTGTTGGGAATATGTGCAACTAATTCTTCTAATATCTACATTTACTCATTGGATTGTAAAAAGCAGAAGACAATGTTATTTCAGAAAAGACCCCACATACAGTGTAGATGGGGGAAGATGGGGGATTTTTGGGGGGAAGTCTTCCGTGGTCACATGGCCAGTGCGACTTAGACACGGAACGCTGTTACCTTCCCATCGAGGTGATCCCTATTTATCTACTTGCATTTGCATGCTTTCGAACCACTAGGCTGGCAGGAGCTGGGACAAGCGACGGGAGCTCACTCTGTTGCGTGGATTCGATCTTATGACTGCTTGGTCTTCTGACCCTGCAGCACAGGCTTCTGCGGTTTAGCCCACAGCACCACCACATCCTTAGCAATACCATAACACACTACATTATCAGGAGTGTTTGTTTTCAACTTTAATTTCCAAAAAATAATACATGGCTGTGCTGTGTATTAATTCTACTGAACAGAATACAGCCTATGAACTCCTGAGTGTGATCACTAACATAACCCAGAAGCTACATCTAACCAATAAACCAACACAGAAAAAATTTCATAAATCCAGAGAAAAAGTGCAATGAACAGTACACATGGGACTTTTGGAGTTTTTGGATTCCAAGTCCCTACATTTGCTAAGAAATAACACAGGCAGAATTTTGGGAGATGCTGCCAATACTTTTTAAAAAGCTGATAGACAAAATTTTCTTACCCTCATCTGTGGCTCTGTCACCATGATTCTCCATTCAAAATGAAGGAAACTTCCCTGGTGTTCTGTCAGAATAGTAAGGCTTAATGGGATTAGCAAGGATTGGGGGAGTAGTTATTTTGGAGAGGGGTCTTCTATAGACCCTAAAGGACAGGGGCACTACCCTCCCGTAAAACCTTGTGATTTACTCCAAGTACCAGGGCAGTTGCCTTTCTACTGAACAGAGGATTATGGCAACAGAGCTCCCAACTTAGGTTAGAAAATCTGTATTGTGGACTTTTGTTCTTCGATTACAGAATTCTGCCTGGAGGAATTCTTTTCAAATTCTGGCAACTGGAGTCCCCAAAAATCCAAAAGTTCCATGCCTAGTAAGCAGAAGTATATTCCTCTTCAATACATTTATCCAACTAAGCCAAGTGTACTACAATTTTGGAAGACAGTTTTACAAGCGGTAGCCATGTTAATCTATGCTAGTTCATCGGGCAAAAACAGAAGGGGGGAAAAAAGACAAAAACACAGTGGCATCTTAAAGACTAACTGCTAATGGTTGTTGTGGGTTTTTTGGACTCTTTGGCCGTGTTCTGAAGGTTGTTCTTTCTAACGTTTCGCCAGTCTCTGTGGCCAGCATCTTCAGAGGACAGCACCAGAGCACAGAGTGCTGTCCTCTGAAGATGCCGGCCACAGAGAGTGGCAAAACGTTAGGAAGAACAACCTTCAGAACACAGCCAAAGAGCCCGAAAAACCCACAACAACCATTAGATCCCGGCTGTGAAAGCCTTCACGAATACACTAACTGCTAAATTTTAATGTGAGCTTTCATGGACAAATCCACTTCCTCGGGTGTCACAATTTTATTTAATCTTTTTTATTTTTATTTTTATTTTTCCTGATTTGGGAGATAAGTGATTGTCCATGTTTCCTCTGTGGGAGAGCTAGCCATTCCTGAACAACATCCCAAAATGAAGCAGGATGATGCTTTGAAGATCTAAGTCAATAATCAAGTGGAAATTTTTACATCTTAGAGACCTTCAGAGCCAGTTGTGCCAAGTTGTAGCTGCAAGTGACCAATACAAGGTACTTTCTCCTCAACATATTTCCTGACCTGATGGGGTTCTGATTCAGGTCTGAGGGAGGAACAGCGTTTGTATCAAGCTCTGCTCCCTTTTTAATCTTTATTTTTAATACTTACGAACTATTCAACTGCTCAGGTTGATTCATTAAAAGAACTTTGCTTCCTGGCGGTGGCTGGAACCAAAGAGAGCAAGAAGCACTGACTCTCCCAAGGCAGTTTATCAGCAACACAATGTTTGGAAAGGACTGAGATTGTTTCGAGGAAAATTCAAGGCCGTACAAGAACTACACTGCAATACTGTGAGTTATTTAGAAGATACTTAGAAGTCAAATGTCGGGAGTTGCCTGATTTATCTGATAAATCAGATAAGGCAAGGTAATAAAGAAATAAAGAAACCACACTAAGATCTGCACTAGGTTTTGCAGATGGCTCTAATTCTCCTGGTTGCAGCTGTGATTCAACAGCACATATAAACACTATCAATGGTCATTACTAGAGCCCAGAAAACTCAAGCTGGAAGTAACAATACTCCCAGAGTCAAAGGGCTATAGTAGACTTCTGCGTGCCATTAACCTCCATTAGTCAACAGGACTTTTCCAGTTCCGCTGGGCAAAGGTTTCAAAGGGAATTTGTCTCAAGTACTCCATCTATCTTAGACAATCAGGATTTGAATGTGACCATCAGAGATTCCCGAAGAAATGATGTGGCTGAAGACCTTTCGGCTACTTGATTGGCAATTGGTCAGTGGACCCAGGATTGCAGGAAAGGTAATCAATTTTATCAATGGACCTGACTGAGAAAAATCCAAATTTATCAAACACCGATCCAAAGAATATATCCATAGAAGAACAAATAGACAAATCTTATGGGCTTGATAATGTTGACATCAAAATTATCTACAATCAGATGCGTGACCAGTGCTTCCTATCTGCAAAATCAACTCAAAGCATCTTCAATAAACTACATGCACTACATCAAGAAATATTTGACCTGAAAGCAACTCTCCAACTCATAGCCACCCTGATAAAAATGGGAATTTTGACAGCAGCACCACCACCCCGGACATTTCCTAACCCAGATTCAAACTTCCACCACTCAGGAAGTCAGACTCATATACTAGAAACAAACAAGAATAATCCCTGCCTAACTCGAAAAGAACAGCATCTTATACAGCGGTTGGTGGACATAGAGTTGGGCGCAAACTCTGAAAAGGTTCCAGAAACTCAGGCCGAGAATTGCAATGCAAGTAAAGCTGCTGAGGACCTGAATTTAACCCTTTCAAATGTAGACTCAATAGTAATTGATGAATGGCAAGATGTTATCCCAGATGTAAATGGCCCACAGTCCATCTTGGACATTCTGGGTAAGGATTGGGATCCTTTAATGTATATGCATTGCTCATGTATATATCCTATAAAGCCTGAAATGTGGAGGGGGAGGGTGCATTTGTCATTTAAAGAAAATGGACATTTTTGGAGCTTAGTTTGAAGACATACCAATATCATTCAAATGGGGAACACATAAAACACACCGTAGGCCTACGTAATTTCAAGTCAACTGCAAAATGAAACTTACAAAGACCATTCAAAACAAACAGACAGCCGTATGCTGCGAATCACAGGGGTACTTTTGATGGGAGGGTAATGGTTGATGAATTTGGACATGATGTAAATTTTAAAAGGATTCTAGCACCTCATGGAAAATCAGAAAGAACTGTTGAGCCCTCTTCTAATTATGAGCACCCCACATACAGGGGAAATGCCCCCACCCACGCTGGTGTTGCACCCCCTGAGCCTAACTTAAACTATAGAGGGAAAGAAGTATGCCCACCTTTTGTATCTGCCCCCAATAATATCTTGATTAATCAACCATGGTTTCATAAACATATGTAACAACCAGAGAAGACAAAAAAGATCAGCTCCAAGGATTGGTGTCAACAAGTCTTCTAGTAGTCACAGAATTTATCAAACCTCCAAGGGGAAGAGCCACCTACCCAGTCACTTCAGAACTTCCAGTAGGTCTAACTCTGAATGGCACCTGTACAACAGATATGCCCCTCTAGCAGCCCTGTCCCAAGATTGACTAACATCAGATAAGATACAATGTCAGCCTCTGAATTTTCTATCTTGGAATATTGCAGGATGGAAGAATAAATTGTTTGACTCAGATTTCATACAGTACCTTCAGTCATTTGACATAATTTGCCTGCAAGAGACTTGGTTTCTGGAGAAAGACTCTTTAAATTTGCAGGGATATAGGACATGGGAATTCCCAGCTCAAAAAAATTCAACATCAGGCCGAGGAAGTGGCTTCGGTGGTTTCAAAGGGCTTCCTCTGATGTCGGAGGAAGCCTTTTGAAAGCTCCAAAGGCAGGGAGGAAGGGCAGGACATTTGAATTTCCCACCCTTTCTCCCTGCCTTTTGGGTTTGTAACCCAATCCGCATTCACAAGTAGGGTGTACTACTTGCTATGAGATTGGGTTCGGAACCTGAAATGTTTGCAACTAGGGCCGTTCGTAAGTCGAGGGCCCACTGTAGGCTCTTCTGCTGTTCTCCCTTATGTATACTCTCTAGCAATCGATGACAGGCCAGAAAGTGACCATCTCCCCCTTAGAGTGTCTTTAAGATTCCAACAAAATCAGTCAAGGGTATTAACAGACCACAAAATGCTGGGCCACGTTTTAGGTGAGAAAAAGCTTAAATGGTCTATTAAAACTGATAACAGTATAAGGCTGATGCTGAGCACCAATAAACTCCAAGAGCTACGACAGTATGCTCTTCTGGGGACTCAAAACATTTGCAAGGTCTACCAGGATATAATTCTTGCACTTAAACCACACCTAAACATTACGCACCCAGAAAGAATGTCTGAAGCTCAATGGTCCTGATTCGACAGGGAATGTAAGACCAAGCAAAAAAGAGCTGACCAGAGCAGCAAGACAGGCGAAACATAATTGGCACTGATGAAGCTACAGCTTTCCTGCAACATCTACAGAGAGAATATAAATCTCTCTGTAGATCTTTCCTCTCTTTAGAGGAAAAAAAGAAGGCTTTCTACTTAGAGAACTGGAAATCTTTGGGCCAGGGCCTCATTGAGGGTAATGACCCCAAATTCTGGAAGCAGATAGAAAGAGGCTTCTCACAGAAAGCCTTTAAGATTGCCAACTCCATCACGCCAGAGGTATGGGTCTCCCACTTCAGTCGCATTTTGGGGGGTAGTATTCATAAAAACATTACACATGAGACCCTCTCTAATTCCCCTGAATGGCCACCCGTTTCCCCCAAGGAAATTGGGGACCTGATTCAAACTCTTCGGAATGGCAAGGCTCCCGGTGAAGATATGATCCCCGCTGAGGTTTCTGCAATTGAGTGGTGGCCTCCTATTCTAGCCAGTCTGTTCACCTACATTAATAGTACAGGCAACCTTCCCACAGGTTGGCAAACTAGCATTGTTGTGCCAATTTTTAAGAAAGGCGATCCTCTAGATCCTTGTAACTTTAGACCTATCAGTGGCCTCTAAGCTTTATGCTAGATATCTCCTTCAACAAAAAAGAGGAAAGTGTGAAGCTCAACAAAACTTGGCTCCCAGCTCTCAAAAATACAGTGTGCAAAAAGTCAACAAACTCTACCCAGCCACAAGGACAGGGAATCACTACACACAAAAGATCAGCTAATGACACCCATCAACCACAGTGACAGATAATCTCTTCTCCTTAGCACAGCAATACACCCACAACAAGACACGCTAATCACCCATCGACAGAAAAAGAAAAAAAGCCTATCTAACAGCCATAAATACTGCACTCCCAAGCCAACTACACCAGAGCACAGAGTGCTGTCCTCTGAAGATGCTGGCCACAGAGATTGGCGAAAAGTTAGGAAGAAAAACCTTCAGAACATGGCCAAAGAGCCTAAAAAAACCACAACAACCATTAGATCCCGGCCATTAAAGCCTTCACAAACACATGAATCATTTTAGCAAGGCCTGCCAAGACTTTGGACTAACAATCAGGCTGAAGAAAACACAAGTCATGGGCCAGGGTGTGTGAACTCACCTCCCTCTATTCCCATCTCCACACAAGAATTCGAGGTTGTTCATGACTTTGTGTAACTTGGCTCAACAATCTCTGACACTCTCTCCCTAGATATTGAGCTGGATAAACACATTAGCAAAGCAGCTACCATGTTCTCTAGACTCACAAAGAGAGTATGGCGTAATGAGAAGGTGAGGGCATATACCAAGATCCAGGTCTATAGAGTCTGTGTCCTGAGCACACTCCTGTACTTCAGTGAGTCCTGGACCCTTTGTGCATGGCAGGAGAGGAAGCTGAACACGTCCCATATGCGTTGTCTCAGACACATCTTTGGTATCACCTGGTAGGACAAAGTTCCAAATAGAGTAGTCTTAGAATGAACTGGAAATTTTAGCATGTACAGTATACACTACTTAAACAGCGACATATGTCACGAGAATGACTGATGGTCGGATTCCAAAAGATCTCTTGTATGGAGAATTAGTGCAGGGAAATTGCTCCAGAGGGAGACCACAGCTGTAATACAAGGATATCTGCAAGTGGGATCTGAAGGCCTTAGGAATGGACCTCAACAGATGGGAAACCTTGACATCTGAGTTTTCAGCCTGGAGGCAGGCGGTGCATCATGGCCTCTCCCAATTTGAAGAGACCCTTTTCTAAGGCAAAGAGGCAGTCTCCAAAGCAGCAAAATCAGGGAGCTGGACAGGGGACATATTATATTTATCTTCAGTGTGGAATTGTCACTCTTGAATTGGCCTTCTCAGCCACACTAGATGCTGTTCCAAGTCCTCCATACAGAGCATATTACCATAGTCAAGCCATATGCCACCAACGCACCTTACTATGTAATAGATACCATAAACTTTCTAAAGAAATTTTACTACTCTTTACTACAGAAAATAAGCTCTGAAAACTTGTAATAGATATTGCAGCTGTGTGTGGGGGGGCAGATTAAAAACTATGGGAAGGTCCAGTGTAAAGTGGAAGTTTTGGGGGGTATCTGTAGGCATGCCCAAAGTCTCCCTGCTCAAATAGGGCACCAGCCAAAACCCAACAAACAGGGGACTGTCTTAAGCCAAGCCCAGATACCCTGCAACCTCTTTCTCAAATTCCCAAACACAGTGATGCCTCACTTGACGATGTTAATTCATTCCAGTGAAATCGCTGTAGAGTGAAATCGTTGTCAAACTAAATAAAAAACCCAATTGAAACACACTGAAAACCGTTCAATGCGTTCCAATGGGCTGAATACCTGCTCGTCCAGCGAAGATCCTCCATACGGCGGCCATTTTTTGGTGCCTGTAATGCGAGGAATCCATCCCTAACGCAGCGGGGAGCCATTTTCTTCAGCCGGCGGCCATTTTGAAACCCGAAAATCAGCTGTTTGCTGATCATCGTAAAGCAAAAAATCGGTTCCTGAAGCAGGGAACCATTATCGTGAAGCAAAAAATAAATAAAATAAAATAAAATCTAAACATCATGAAGCGATCGCAAAAGCAATCGCAAAAACTTCAACGTTAAGCAGATTCGTCGAAGAGCAGGGTAATCGTCCAGCGGGGCACAACTGTAATTTCCTGAACTCAAAATGTGGCAAGGTAAGGGGAAGATGTTTCAAGTGTTTCAAGTGCGGGGAGCAAGTCATGTGAAAGACAATTACCCCAAACCTTCTGCATTCTACATAGGACAAACAAGACAATCTCTCTGCAAAATAATTAATGGACGTACAGTGAATCTGCCACCAAGGGTGGCAACACACAACATCTGTTTCAGAACATTCAAGTTTACCTAGACTCTCTTTGAATGACCTGACAGTGACTGTTTGGGAGGAAAAACACTACAAAACAAGACTTGAAACAGCTGAGATAAGGTATATATGGATATTGGAGAACCACTTAAAAGGACTGTCTATAAAGAGTTCTTAAATCATTACCAAGTGGTAAATCCCACTTGTGTCAACTATGCTACTGTTACTTTGTAAACTGATGACTAACACTATTCATAGTCTAACAGCATACTGTATTCTGTCACTAATGAACCATTGTCAGTTTGTTCATTAACTGTCACCTCATCTGGTCATGGGGTCTATATAAACATGAGAATCATATAGTCTCATGTTTATGTCTGAGGAAGTGGATTTGATTCATGGAAGCTCATATTAAAATATAGCAGTTCGTCTTTAAGGTACTGCAACGTTCTTCTCTCTCTCTCTCTGTCTCTTTCTCTCTTTGCTTGTTGTCTAATATGTTTGCAAGACTAATAGGGCGACTTCTTCAAAAAATTATTTTTTAAAGTTACCCTTAGCAACATTTCAGAGAGAGGCTGACAGAATTTTTTTTCAGCTTTTATGCTATTCTCTTTAAAATCCTAAGTTTTTCTTTTAAGTAACAAAAAGTAGTGAGTAATGCAACAACCAATGCAACAACAAACATTTAAAATACATTCTGAGACATAATGGCAATAATGTCTCAAACACTGCCATGAGTACAGGAATTATTTTTAACAAAATAGCTTTAAGTGCTGATTTTGAGACCACAGCCCTTGCAGCAATACAGTAGTAAACGTTTTACTAATCCAAAGACAATTTCATTCCAAGAACCCAAGATGCTAAATGTGCTATTGTAATGATTCTCTCACACTTTTGTCTAGTTATAATGCAGATGAGTTACACAGTGGTGTTGTGCATATCCCCCAAATAAAGAAATAACAGACTCCAGGAACACTTAGATTCTGTGGCTCTGATAGCAGCTAGATTATAAATGGCTACTGTTTGAAAACTTCATTAGCATCTAGGCAACTAACTAAGACTGCATGTGTAAATAGTATGGGATTTGCTGTAAAACAGATGCATTTGATTTTTTTAAACTGATCACACAACATAAAGACAATGAGAATCAGCCTGACCTGTTTTGCTTCTGAAGTGGAGTGAAGCCACTGGGGGCTTCAATTTTTTTCAAACCAGAACAATTCTGGTGATATACTAAGCTGAGAGTGATGTTTTAAACAGTGGAAACACTCACCCCACAATCTCCTCCCTAGTCCCTCCAAAAGTATTTTTAACTACTAAGCTTAGTGCTAGATCACCTTATCACTACATTCATATTAATTTAACACTAGATCATCTCTGCATGGACAAAAAAGAGAGAGATAAAAATTGATTTGAAATAGAAAGAACTTTAACTAGAACAGACTTCTGTGTTTCTGTTGTATGTATGTATGTGTTTGTTTGTTTATGGGGCACTTTGGAAAATTGTCTCTTTTCCCTAGTACTATGCAATAAACAACCCCCAGGCTTTACAATGAGTCATAAAAGGATAGACAGGGATTGGTAGAGGGAAGAACCAAAGTAAGAGGGGCTGTGGTTTGATCTGTGGCACAGATCAAACCACATCAAACAGAGTGGCTAGTCTAGCACCAAAGCAATTTGTGGTCTCTGTGTGATCACCCAATCCCAATAGAAGTGTAAAATAGATGGTGGATCAAGCCGCTGGAAAGCCCAACTGCTCTAGTTCAGCTTGCCAGTAAAGTTGCAGCCGGAACATCCCTAGACAAGTCACTGCTGGGAAAAATATTAAATCACAGAAATCCTAAACACAGTATTAATACCAATACACCTATTCATTTGGCATATAAATAGGGTTGCTGAGAAATAAGGGGTGTGTGTCTAGGTATTTAGAATAATTAAATGAGGAACACATATTTTAAACAGCCATGTGAGTTTCCATAATTACAAAACATAGGCGGCAACCAAGCTTAACGAGAGAGAGAGAGAGAGAGAGAGAAGATTATGTGCCTGCTTGTGTATGTCTATAGCTAACTAGAGGAGCCTGTTATAAGCCTACACTTGAAAGAACAGTTGAGACATGGAATGCTAGGGTGTTAGCTGAAAAGAGAGAGAGAGAAAAGAGGGAAATGGGGGGAGGGAGGGAGGAGAGGAGACTGCCCTGCTCAATCCTTTGTCAGGTTATAAAAGATATCTTTGCTGGGGAATTATGATTCAGAGAATACTAAGGACATGAAGTTTAAAAATTCCTCCATGAGACACTTTCACTTTCCAACAGGCCCTCAGCCTCACTTATACACCTGGTGAGGACATCTCTTATCCCTCTTCCATGAAGGACACCCCCATAAAACCTGAATGCCATTGGAAAGTTCCTGTTGCAAGCTGTCAAGAGGCCGGAACTGGAGCATGTCTATTAAGAGACTCCTGCTATAAAGAGATGCAGTCATAAGAAATAGATTAATTACCTTCAGCAGGTGACCTCGTAAGCCCTACTCAGGTGTGGTTAAAGCACTGAATGAAAAGAACATGCCAGCCCATTTTCCTCCATTGCCATTTTAATAATGGAAACACAACAAACCGAACAGGAGAGGCTACTCTACCCAGGTAGCTTCTCTAAATGAGGAAAAACCTTGCGTTTCTGTGATTAAAGGAACGATGGAGGGCACAGGACTTACATATTTTGCATGTTGCATCTGGGCTTATTTCAGATGTTAACGACACCTAAATAAGGCTTTAGGATGCGACTGCACTGGCCCTTTTGGAGAAGGTTGGTGCAATCTAAATAGGGTTGCTTGAGGTTGAGGAGAAGGACAATATGCCATTTGGTGTGATCGTCACATCCAAATGGCATAACATCAAGTGATCTATTTAGTCCAGCTCTTTCCACAATAAATTTCTAATATTGTGCTTAATAAATGAGCCTCCTCAAGATATTGGCAAATTTAACACTTCCCCTGCTCCTTTGTGGAGGGGTAGGGGAATTTAAATGATTATTATTTGCTTCTGCAAGATCATCAGTGAATCATTTAATTTTTTTAATTGAGGCAGTGAATCATTTAATTTTTTTAAAAAATATTTGCTTTGTGTGTAGTGCAGATTGAGAAACTGCCTACAGCTATGGTTTCAATTGGCACTTCACACAGAGGCAAATAAAATAATTTATACAGTGGTACCTCACTTAACTACCGCACTGTTTAACAACGGATCTGCATAGCGATGCGTTTTTTGCGGTCGCTAACGCGATTGCATTGTGATGATTCCAATGGGCGAAAATCGCATTGCGATGATCGGTAAGCATTTCGCTTACCGATCTTCGCATTGCGATGTTCTAAAAACAGCTGATTGGTGGTTCCAAAATGGCCACTGGAAGAATAAAATGGCTCCCCACAGCATTTTCACGCCCTGTCCTCGCTTACCGAGGCGGCGAAAATGGCGGCCGGATGGGGAATCTTTGCTTACCAGTGAGTTTTCGCCCCATAGGAACACATTAAACAGAGTTTTATGCATTCCAATGGGGTTTTACATTCCATATAGCGATGTTTCCAGATAGCGACGTTAATCCTGGAACGGATTAACGTCGCTATGCGGGGCACCACTGTATTTTAATCTAAGTGATTCAGCACATCAGTGATGGTCTAACAGAGGCAAAACAATTTTTTTACTTCCACTGTCGTTCTGTAGAAGAGCAGGGAAGTGTTTGATTTGTCAATATCCTGAAGCTGCTTGCTTATTAAGCCACTTCATGATACTGGAAAATGAGAAAAGCAGGAGCCTTGGCCACAAGGCTTGGTTCTGGCTCATTACCAGTTATGCCAACACTGGAAATGGACCAAAATGGAATACAGCTACCTACACCAAAAAAAAGTAGAAGAAGCCCCTTCAAAAAGGTGTCAATAGGGGTGCTCTGAAGATGGATTGGTTTGCTCTAGTGATCAGATTGTCTGATCACTGGGGGGAGGGGGGAACAGGAAACCAACTCACCTCTGCAGTACATTAAACAGTGGGACAAATGCTCATCTGATTGAACCCTGAGTTACCCTGTTAAAGGACATATGATTATTCTTCCTGGTCCTGTCATCTGACATCAGTTGGTAAAGCCCTGTTTCATGATTAGTGTTTTGTCATGGTTCAGCGGGTAAAGATGAAGAACAGTGTTTTCTAAATCATGGCACCTATTATGCAGAATGCTATTTTGGGTAAATCTGTCTGGCATTTTTGGGTTTTGTAATCTAGAGAAATGCTGAAATTATTTCTGTTTGTGAAGCATTTCCTCTTGGATAATGTTTCTGGAGGTTGACACCGTTTAACTGTAACTGAATTTTTGCTGAATCTGCCATTTCATGGGTTATAATGCTAGGATTACATTTCACATTTTGTATTTCAGTGTGATGCTGTTGCACAACACTTACAATGTCTTGTAGCAGAAATACTGTGAACGTTCAAATAAACAATATCCATTTTTCCTATTGTTTTCACAAACACAATGGTTAATGAATGACAAACATGGATTTAAAAAATATTTTCAATACATTATTTTGGTTGATGTGGGTTATTAAGTCCCACACAAGTAATGCACAAATTATGTTTAAACTGTCTTTTGAACCTTCCAAATCTGTATTAGTACATTGGAGGTACTTAATTTTAAAATGGCACATTGCTGATTCAACATTAAGAGCATTCACACATGTGGGTGGGAAACATAGTGTAATATAACTTTGAATGTACTTTTTGGCACATCTGAAAGTTAGCACATACAAACATAAGCCAGAATGGTGATTAGGATCAATGTTCCTGGTCTCTCTGTGGCACAGTAGTTATAATTTAGTTCCACTCTCTGGTGGGCTGGTAGTACTTGTACAATACCGTAAATGCTGACTCTTTACTACATTGTTCTTAATGTAACTTTTCCATCACTCAGAGCAGAATGCTGCAAGCCATGATAACCCTATGCACTATGTTAGGGACAGCAACTTGGCTGAGGTCCTTCAGTAAATTCCATAGCCTGAGTTGATATAAAAGGCAGCCATGTTGGTGCTTGAAAATGAAAAAATGAAAATGAAATCCACAGCTAAGGAGTGCCTTTACTTAGCTTAAAAAAACAACACTCCGGACTTGAAAGCCTGTGCATTTTTCTTAAATTTGTGTTGTTCCTAACACAGGTTTTGTCTCCCTCTGGATAGCATGATCAGAGATTTTGGCTATACCTATAGAGTTTTCCACCCAGGTTTCCTCTCTATCCTCTTTTCCCTTTTGTGCCCAACAGATTGTAAGCCATTATTAGCAGAGAACAAACACGGAAATGTTGCAGAGAAATAAATGCCACATAGTTGGTGTCTTTCATCCAACTTCCTCAGCATGTGGCATCAACAGCTGGAACGCAGCATGGTGTCGCAGATAACTATGCTGAAGAAACGGTGATGAGAACCACCCGGGAGTACACACCACCACAGACGGATCCAATTCGCATTAGTTATTCTGGGTTTTAGGGTGTGATCTGCTGAACTGGTGTCCCAACCCACCTCAAGCGCACAAAGGGAGACAGGCATTCAGGCACTGGTGGGGACTCTTCCATTTCCCCCTTTGAGTCCCTCTTCGACCCCCCCCTCCACAACTGACTGCGAAACGAGGAAGCTTGCCGCGTTTCTTGCCTCCTTCCTTATCCATTTCCCTCTTTTCGTAGTAACGGCGGAACGAAGCGCCTCAATGCCTGCATGGGGGTGGGGGGTGGGGGGTGGGAGAAGGGGGTGGGTGGCGTTAGCTTCCTGGGCCCCCCAAAGGAGGTGGGGGCGAAGGCGGAGAAGGGGGAGGGAAGATACCGCGCTGGGTTGCCAGAGATGGTTGCCTGCTTTAAAAGAAGAAGGAGGAAAAAAAGAGATTTATCTATGTTATCCATGCGCGCTTTCCACAGCAAGCTCTGCGAAGAGAGTGAGTATTGGAGGGGGGGGGGGGAGGTCGGGCGGCGGCGCCTGATTTAGAACCCGCTCTTTCCTGAGAGGGGGGCAAAAAAATCCCCGAGGGGTGGCTGCTACCCGTTATTGGTGGCGGCGTCGCCTTTCCCTTCTGGAGGAAAACGATGGTCAGAGAGAACGACCCCGGTTGGCTTTTGTGGAAGGCGGGAAAAAAAAAAGTGGCCGAGAACCTGGGAATCCACCCACCCCGCCCCTTAGCGCCTTACAAAGCAAGCTGCCCCTCGGGCTTGTTTCGCGCCCCCCCCGCTTTAAAAAAAGGGAGGGAAGCCCCAAAGTGAGTGTGGGGGAGAGGCGGCGGCAGCCCGTAAAGCGAGAGGAAGGGCTGCTGTCTGACTGAGAATCTCGTCCCCTTCCAGCCGCCACAGGCTTTGCCCGCTGAAGAAGGATGCGTGCCTATTAGTATTATTTTAAACCTGCTTCTTCTTCATTTTTTTCAAAACCACCTCCCCCCCCCCACCGTATTTAAAAGCGCCGCCACTTCCTGCCCTCAGGCTCGGTTTGGCGGAGATGTTTGGAGGTAAGGGAGCCGGGCGTCTGGGGCTGTCACACATTTCTCCCTCGCTCGTTTATTAGGGCTCTCCTTCCCTCCCTCCCTCTGCGGTCTTCTTTCTTTCTCTTTCTCGATTTTTCTTGTCGGCTAGTTTGAGGCTTGGAAAAATAAAAATAAAGAGTGAGCCGCCGGGGAACGAAGAAGAAAAGAAACCCCGCCAAAGCCAACGTATGCTTCTTGGCACCTGGTCTCGCTTCAAGTGTGCCCTGTCCTCAGGCGACCACCTTTGGAAGTTACTTTTGTTTGCAGAGTTCTTTCTAGTGGAGGCTCCTCAGGTCAAAAGAGGCATTACATGCCCAGTGGTCCGCTCTGTATTTCCGCTCGGCTCATTTTCAACTGAGCGAGGGCACCGTCGTCTGCCCTCTCTTGGATGCGTGTTATGTGCAGGATACGCCTTTCTTACTTTGATTTGATGCCCCTCGTGGGTCATATTTTGGCTATTAGTTTGGTCAGCGGGGAGTATTACAGATTTACTGACTGTACAAAGGACCTTTAAAAGAAATTGATTCCCTACACCTCCCAGTCCTACACTTTTAAAATTCAAAATAGGTCTCTTGTTTTTATAATTAAAGCAGAAATGTTTTAAAAATTGATTGGTATCAACACCACTCTGAATTAGGTTGAATTTCTTAGGGGTGCCCATGGAAGTCGGGACAAGTGAGTTCATTGTCAGTAGTTTGTGCATTTATTGGGGTTTACAGCCCAACCCTGCTAACTCTCAGTGAAGTCCTTATTGAATTCATAGGGGCACAATGCATGCCACATGTATATCTTCAGCTAGGTTGGAGTCTGATAGGTTGGCATTCTGTTCTTTGCTTCTTGTTTTATTAATTTTTTACTGTATAATCGCCCCCCCCATTACTTCATTCATATTAATGGTAGCAAAAGGCAAATTGAAGTAATTCCAAAGAATGGAAAAAGTCTCTAGACCAAGGACATTGTTTCTCTGTATGAAATCTGTGTGCGGACTGAGTGTCTTCATTCTGCCAGAGAAGAGTATACAGTACAAGGGTATTCTTTGTATTTTGTAGGAGCATTTCAGTTTAGGTTTAGTATAACAAAATGCTGTAAATTATGGTGAAACAAACAATTGTTACTGTACTGCAGTTCTTGAATAGTTTATCAAGCTAAGGAGCAGTTACAGTATTACATTTTGAAAATGTTTTTCCTTGGATATACTACGAATTAAAAAGAAAGGAAAGAAATGCTACATTTGTATAAGAGGCATGCCCAGGGCATTCATAAATCTTCAGATAGAGCATGAAAAGGAAGTATAGTAGAGTTTGATAGTCTGCAGTAGAGTAGAAGGATGAACTGGACCTAAAACAACACTGTAAGCATGTTTGGATACATTATATATTTTGAGCTCGTAAAGAACATACTGTTTTCAAAGATGCTTTGGCCTTAATAAATGTGTGTTCTTGAAATCTTATTAGGTTATGTTGCCATATGCTTTTAAGTGTGATAAAATGTTGATATATACCAGGCTGTAATTTTATCATGGGGTTATAATGATCTGTTTAAGCTATCTTCTCTAGGTTTATTTCATTACTTGACAGGCAATTTTTAATAAAATGCAACCTTAACATTTCTACCTGCAAGGAATATATATTGTATGTATATGTAAGTAAATTCTTCTTTTTAATATGAATACACAATCTCTCTCTTTTTCTAAAATGGGAAAAATTGACTGTGTTAAAATCCTTAACTGAAGTGTGAGCAAGGGATGTTTTTCAAGAGTCAGTATTCATAGCCTTACAAAGCTTTTATTAATTACGAATTCAGCTTTCAGATATTAAAGAAATCCAGTCCTTAAAAACGGAGAAAAATACAGCTTGCTTAACTGTGGTGGTGTCAGTGTTTATTTGTATACTTTATATATTCAATGGAATTATTGGTCGGTAGTTGTAGTCTCAGTCAGTAGTCTAATACGAAAATATTTCAAAGATGCTTAGGTTCTTTGTCACTCTTGAGAAGTAGCTCATAATGTATAGAATGGTTCTGTTGAACAATTTCTGTGTTACAGTTCACTTTGTATTCTCAGAAAGGTAGGCTACAATTATAATAAATAGGTAATTGTCAAATAAGTTATGGAGACTATTGTTTATTCAAGATATAATTCAATGAGTGAACAACTCTCATTTGCGTGGTTTAATGGTATTTTGGCTATAACATCTTAGACTGTCTCCAGCAGATGAAACAGCAGCAGATAGATATTAGGGCAAGTTATTGTACTCAAGGGAGAGTTTCTTTAAAATTGAATATCTGATTACCAATGTCAGTCTTGTTTAGATTACAGCTGCCTTAGCCCCGAGCATTTTTATCTCACCTTAAACATTATACAAATAATATGTAAGCATTTAAACCTTGCCTGATTACAATACAGTAGAATTAACTAGTGCCCACATGTCATTCTTGCCAAATCATGTTTTGACAGTCTTAAAATAGAAGGTCAAATGAAGTACAGACTTGGTATATAACATTGTTTCAATAAGATTACTGTTTCTTTAGGATTTTCATTGCATCCTATGCTAGTATATAAAGCATTTCCAAAGTGTTATAACTTGTAGCGTATAGGTGGAAGGAGTTTACATTGTAACAAAAGTCGGTTCTTGTAAGACTGAGAAAGTGGTATGGTTTTTAAGTTAGACTGTTACATTACACTTGAACTAATGTAGGCCTATGTTGTAACAAATAAACATATGGCAGTTTAGAAATTATCTAATTCTAGTTTTAAAGTCCTCCCCTAATTCTTTCTAATATCAGGAGAAAAGGAAAGAGAAGGAAGAGGTGACAGTATCCCTAGCAGTTTTAAATGTCTTTTCCCAGCCCCCTAACTGATGATAGATGAAAAGTTAAGGTAATAAAAAGTTGATGTTTGTTAAATGAAATGCAGTAGATCATGGTTTTGGAAGTCTGTGTTTAATTGAGGAAGAGTGTGATGTTTCTGCGCAGGGGGATGAAAATCACAGGTAGCTTATCATGACTGGAGCAGGGACATGCTGCAATCCAAAATTTCAGTGTGAGATTCCCCCTCTGCTTGGACCACAAGGCATCCTAGATTAAACAGACATTTATGAATTTCTATTCTTGCCCATACAGTAAGGTAGTAAATTATACAGATGGACGGATAGGTTTGCAGAAAGAAGAGAATAAGGTTTACGCAGGATCATAGTCTGGATGATTTTGAAAAAAATTGGCATGGATGTTCCTGACAACCAGTTGTTCAAAATATCAGGAGCAAGTTGACTAAAAAAGAAAAAAAAGAAAAAAACCCAAACTATGCTGTTGATACAAACAAAGCAGGAGTGGATTCTTGCATAGAACTGTGAGATCCTTACAGCACAAGTATCCAAAACTAATTTCTGAGCTAATTTTCTGTATATTTGTATTTGTCTCCAGTTATTGGATCTGGGTCTTCATTTAAAGTAGAGTAGATTTTGTAAGCCTCAAATCTGCCCACCTCAGCTTTAACACCTATGGGATCTTGTTGTGGGGTGCAATGGCTGGTTTGGAGGGCTGTGAAATTTATTAGATGATTACAGGGTTGGGACTAGAGTGATTGCATGAGAGTTTTGCAAATTGAGGTACAGAGATACAGTCTAAAAACAAGGACACATAACGTATTTTGAAATCACTAACTAGCTTTTCACATTTGTTCATTCCTTTTGACTGTAAGTCGAGTTTTTCCATTGCGTGTGCAAAATGGCTTTATTTTGAATGTAGTTAAAGATATATCTTTTTGCCTGGAGTTCTTTAAACATAACTATTTAAACCATTTACTCATTAAAATACTCATTAAAATTACTCAGTTTCATGTACTTCAGTCTACAAAGCTAGACTGAAGATGCTGCCATTACATTTTAACAATAAAATGTGTGGAACCACTGGTTGTCCAAAACTCATAAATCATAAAAAAAATCATCTTAAGATAGTTTTAAAACAAATTTGAGGAGAATAATACATGGAAGCCATGATCCAGATATTCTTAAGAGCATGTTAAACTTCATCTATGCTGCTGCTTCGTGATGGCCAGTGGCATCAGTTTTTACAGCACTAACTACCAACTAATGGGGGAGAAATGAAGGATCAACAGATGTAATGTTAGAAGCAGCCTATAGTAAAATCCTTAATTAATACAAACATCTGAATATCACAACAGGATTTCCTCTCACTTTTGGGAGTGTGGAAATTAGCTTGCTTTGTTGCATGATTCATTTTAAGGACTTATACAGTGGACCCTCGACTTACAGACTTTTTGAGTTACAGACTTCTCTGGCTGCAAAATTTAGATTCGACTTGCAGCCGGAGAATCAACCTACAGACCAGAAAAAAACCAAAATGGAATAAAAATAGAATAAAAACTGCCAGTTATGGGATTAATCAGTTTTCAATGCATTGTAGGTCAATGGAGATTCGACCTACAGACTTTTCGACTTACAGCCACCGCTCCAATACGGATTAATTCCGTAAGTAGAGGGTCCACTGTACTTGGATCTCCTTTGAGGTCTGATTCCAGAAACCTGAAAAGACTGCATTGCCACACCACATCACTACAACATTGTCATGCTTCCAGGTCTAATTAGAGGATATCTCTAGTGTCTGTGTCTGGATCTGGTGATAAGTTGAAAGGAGCCAGTCCAGAGCCCCACACTGCATTGTCACTATTTTACTAAGGGAAATTTTCTGCATGGTCCCAATCAGCAGGCTTTACATGGTTAGAAGAGTTGCGAACAAGATGCCGACTTCAATAGCTGCTCGTTATTTGTTTATTCTGTATTATGTTCTTACCTTAAAATTTTTGTGGGATTACATGTATCTCCAAGTGGTCCCCTATTAAAACGATGATGAGACTGAAGTTATCTATCAGTGCTACAGTATTTTGCAGTTCTGTGTGATTTTTTGGGAGCTCAGACTAAGAAGCTGCAACTTATATTTGCTGTTTCAATGGAATATTGTAATTGTCTATTAAAGCATATAATGTCCAAAACTCCACTGCTTAGCATAATAAATCACACAAGAGTAAGCCCACTGAATACACTGAGATTGAGTCAATCAACTCCTCCACAAGTTCAATTGATTTAAATGGGCCTACTCTAACTGCAGCTTACTATGCTATACTAGTCTATAGGTCTACTCTATCCTAAGTAGAATAGGTCCATTTGAATCAATGGAATTTACAAAAGAGTTGACTCAGCATAATTCAGTGGTCTTCCTGTAGTTTTATTTACTATGCTAAACAACAGAATTTTGTCCAATATGATATTGCTTTAATGGAAGCAGATGTTTTCTCTACTAGAAGAGAAAACATTCTTAGCAGCTATCAAATATCTTTGAAGGTTTTTAAATATGTATGCACACAGTGAGGAAGATATATTAGAGCATTCTTGTCACATTTTTTGTATAAAGAGGAATCCAGGGCAAATCGGGTATGATGTTATGTATCGGTCATTTTTGACAATATATTATATACTGTTGAAAAGATTATGGCTTTTCAGTAATTGCTTGCACCTGTCTTATTTATGTAAATGCTGCACTAACCTTGTATTTATGTATATTGGGTGAATATTGTGAAAAAAACTGTGAAATGAAGTGTGCTTAAAATTAAATAAAAATATTGGTAGATTTTGTGTTAAGTGGAAACCAGGTAAATGAAAAAAGGTAAATCAAGTTAGAGTGAAGGAATGGTCATTATGACTCTGAATGCAGTCAAAGTAGCCTCAGTATAGCAATGTAAGATACAGAAGTGGGGCTCTGTTGTATGTTCTGTTTTATTCAGTGGTGCTTAAGCCAGGGATATGTACATAGGACTGCAGACAATCCTGGACATGTCTGCTCAGGAGTAGCTCTGTAAATGTGCCAGGTAAGCATGTATAGGATTGCAACCTGATGGAGCAATACTTTTGGTCATTGCTGTGCTAACTTAGGAAAGCATGGCTTTTATTATTTGTCAGTTGTCTTACTTTAAACGAATAAAGAGGCCTGTAGCACTGAAAAGGTGTAACATTTTCATTGGATTTTGAGCTTTTGTGAATGAGAGCTTTCCGGAACTGAGCTTGTTTGAGTTTTGTGCACCTACTTTGTTAAATACCACAGCACAGGATTTTTTTGTTCCTTTTGTTGCAAAAATTGAATGCAGCAGTCTCATGCAATCTATGAATAAAAACTATCAGTTCTTGTTTTACTACAACAGTCGAGGCAACAAAGCTAATTTGCTGTTTGAACTTCACTCCATAAATGATTCCGGGTGGGCTTAAAATAAAATAATTGATATAAGAATTATTTTTTTTGCATGAAATTGAAAGAAACTACAGTGGTGCCTCGCTTAGCGAGTGCTTCGCTATGCGATGAATTCGCATAGCGAGGGGGTCCGGGCCATCGCTGGAGCATTCGCTCAGCGATGGCCCCTATGGCGATTTTTCGCTTTGCGATGATCGCTAAGCGATTCGCTTAGCGATCTTCGCAAAACGAAGCGGGGGAGAACAGCTGATCGGCGGTTCCAAAATGGCCGCCGGAAGGTCCGCGCCGCATTTTCGCGCCCTGCCCTCGCTTACCGAGGGCGCGAAAATGGCGGCGCTATGGAAGAAACATCGCTTAACGGTGAGTTTTCAAGCCATAGGAACGCATTGAACGAAGTTCAATGCGTTTCTATGGCTTTTTTAGTCCCGTTTAGCGATGTTTTCGCATAGCGAAGGTTAATCCGGAACGGATTAACCTCGCTATGCGAGGCACCACTGTACTTGAGAAATATTAAGTTTAGGCACAGTCTTAAGTTTAGCACATAGTTATAGAAACAGCAAACAAAAGATTTGTTTGCTGTTTTGTTCAGGCTAGATCTTTAACAAAACTAAGTTACTAGATTGGTCAAAGGGAGAAGATTTTTACTGTATCATAATTGTATAATTGTTCAGAGTGACTCAGGAAAAACATTTAATGTTTGGATTGGGAGTCATTAAATAAATGGATGGGCAAGCATCATGTTGATGGAGAACCTGACAAAGAGAATGAATCATTCCCTTGAAGCACTTTTTTGTGGTAAATGAGCAGTTATTTCTTCCTATTACTTTTTGTACAGAATGGGTCTCTGATTTATTATGATTTTTGAGGCAACATTATACTTGTATACAATGCTTTATGCATGGATTTAATTAGATTTGGAGCACCCCCATATTTGGCAGCTGTAAAATTAAGATAGCATTTCATCTTTAAACTTAGAAGAGGCTGTTGGGTGTGAGTGGGTAACAAATTATGTATAGTCATAGGTGTTTTTATAATGTAATCAAAATTGGAGGCTTTTACAAAGTTAAAGAGAGAAAGCCAAATGAGTGTGGGAAAAGGGAATCATTGATAAAGTAAACACAGGGAGAGAGATTTTGGCTTACCAATGGGAAGCCAAAACATAGAAGGGCTACAGATAATATTTGGGAAGTTATTTCCAGCAAAATTGGATAAGTAGTAACACTGGTTGAATGGTTATTGGGGACCTTGGACCTTGGATGATAAGGGAATGGGCAGGAGAGAGCTGGAAGAAAGAGACAGAGTTCGATTGAGAAAGTTTAGGACTAAAGGAGATTCTAGCAGAAGACATTGTTTTGAGAAAAGACAGAGATACAAAGAGAAACTGTGAAGGATATGATAGAAGGAACTCCAGAAAAATAACGCAAAAATAAAAGATGGGTTCAAAGCAGCAAGTGATTCACCTATGGTACTCTCTATCAAGAGGATCTGAATGGTGAAATTGTCACCAAAGTGTAAAATAGAACTATATCATATTCCAAATCAATTGTGTGGATTATTTTTTGTGTAGAAAACAGTGATCTTTCTGAACAGTTGCAGATGTTTGGGTTCTCCAAGATTTTGGACATTACAGTGACTATAGATCATTTTATTTTCAAAGCAATAGGGAAGTAACAGTAAGTAGAAAGATACAAATTGCAGTTTGACTCTTGCGACCATGTGGAAGAGCCACCAGATACAAGCTGTTTCATTTTCTTTTCCCCTTTAACAGGTTTTCTGGAGTAAGGATAAAGCCAGAAGAAGTGGTGGAAAAGCACAGGAGGGTACAGCTGGAAGATGAAGCCATGTAAAGCTCCTGCAAAATTCAGCAGAGTGATGGCATGCTAAAAGCCCCATCTGAATGGGTTGTGATTTCCGGAAGGAACCAGGTACTACATAAAACCAGTCTCTTGCTTCTGACCTTAGATGGGGCAGCAGATTAATACAGCTCTAAAAATCTTTGATATAAATAAAGCTTAAAAGTTTGGAACACAGACTGTTTAGTTCCAGAAGATGCAATCCAATAGTCTTGAAATAAATGTTATGATAACATATAGTAACTATGAAAATATAACTGATACCACAGATACAAAAAAAGGCTTTTCCATCTCCTTGCAGATCATCCCTTGCACATGTTGTGGCACCTGATTGTACATTACACAACATGGTAGGAGTCCATAATTATAATTCAGGTCCATGGCAGAGCAAGCAGACTCTTTCTATTCCTCTGATTGACAGTTCCATCTCTACAGACTAAATCGACCAGTAACCAGTCCATTGTGATTACACCAGCAAAAGGTAATGTTCTTGTGGCCATGCTCTTGGGTATTGAAATGCCTGGCCTAACCAGTATGGATGTCTCATATGATCCACTGATCACAGGGAGTGGGATTGACATATTATATACTGCCTGGATTTGGAAAGAATAACAAGCTAGGGATCTGCTGGAACATTGACTTGTGATGTATGAACAGCAGGCTGGTGTATGTTTCCCTGTTGCTCCTGATTGCACAGATAGCAGCTAAAGTGCTCCACTGTTTGTTTGGCATATTGTCCAAAGCTTTGGTTTGTTTCTCCTTAAAATCAGAAAAGGAATCCAGAGTTTGTTTTAAATTTCCCATTCTGATTTGTCGGGGAAGAAACAGAACAAGGAAGAATTGTGATATGTATTCGCGAAGAATTGTGAGCTTATTCAGATGACCTGACAAACAACCACATATTGTGTTTTCCTAAAAATAAGCCAGGGTCTTATATTAATTTTTGGTCCAAAAATGCATTAGGGTTTATTTTCAGGGGATGTTTTATTTTACAGTCATATCATCTTCTGGTTGCTGCACAATACTGCACAGTGGTGGAGGGTGGGGTTTCACTTAACTATTGCTTATTTTGGGGATAAGGCTTATATTACGAGCCTCTTGAAAAATCATACTAGGGCTTATTTTCAGGTTAGGGCTTATTTTCAGGGAAATAGGGAAGTAAAGCTTTGTAATTTTTCTAGCTGTTCCTGCTGTGGGCAGGATATACTAGGCAGGGTGTACCAGCATCCTGTTCATAAATGATAAGCCAGATTTCCTGTGGACCCATGGTTTATCATGTCATCCAAAGTTTATGAGATGCCAATGGAGTTTAGGCTTATGGTTTAAGCCTGTTGCTAACAGCTGAACTGGTCACTGGTACAATATGATTTCAAGTCATACTGGCTGATTTCCTATCCAGGCAATAACAAGCTTTCTTATTTCTCTTTGTAAGCATGAACACAGGATATTTAGGCGACATAATACCTCTGTGTGCGTTCAGTAACATGTCTTGCAAACCAGGCAGTGCACTTAATTGTAATTTAACATTAATATCAATAAAGTGTTGAAATCCCATCCATTATTAGAAACATGATTTTTGTAGCTTTTGAAAGGTAATTCATAATAGTCCTGTCTTTGAGGAATGAAAAGAGAAAGGGAGAAATCTTAAATGACTTTTTAAATTGCAGCTTAAAATGTCCCCAAGGAATGGGTTCTCCTTTCAGCATGCTTGTTTAACTTCCATTGTCAGTAAAGCAGATACAAGGCAGTTAAAATTCTAATTGGTTGGCTTATAAGAGCATATTTGAGTGCTACAGAGTTTCGACTTAAAATTATACTTTATAAAAAGGGTAGCTCATTTAAATGTTTGGCTCTGAGTATGCCAGTTGTTTTAAGCCTTATCGTTCATCTTGTATGTAGGCACACGTATTGATCTCTGACTTAATGTTCATTCATCATGCTAACATGGATTTCAGTTTCCTAAAATGGAAAAATGTTGTTGATTATGACATAGAAAAACTCAAGGCTTGAATTTATTTATTTATTTTATTTATTTATATCCCGCCTATCTAGTCAGCTCTGGACCACTCTAGGTGGCTAACAAACAAAGGATAATAAAAGTAAACATATATAAGGTGGGATAAATAATAAAAACTTTGCAAAGATGGAAAACCAGTGGAAAGGGGAAGGAAAGGGACGTCAGGAATTGTCTGGCGGGAAGGCCTGCCGGAACATCCATGTCTTCAATTGATTCTTGAAGATACCCAGCGAGGGAGCCCCGCGAATCCCAGGAGGTAGATTGTTCCAGAGGTGAGGAGCCACCGCTGAGAAGGCCCGATTTCTTGTCTTCTCCTTCCGGGCCTTCCTCGGCGTTAGGCTCCTCAGCCTCACCTCCTGGCTCACAGAAGTGACACGGGTAGATCTTGGTGGGAGTAGGCATTCCACCAGATATGGAGGCCCTAAACCATTTAGGGCTTTATACGTGAGCATCAACACTTTGAAGTCGATGCGGAAACGGATGGGCAGCCAATGCAGTGCAGCCAGAGTGGACGATATATGTTGGAATTTTTTCACTCCACTGAGTAATCTGGCCGCCGCGTTCTGCACCACCTGTAGCTTCCGCAGCAACCTCAAAGGCAGCCCCACGTAGAGCACATTACAGTGGTCTAATCTTGAGATTACGAGCGCATGTACCAAGGTAGTGAGCGCCCCCACATCAAGGTAGGGCTGCAGCTGGGCTATCCGCCTGAGATGAAAATCAAGGCTTGAGTTTTCTGTAATGAGCCTTGGTTTTCACACCTTGTTCCCCCCTCTCTCTGCTGTTGTAGTGATCCTAGATACAGAAATTATGGGAGGAACTGGCATCTGCTGTATGAGATGTAATGGCAGATAAAGTTCTAATATTAGGTAGAGAAGGCTGCCTCCGGTAGCAGAGTCTAGCCTCATGAGAGGGCAACAGATTGTGAGTTATTTACTTAGGATTTCTTTTTTTTTTCTTTGTTTAATAGGTAGATTATGGGGAAAGTTGTTAGTGGACTTTTCCAGGTCATGTACCATAGTAACTTCACTGACATTGACTTGTATGAATGGGAAGATACAAGTAGCTGATGCACTTTAAGTGGACAAGTGTCTTGAGAGTAGTACTGGGCAGTGACTGTTGTAGGATGCTTTGGTTAATTGACTTAAAAATCAATTCTATAAGTAGTAGCTGGGGAAGGCGACTTGCATACAATTAGCAGTTGAGTTCTGTTGCTCAGAGAGGGGAAGGTACTTATAGGGAAGAAGTGAGAGGGGTGGCACTTCTGCTAAAATTATCTTTAATTGTTAAAGATCCACTCCAGAGATTGGTACATTTGGTAACTCCACATGAGAATCCTGCATTCTATTTAGATGGGTTGTGGGCAGGTCTCAGAAGATAGAAACCTATCCACATTATTCAGAAGATGGAATTGAGAAGAAGTTGGTGCACCTCCATCTCTCTCCCACCTCAGGAGTGTATAAGGACTACAGCACAAGGGAAGAAATAAAAACTCCCCTTCACTTTTTTTTCTAATAGAATTTTCTCTCAGTTGCTGTTTACTATTTTGCTGTAAATTTGTTATCCTTGTGTGATGGGGTATTTCATCAGTAAAATAGTTAGGAAGGAAAACAGAAATCTCTCTGTGTGGTGGTACAGCTAAGACTGGGTCCCCTTGAGATGCTGCTTGAGTGAGGAGGGAAGCAGTTAGTTTTCTGTGGGGTGCAGTGATTGACAGTTGAAACCCCAATGAATCTCAAGACCTCTCCTGGATGCTCCATCCACTGAATCTCTGGGGGAGGATCTATTAATCAGGTCATCAGACTATATTTGTCTGCTTCCTCCCTAGATAGCTGCAGGGCGAAGTGAGAGAGATGCATCACTGTTTAGATTAGTTTTTTGCATTATGGAATTTTTTTTCTTTTTCTCTTTGTTCTCATGCTACTTTATTAAACTATACTCATTTGCACTATAAGGTTTGAGTTTGTGTAACTTTTGATGGATGACTGCTTTCTTGTTTGGGCTTCAAGTCACGATTCAGTCACAAGAAGTATGTTAGCGTTTTTCTTCTGACCCTCTTCTGTTTTTGTTTCTTTTAAAAATGTATTCATGCAGTGGTGCAAACAACAATGCTTACTGGTCTTTGTGGCATAGATACTTAACATGCAGTCCTTCTACTATCATACTCCTTAATCTGCTTGCCCTTGTGCTACAGCCTGGGTGATTTCCCTTTTCCACTAGGCACACCCGAAATCCTATTGTGTGTTTTCCACACTTTTGAAAGCCATCATTTCCATCGTATTTTCTTTACAGTATCCTAGATCCTAGATACTTCAGCTGCCTGCTGCTCTTTCTGACCTACGTGCATACAAGTGAAATCCCACTTCTTCTGGGATTTTACTAAGGAAACCACATTTTCCTCTCTGCCATCCTCCTGGCTTTACCTATAGATTAGTACAAGCCTGTAGTCTCTAATAAGCTGCCGATTACTCTTGGGAGACTAGAAGTTAAGAGGCCAGCACATCTTCTGTTTCACTAAGCAAGTCAGCTTCTTGCTCTCTATTACAGCCCTTGCCTTAAGTACCTGTTGACTATTATACAGGCCAGTACCCTCTGAGTCAGCTGCCTGCTGCTCTTTTCCCTGACTTCACCAAGTAAACCACCCCTCTCCTATAAAGGAAGGAAGCCACAGCAAAAGAGTGTCAGGGACATGCAGATTCCTTTTGATATATATCCCCACTCTGCCTGTCACTGCTAAGCCAAATGTTAATAGCCCTGTAAACAGTATGTACTTGCCATAAAGCCTTGCCATGGCAACACATTGGCAGGACTGGTCATGTTGGATTTCAGGAAACAGTTGGGGTTTCACAGAGAGGCTGTCTAATTCTTCCACCATAGAATAAATAATAAGGTATGGGCAGGAAAGCTGTTCAGGACAGGGACATGTTTCCATGAAGGAGGTCTTTATTTGACTCAGTTGAGCAAGGAGAGAGGACAGAAGACAGAATTGGCCAGGAATGGACCTCTTCTAGAAATGTGGAATTCCCTGTAATTGCGATATGAGCACATATGTGACTCCTGAAGGCTTCAAACAGGGATGTTCTCAGCTCTATTCAGAGACACCAGGGATTCATGCTTGCACCTTCTTGCATTCTAAGCATACATACACTTGGCCACTGATTTATGGTCCATTCTCGTAGGCTATAATATCTCTACTGTTTATTTTATTAATTCCTCTTCTGGGCATTTGCCCTGATGGTGGTACTTATGAGCGAGGAGCAGGAACTGAACCACAAAGCAGAAAAACCACAAACCATCATGAACCACCAGTTTTCTGGTTCATGCCCATCTCTAGTGCTTTGTGTGTGTGTGTGTGTGTGTGTGTGGGGGTAATATGAAGACTGCAAACATTCTGGGTTCTTTTTATCACTTTTAAAAATAGCCTACTCCCTAGAATTCAGTCTCTTTAGAATCTGTAGTGTTCATCTTATTGAAAGAAATAGTGTTTTTTACTGATTTTATTTATCAAATAGGTAGTCTTGAGACCTTTTACTTCCAAAGCAGAGTCACTGGTCAACATTTTCTGTTTATATTCTTTCATATGGGCATTTGTTTCTTGTGAATATTTATTTGTTAGCTAGTGTCAGATCTCTTAGACATAGGCTTTAAAAATTACCTGGAATTTGACAAAGCCCTATTCTGATCTAAAGAATACATTGATTTTGGATTGTTTAAGATCAGATTATGGCAGTTTGTCTGAAACCTATCTCACATGTTTCCTTTGAGACATAATGTATGGAAATAAAGCTCTAGTAATAATTTATTTGGAGCCATTATTTCAGATATTAAGATTAAAATTAAGGTCTTCCTTTCCCCCTCAAAAGGTGCCCAAAGTTCTAAAATATAAGTTAAATTACAGTGGTGCCTCGCTTAACGAGTGCACCGTTTAACGAAAAATCCGTATAGCGATCCCTTTTTGGGGATCGCTATACGGATCAGCCCCAATCGCCGCACTCGCTTTGCGACGATTGGGGCTCCGGCGGCCATTTTGGAGCCGCCGAACAGCTGATCGGCGGCTCCAAAATGGCCGCCGCATGACCCGAAATGGCCCCTATCAGCGTTTTCGCGCCCTCCCCATAAGCAAGGGGAGGGCGCGAAAACGCTGATAGGGGCCATTTCGGGTCATCCGGCGGCCATTTTGGAGCCGCCGATCAGCTGATCGGCGGCTCCAAAATGGCCGCCGGACACGAAAACATCGCTGGAGGGGTGAGTTTGCACACTTATTGGAATGCATTAAACTAAGTTTAATGCGTTCCAATAGGTTTTACTTACCCGCACAGCGATGTTTTTGTATAGCGAAGGTTAATCCGGAACGGATTAACCTCGCTATATGGGGCACCACTGTACTTAAAAATTACATCTATAAAATACTTATGTTAAAAAGATTAATTCATGGAATCTAAACTTTCATTTAATATTTTTTAAATACAGGCCTTCCATTTCCAAGTATAATCATTTGCATTCAAGGTTCAGAAAATCCTGTTGCAAACATCTTTTGACAATTTGCCGTCTACTTTTTCCCTGGCTGTGTTTATTGTACCATTGCTTCACAGTACATATACAGCATCTGTGACTATTTGTTTAAGCACCATTTCTGTAAGCTAGCATATTCTTTATTAGGTACATTTTTAAAAGTTGCAGTTGTGGATGAATACTCATTCATTTGATTTTTCAAGCTGCCTCCAACTTGGTGTGTACGTGAAAGTAAATAGTGGATGTCTGTCCTTTAGGCAGTGGGTTCCCAACCTGCGGTTCATGACCTGCAAAGATGTTGTGAAATGTTTTCTAAGGGGTCACTACAATTACTTTTAGTTGCAATTACTTTTATATTTGTTATATTAAATATGGTGTATACAATGCTGTCATTTTAATCCTCCTGATACACAGATAAATTTAATATGAACCGGAATTGCAGGCAACTCAGAGTTCTTACTTATGCACCCCTCTGGGTGGATTTTCCTTTCATGTATGTGCATCACTCCTATACTCTCTGAAAGAGCTACTCTTGCTCATTTCTCTCTGCTCCTCCACATCCACCTTTGAAGCACTGATTTCATCCCTTTGGACGTTACCATAAGCCTAGCTCAGAGAGGCCTGAATATGGTGAGCACTCAGTTCACGCCAGGAATGCTGATGCCTAAGATGGTGGCAGGATTGAAAAGTTGCTGTTGCCACTACAGAGGCACCTTTCACTCCACCTGAGTCTTCCAGATGCAGCAATGGGGGGTGGAGCAAAGGGAAAGAGATGCCTCTGGGCCCTACCTGAGTCATGGAGGAGGAAGACAAGATGGGCAAAAAAAGGTGAGGTAGGAGAACCAGAGAGGCGGGCATGGGGGAGGTGTTTATTTGGGCTTTAGGGGGAGGGGCTTTTCATTGATGGGGCTCTTTTGGGGAGAGGAGACTGGAAGAGAGGGTCATTTTCAAATCCAAAAATTAAACTCAAAGTTTATTAACATTTTTTTCTTCTCAAATTTTATCTGGTAGAGGCAGATTTACAGGCCCCCATGATTATATATTATTACATTAATATGATTTCATTAGGTTATAATTATATTATAAAATCTGTTTTGAATGTGTTTATTCCATTAAAATGCCTTTTTATGCAAGTCTGCCAGAGGTGTGTGTGTTACAAGTTACTTGGATATTATGAAAGGAGGTCGCAACTCAAAAAGGTTTGGGAAACACTGCTGTAAACATTCTGTAAGGTATCTACACAGGGATTGCCAGTGCAGTATTAATGCTTTTTTGTTGGTTGGAAATCATGATGGGAATAATTCCTGCCCATCAACATTTCTAGCAATTGTGTCAGATCGTGTAAGATGAGGCAGTATATCCTGTGCAAATGCAACATAAAAATATGTGCTCATACATCCTTATCATATGCATAACTTGAATTATAGATTATATCTAATGTTATTCTCGGTTTATATGACAAGTTTTTCTTCCATTCCTCACACCGTTGCTGCATGTCAACCATAAACCTGTGCTGGAGGGTTCCTCAATCCTCCACAGAGGTTTTGAGATAACGGTGTGTGTGTGTGTGTGTGTGTGTGTGTGTGTGTGTGTGTGTGTGTGTGTGTGTGTGTGTGTGTGTGTGTGTGTGTGTGTGTATGCGTGCGTGCGCAGCAGCAGCAGCAGCAGCAGCAGCAGAGAGATGGACGCACTTGAGATGAATCAATTCTATAGAACAACTCTACTGATTCTGTAGTGATGAAACATCTTGATTATTGGATATTATCAAATGATACTGAAAGCCCTATTTTAAAAAAACTATCTGCGAACACTTATACCACTGAATATTCAAACAGATGTTGTAGAGCTTTCCAGCAGTGATGCTCTTTTGAAATGAGATGTTAACCAGGTTCAACATAATTCTGGAAATTTTCTTCTGTTTGACTTGTACAAGAAAAACATTGAATGTTTCAGCACTTGGAAAAAAATAATTGATGGAAGTGTTTCCAAACTGCACTTTTAAACATAATGCTATATGGGATATAATACTGTGGTTATTTATCTATAATATTTTATCTATAATATTTTTACCTCGCCTTTCTCCTTAAGAGGGACCCAAGTTGGCTTACATCATTAAAATACAATGTTGAAAGCTAAAAAGAATCAAACAGATATCACACTAAACAACAGTAAACAAAAGCAGCACTAAAAACACATTCAAAGCAGTAAGGCACAAACATTCATTTAAAAGCTGCACTCAGGCAGCCAGTCATTAAGGGAAAGCTTTCCTGAAGAGAAAGGTCTTTGCTTGCTCATAGAAGGACAGTGAAGACGGGGGGGGGGGCATCCTGGCCTCCTGTGGGAGGGAGTTTCAAAGTCGGCAACAAAGAAGGCCCTCTCTTGTGTTCCCACCAAACATACCTGTGAGGGTGATCTCTCCTGTTGACCTTAAAAGCCAGGCAGGCTTATAAAGGGAGGTCCAGTCCTTGAGATAGCTTGGACCTAAGCCATTTAGGGATTTATATTACCCTGTTTCCTGGAAAATAAGCCCTAACCTGAAAATAAGCCCTAGTAGGATTTTTAGGATGCTCGTAATATAAGCCCTACCCCCCAAAATAAGCCCTAGTGAAGTGAAAGCCCACCCTCCACCACTGTGCAGCAACCAGAAGATGACATGACTGCATTTGAATAAATGTAGATAGTTGTACATGAAAAAAAAATCCCATGAAAATAAGCCTTAATGCGCTTTTTGGAGCAAAATTATTATAAGACCCTGGGGAGATGCAGGTTCCTCATTTTTACTAGAGCAAGTGTGAAACATGGGCAGAGATTTACAGCTTGCATTCTGGTGATCTCCCAAGCCCTTAGAAGCTAGTGGACGTGTATTTGCCTTTTCAACCTTAAAACTTTGGGTGAAAGCCATATATCCTCATGGTCCCATTGCTAAGCAAATACTTAGAATCAAGCAGCAAGTCCACGGTGCAAGAACATCAGGCGCAGTAAGCAAACGGAATTTCCTGCTCCACCTTCCCCCAACTTTTTAAAAGTACAGTGGTGCCTCGCAAGACAAGCACTTCGTTTAACAATGAAATTACATAATGAAGAAGTTTTTGCGATCGCAAAACGATGTTTCCTATGGGTTTTTTTCACTTTGCTTCACTAACCAATTATCGCAAAATGGCGATTTTCGCACAGCTGATTGGCGGTTTCAAAATGGCCACCAGGTAAAAAAAATGGCTACCCGCTGTTTTCTGGGACGGATTCCTCGCTGCACGGGCAGCAAAAATGGCTGTGCTATGGAGGATCTTCACTGGACAGTGAGTTTCAAGCCCATAGGAACGCATTAATCGGGTTTTAATGCATTTCTATGGGCTTTTTAATTTTGCTTTACGATGTTTTCGTTCTACAGCGATTTCGCTGGAATGAATTAACATCGTAATGCGAGGCACCACTGTATTGCTGAAAAGTCCAAAGCAGACTAAGACTAAGACAGATTGCTTTTATTTCTGGACAAAAGGGGATGAATGGGGCCTAAAGCAGACACTTGATGGTGGAATCTTTAAGCACTCCAAAATAACTGAGACCCGCCTGTTCTGTGCTTGTATCTGCACACCTACCTCTGGGTTTAAGTCAAGCAGCGACAAGATAATCAAACCAAAAGATCTGTGCCTGTGAGCAAAATCCATTCTCCAACCTTTAAACCTGCTCTGGCAAGTTGCTAGAAGACTGAAGAAGCCAGACCTTCTGACTGGACTATCTTACCACAGGACACACGATATTAGTACATTCTACAATATATGCTTGCCATTATATGTATCTGAATTTTTCTGTTCCTAGAACTGCTAGTATTATTAAGTCAAACTAATTTTGAAGACCTTTTTAAAAAATTTATTATTATTATTTTATTATTTTATTATTTTATTACTGGTAGGGTATATCTATATGCTTACTCCTAGTAATATACATTTTTACTATATGTATATATGTTATGGTCTAGTACAGGAATAACCTGCTCTTGTTGGACAATGGTTTTTACTAGACAGGGTTATAAAGTACATGGGGTTTCTCCAATACATGGAAACTTATTAGCAGAGAGGAAAGGGAGACGTGGTGGCGCTGTGGGCTAAACCGCAGAAGCCTGTGCTGCAGGGTCAGAAGATCCGGCAGTCGTAAGATCGAATCCACGCAACGGAATGAGCACCCGTCGCTTGTCCCAGCTCCCGCCAACCTAGCGGTTCGAAAGCATGCAAATGCGAGTAGATAAATAGGGACCACCTCGGTGGGAAGGTAAACAGTGTTCTGTGTCTAAATCACACTGGCCATGTGACCACGGAAAGATTGTCTTCGGACAAAACGCTGGCTCTATGGCTTGAAGAGCGGGATGAGCACCGCCCCCTAGAGTCGGACACGACTGCACAAAAATTGTCAAGGGGAACCTTTACCTTTACCTTTAAAGGGAGACAAAAGAAAATTACATATTTTTTTCTCCCAAAGAGGAGGGCACTAAAAATACCAATGAAATTACAGTGGTGCCTCGCTTGATGACATTAATGCATTCCAGCGAAATCGCTGTAGAGTGAAAACTTCATCAAACGAAATAAAAAAACCCATTGAAACGCATTGAAACCATTCAGTGTGTTCCAATTGGCTGAATACCTGCTCGTCCAGTGAAGATCCTCCACACGGCGGCCATTTTCTGGTGCCTGTTAAGCAAAAAATCAGTCCTAAAACACCGGGGGGGCATTTTCTTCAGCTGGTGGCCATTTTGAAAACTGACGATCAGCTGTTTGCTGATTGTCGTAAAGCGAAAATCGGTTCCCGAAGCATCGTGAAATGAGAAACCCCATTTAAAACATTGTTTTGCGATTGCAAAAGCGATCACAAAAACTTCAACGTTAAGCGGATTCGTCATAGAGCAGGGTAATTGTCCAGCGGGGCACGACTGTACAACAACACACACACCAATCTAGACTGGTCAGTTGAGTATCAATGTTCAATAATAGAAACAAATGAGGAAGATTATGCTCCTGACCTGCCGACAGAGTTAGCAGTTGCAGAAAACATTTTGGACTCCAGCAGGGTGGAAAAGAAGGGGAAAAAGGAAGTAGATGATCTTATGTTAAAACAAATAGATGAATTGGTACAAGGATGCATTCAAACAGAAAAAGAGCCCTTTCCAAAGCCATTTAAGGCAAGAGGAGAGTCGGACACTAATACACAATTCCAGTGGGTAAAAGAAATTCTAGAGGAGATGAAGTTAATTTAAATATTCCTCTACGAATCTTATGAGCTATTAACTACTCTAACCAAACTAAATTTAAAAAGGTACCTAACAACAACAACAACAAACAAACTGACCACGATAATGCATTGTTACAGGACGGTTCTGCCAAAGAGGGTAAAAATTCCAAACAGGAAACCAAGAATAGGGCACAAGAAGGATATCTGTATGGACGCACAAGTTAAAAAAAAGAATAAAATTAGCAAAAAATAAGACCACATCATCATTAATTAAAAAGCCCAAGAATATTAAGAATGCAAATAAATCAAGAAAACCACCCCAAAAAATGAATTACTATAACCTATTTAAACATTTTGAGATGAACTCAAATAAAGAGGTAAAATCTTCCAGACTTAAAAGAAACTCTGAAAAGTTAGGTACTGGTGAAGCTTTGCCAAATGTACATCAATCAGCAATCAACTTTACCATACAGGGTATTAGTGAGGATGGTATAGATGAAGTGGGAAATGATGCCTGGAGTGATGTGGTAAAGAGCAATACAGAGAAGAACACTCAATCAATAACCCAGCCGACAAAGCCTGAGAACAATGCAACATGGAAGCTGAGACTAATGACTCACACTTTAGCTTTCTGTGGATACCCAAAACCAAAGGGGTTACTTACACAGAATGAGTGCAAATGTAATCTGGTAAATATCTTAGAACCCATAATTCCTGAATTAACCTCCATGCCCCAAATTTTAATGTGGAAAATTTGTTCCAGAATTATACCCATGCATGGGCAATTGTAAAATTTAAGGATAGTATAATAACCAATAGGATTTATGGCAGAAGAGAGGAAAGTCGTTAGGTACTTCCAAAACTTAGCACACCCACTACCCCTGCTAAGTGAGTATGCAAGGGAGACAGAAAGGGAAAATCCAGTCTATGTCCAGGAGAAGCACACTGAAGAAGATCTTATTCAAGTTTTAAAAGACAATTCAATTGATGGGCAAAATGATTATGGTTATCCGACAGAAAAATGCAAGGATGATAGTCCTATAGCTAGTTCTTACTTGGCCAGAAGAGGAGGCAGAGACTCATTTTATTGCCTCCTTTAGCAGACTGCCAATTTGTGAGCAGATGTCTTTAGTATACCGACTGGAATGTCCGGTTGCAACTTTGAGGAATTTGGGACAGCCCCCAAATACCAACTAAGACCCAGCAAACCATCAATTGCCCGTACCTGGCTCCCCAGTAGTGACACAAACTAAAGATAGAGTTAAACCCCCTCTGGAGCCCATGATAACAATAAACAAAAGGACACTGAATTCTAACTTGACAGTGCCTGCGAACCATCCTGAACTGTGTTTGATAGCCGAGGCACCCCTAGATGAAGCCCAGAGAAACTTTCCTGATATTACTAAGATAAATTGACAAACCCTGCAGCATAATGATACCATAGCTAGAATCTGTTCCACACATCCTGATAGCTATCCACAGGATAAAGGGGAGATCTTGAATGCATCACATGATCAACTCAAAGTTATCTCATGGATGCTAGCAGGGTGGACCTCAAAGCAAAATGATCCTAACTTTCTGGAACATCTGGGGGATCATGATATAATTTTTATTCAGGAAACATGGTTCACCAAACAAATCAAGCTAAATGGATATGCTGTATATGATATGCCCACTGAGACCACCAAAAGGAAAGGTAGACCTAAAGCAGGCTTAGCAATATTGATATCTACTGCTCTCCAGGCATCTGTCAACTGGCTCTCCATTTGTGTGAAAATAGCAATGGCAGGGCATATAGTCTTTGGGCCTAAGACCCTTCTTTTGGTCAATGTTTATATTCCACCTCATCTCAGAAAAGCAAAAAACAAGTTTGGGAAGACCTGGAAAACTATATAATAGGACTGGAATGCAAACTCCCTAGAGCCCAGTTACTCATAATGGGGGACTTTAATGCAAGATTAGGCTCAAATAACAGCACACTCTTTTCTTCTAGTCTTTGGGGAGCAGATGACAATGAGATCTTTGCCCCTAGCTATGATAGGAAGTCAAAAGATAACTAAGGTGAATTATGGTGGCATCTGTATGATCCAAATGGTGTCCCGCTTTGGTTTTATAATATTAAACGGGAACCCCCACTATGACAAATGCCCTGAACATACCTATGTATCAGGACATGGAAGCAGTGCTGTGGATTTTGTGCTAATCTCCCACTCTTTATCTAGAGAGGTACTGGAATTTTCTGTAGGTCTAAGGCTGGATAGTGACCACCTCTCCCTTAATACCAGCCTCCTTCTCTCACAATCTGTCCATCTGAGTGCAAAACTTCATCTCCAAGATAAATGTCTAAGCTTCAAACAAAAGAGAATACACTGGACTGAGGAAACCCACAATAAGCTAGAAGGCTTCTTTGGCTCCGCTGAGGGGGAGTCCCTAAAAAATTCAATCATAGGAGCCACAAATGCCACTACTTCCATAAATAACTACCTAGTCCTAATCAAGGTGATGAATACAGCCCTAACCTCCAAACAACTGCTTCCATGAGCCTCATTAAAGATAAGCGACCCTAAGTGGACTGACATGGAATATTATGTAGTTAAAAAACAACTGAGAGAGGTATATAACAACTACAGAAAGGAAAACCTAAACATATTACCCGCAGAATATTATGATATCAAAAAGAAATATAAACAATTAATAGCATATAAAAAGAGAGAAGAAATTCAAAAGGGGTGGAATGCATTAATAGAATGTACTTTAAATAATAAAAAAATCTAAACTCTTCTTGGCTCTTGTCACTGATGCCCTGAGCTTGTCCTCAAACCATCTCAGCTGTAACCCTTCAGCAGACATCTGGGAACAGCTCTTCTCTACTCTATTTGGGGACATTAAAGCAAACTCAACAAATTTCTCTCCAACTATAAATTTAAATGACACTCCTCCATGGAGGCTAGTCACAGTGCCTGAAACAAAAACCCTGATTAGAAGTATGAAATCAGGCAAGGCCCTGGGGACAGATGCCATTCTCCCTGAAATGCTAAAGGATAACATGGATTGGTGGGCACTTCTGTTGGCAAACTTGTTTACCCATATCAATAACTCAGGTAAATTCCCCATCGCTTGGTCTGAAGCCATAATAATACCTATCTTTAAGAAAGGAGAAAGAGGAGACCCAAACAACTACAGACCAATCAATCTACTCTCTGTGCTGGGTAAATTGTACTCTAATCATTTAAATCAAAAGCTACTTACTGTACTTGGATAGAAGAGGAAAATATCCTGGGGAAGGAACAGGCAGAATTTAGAAAGGGCAGATAAGCTATTGATCACTGTATGATTTTTGAGCCATCTTGCAGAGAAATATATGTCCTCTCATGGTAATGGGTTCTATACTGTATTCATAGACTTAAAATCAGCCTTTGATTCTGTCCCAAGAGATATTCTATGGTCAAAATTATACAAAACCTTCATAGATAAGAGACTCCTATATCTTATTAAATGTCTCTATCAGAGCACCACACTCCATGTTAGATGTGGTACAGAAGGAAACCTGACAAAACCTATTCAGGCTAATAAACAGGTTCAACAGGGCTGCATATTAGCCTCCACGTTATTTAACATGTATTTAAATAATCTGCTTGGGTGGTGTCTTGGAACAGATTTCCATCCTCCTAAATTGGCAGAGACCAAATGCCCCCTACTGCTTTATGTTGATGATGTGGTTCTTCTGTCCCTATCAAAAATAGGACTTAAACGGCTGATCCGTACATTTATGGACTATTGTAAGAACAACCAATTGGTTATAAACTTTTTTGGTTTATAACCAATTTTATGGTTATGGTTTTCGCTCAATCTGTAACACCTAGAAATCAGACAATTAATGGTTCTTGCATTGAGCAAGTAAAACAGCTAAAGTATCTAGGTATTCCATTCCACCATAAACTTTCCTGGGCTGCCCATAGACGGTCCATAATCCAAGCAGCCCAGAACTTGCAGAAAGCTATCTTGCGTTTTTTCTTTACTAAGGGGGGGGGAACAATTTATACCAGCTGTTATCCAAGTTTTTAAGCTCAAGATTCTGCCCCAACTGTTATGTGGTATACCAACATGGATCCTAGGATTTCACTATAGATAGTGTTCTTTCAATTTTTCTAAAATCCATTTTGGGAATGCCAAGATGCATCCCTGCAGCTGCCTTATGATTAGGGACTGATCTAACATCACTAGAATGCAGCGCTTGGCTCTTTGCTTTTAGATATTGAAACAAGGAAATACATGCTGATCCCTCTGTGGGATATCTTAACCTTCTACAGAAAGATGTCCTAACAGCTCGTGGCTTAAAGCTTTTCCAGCCAAACTGCATGAATTAGGGCTCTCTTTGGACTTTCTTTATGCCCAGGAATCCAAGGCAGCCAACTCTACCTTAGAAAAGCAGATCAGGGACATTGGCTCGCAAAACATGCTCCATCTTGCACCTTGGCCTAAACTATAATTTCTCCCAAAGTGCTAGATATTTAGAAAACTTGATTACCCCAAAATACAGGCATGTATTTTCAAGAGCCCGATATAACTGTCTCCAATCCGCAATCTTAGATGGGCGATATTCTGGCACCACTTATGAAAAAAAGATTGTGCCCTTGTAAGGATAGAGAAATTGAAACTATGAAGCATGTCCTTTTTGAGTGCAATTTTACAGAAACGGGCGTATCAAATTCCTTAAGCCCATAATGAATGTCTTCCCAGGTAGGACTCTGATTTGGCATACAAAATATTTATTAAGTGACACAAACAAGATAACCACCGAATCAATGGCCAAATTTCTCCTCTCTGCCCAAAGAATACGAAAAACAATCTTGACCTCTACCTAATCCCATCATTAAAAAAACAAAAATAAAATACATTGTATGGGTAATCTATTTTACCAATTTATACTGTTTTAGCTGTTTTGAAATGTTTTAATCACTTCCATTTATTTTAAATATTACATTATGTATTTTAATGGGTCGGAGACAGCAAAATAAAGATTGATTGATTGTACATAATAATAATATAAGTAAACAACATATGGGTAATCTATCTTATCACTTTATACTGTTTTAACTGTCTTGAAATGTTTTAATTGCTTCCACTTATTTCAAATATTACATGCATGTATTTTAATGGGCTGCATGTAATATAAGACCCTGTCTTATTTTTGGGGAAACAGGGTATCCTTTGGCAGCTATGCCTTAAAATTTGTCTCCATGACAAATAATAAATAAATTGGCTCATTATTTTCAAAGGTAGCACAAAAATATACTGAGATGTAACGTTGCAAGTGCCTTAAACTTAGTCACAGTATTGGTCAATCTAGCTCAGTATTCCCAGTGTTGACAGGCAGTGTCTCTTACACAGGGTCCTTATCTAGGAATGCTATGGGGTGCTTCTTGTGTTGAGTGTGTTCCATCCCTGAGCATGGCTCTTCATTAGTCATAGTTGATTTCCCTTATGGCCTTATGGCCTTAGTCCTGAAACTTGTATACACATGCAAATATCAGTGTTATTTATTTTAATTAAGCCAGTTAAAAAGGCTTCTCTTCATAATATTTTCAATATGGTATATTTTTCCCTTTGTGGAGAGGCATCATACTGGACAAGCACCCACTCATTCATTCACAAAAGGGGGGGTTTCATAATTAGAGATGCGAATATGAATATTCCTGTCTCAGCCGGACCTAGTGAGAGTCTGGCCCCTGGGACTGGCCTATCCACTCACGTGTCCCGGCACTGCAAAGGTCCTACTCTTTTCACCAATTGCACCAGAAGCTTTGCTTTCTTCCTGCTTGGCTGGCCACTCAGCAGCGATGTAGGGAGACTTGTCTTCCTACCCCCTGCCTGGAGTGGTCAGTCAAACAGGGAGACAGTGGAGTTCCTAGTGCTATTGGCGGGAAGAGCGTGACCTTTGCAGTGCCGTGATGCATGAGTGGTTGGGCAGGTCCCGGGGGCCGAACCCTCATTAGGTCCAGCTGGGATGGGAATATTGGTATTTGTTTACGAACATGAATATTCTTATCTCCAGTCATAATGGATTTATCCTGTCACAGCAGTGCCTGCGGAGAAGGGGAAAAGTGGCATGATGTTGGACATTGTTGTTTTTTTTTACAAAGAAAATGTTCAACCAAAAACATGCTAAAATCATTAGTTAGCTGTGTAGCTAATTTGTAAAGAATTGCTGTGAAGAAAATATGGAGGAGGGAAATTATATTGCAGTATTGGAAAAAGACATGACAATGCTTTTTAGTACTTGTAATGTTAAACAAATGTGAAGTACATCTTTCAAGTGTTCAGAGGATTTCATATGTATATGCACTTGTTATAGTCCTGTGGTAAGTCAGTATTGTTATTTCCTGTGGTGCAGATGGGACATACCGAAAGAAACAGAGTGAATTCACTGTATCTAAAGGAGGTCAAGCAGGTTTCATGACATATGGGTCTATCAATAGTTGCTGGCAACCCCTGATAAAGAACGGTAAAATCAGCAGTTTAAATTGTTTTCAAAAGTATCTTGGAAACCAGTATGCTTGAAAGAGTGGTAAATATCTTTTGCATGTTTTCAGTCCCAATGTGAGTGTTGTAGATCTTTTTCAGAGTTTATTCTTACATAAACATATGGTTTGTTCTGTTTCTGTGCTATAAGATACTTTCCTTGTAAAGATAATTAAATGTCCTTTATGCTGAACAACTATATTGCATAAACAGTGGCTGAAATCCAGTTCATCAAGGCATAATATAAAATCATGCCGTTGTACATGTGCTTGGTGTTCCATCTTGGCCCCAAAGGCTGCAGAAGGCAGTTGCGTAATCAGTCACATTGAACACTGAGGTTGGAGGCAGGGTTAGTGTCTATTACAGCACAGGCAAAGACTCAGATGCTCAATTATTGGTTAAAGTTAATTTTTTGCCTGGTAGGTTTAGAACCATTGATATTATTAGACACTTTCTACTCGGAATGGAAGCATTTACAGAGTATGGAACTGACTCAGATAAGTTTTCCTCCCAGCGTTCTTGTAACAACGGGTTACGCAAATGCTAAAGCAGTCATAAAACAAAGGATCCACAATATAGAACTACAAGAACACTTAGGCTTGCCTGACAAACTCAGTGTAGTACGAAATGGAAACTTTAAACCTCCTGTCTGTTTGTCCAATTCAACACTCCCTAAGTTTAGAAGAGCCTTCATTCTAGCGAGATTCAGTCTCTTGCCCTCTAAACTTTTAGAAGGAAGATTTCAAGGTATCCCCTATACTGAACATTTATGTTCCTGTAATGGAGAAGAGATTGAATCTGTGGGACATGTTTTGTTACACTGCTCATTTTATCAAGACCCGTGAAGGTCTTTTCTGTTGTCCATTTTACAGAAATTTCCTGGGAGAAATACAAATTTCTATATAACTTTGCTGCTTTCAGACAAAGCCCCAGACATTACTCTACAAGTGGCTAAATATTGTGCTGCTGTAATATCATACTGTAGCCTCCTATCCTTGTAAGGCTACTGGTTGTCCTGGCCTAACGTTATGACAATGAACTTTCAATTATGCAATAATAACTTTTGGCCTATGTTTTATCTGTGCTTGTTTCCTACATTATTAGATGTCTTTAAGGAAGATGTTAACATGGAAGTTAATGTTTTAAAATGGATCGCCTGTTTTTTAGAGGTTATGGAAATTATATTTTAATTGTAATATATTTTAATTATAATATATTGCTGGTCTTTGACCGTAAATAAACAATTGATTGATTGAGTCACATGTTTGACTGATTGTGTAAGATGCTGGCAAAACTACATTTTGAAAATAAGGTCCTTTATTTGCCTCAATGGGTGAAAGGTGTAACCAGAGATAATCTGAAGCTATCCACAGGTACAATTAATTTGAAGATTTATTTGAGTCACAGCAGATAAATGGGGAATAAATCCATGAAATGACATAATATAAAAGAAATCAAATGAAAACCAACATATTTCTAACAGTATAATATACAGTGAAGAAATAACATATTATTTCTGTACAAGAGAATATATGGGAAAAATATTAGGCAATATATAAACCATAAAAAACATTCTGTTTTATTTTGTTGAACCAGAACTTTGGTACCAGTCATGTGCACTTGACTCTGTTTATTAGGATGTAACTGATCAGTTCATCACATATGCAATATATATAGAGGATTCCAATGTGTGATTAAATGTGTGATTAAATAAAAATGATGGATGAATGTCATCTGTGGCCAAAAACAAAAAGCAATTTGAGCTCAAAGTAAAACCTCTTTTTGGGGGGGAGGAAAAGCAGTGTTTTTTTTTCCTGCACAAAAATAACTGCAAAATAAAACCAATTTAAGGCCACTTACACACAATATTTACCAGACATTCAGTACAGACCACATAGTAGGACATATATTAAGCATAAAACATAGAGAGCTGTTTTATCTCCTCGGTCATCACTTTCTTCTATGTTCCATTATCCTGCAAAATAAAAGGGAAAAAAAGCCCACCTGCTTTGTGGTAGGGCTTAAGCATTAGCAAGATAAATGCAATCCTATACAAAACAGCTAAAGAATAAGGAAGTTAAGTATGTAGTTTCTCCTAGCAAGGGAAGAAGGAAAGTCAAAGCTGACTTTTATTGAATGAGCTTTCTTCAGAGAATAACCGTTGTCACCTTTGAAAATGAAAAATAATATTACCTCCTCATTTTTGAAGCTGAAAGCAACCATAGCTTTATTCAACCTTGCATTAAAACACTTAAAATATTATTCACCTTGTTCAAGTACATGGTTGCAGGTGTCCTGACCAAAGATTTTCTTATTCCTTTATTGTTGTTCTTCATGTCTGTTACTTGAAAAGCAGAGGAGAAAGAACAAACCACAACAGAATGCAAGCTGAGGGCCCCAGCTAGGAAAATGTGTAGCAATATACCTTTGCCTTTGGAACAATTACTAGTATTGTCCTTGAACTTACCTACTTTCATTAGGAATTGACTTGTCAATTTCAATCCCACTTTTTCTTCTGGCACCAGGTTCTTGAATACATCTCTTTTCATATGCTTCAGTTTCCCTTGTTTTGCCTAACCTTCTTCCTTTGTGTTGTCCTCATTGTCATCTTCCATACTCTCTTCACACAACACTTCTTTTTCGATCAACATTGTTTGGCTGCACAGGAGCAACCAAAATGTAATTTTGACAACAGGGGTTGCTCTGATCTGAGCACCCCTAGTCTTCATTTTCTCTGTCTCCAGAATTCCCTGTTAAGATGTTTGGTATCTCAAATGCCAGTTTAGCTTCTTGAGTAGCTGCAACATGTCTAGAAATAGGTGATGTCTGCAATTCTTTCTCTTTTATCTGGATGTTTCAGTATGATTTGAAGTTATTTTCCTCATCCTGCTCATCTTTTTTATTGTACATCAGACACCTGGTACTTTTGCCTGATGACCATTTCTGTTCTCTATTTCCTTTGGCTTGAAATCTCTGTAATCCTCCTAGCTGCAATAATTTGAATAGATAACTGGTGTTTCCCCTTTGCCCTTCTTTTCTTCTGTCCTGTAACTATCTTTTAGCACCAACCTTTCTGCTGCTTTAGCTTCATCCAATATTTCTGAAAAAATATATTTCTTTTAAATTGATCTCATCAAGCATTTGAAACTATGCCTTAATCCCGCATACCATAAGGCACTGTCATTAGCATTCATATCTAGTGTATCTTGTTCATCCAGATCCATTTTATTTGCTGTCAGACCACCACCTTGGAACCTCCCGCAGTTTAAGCATCAGGAGATATAAAATACACTCCCGCTTCCTAAAGAATGTTGTCTATGTGTTCCCTTCTTTTATCCTCCCTCTCTGATTTCTTAACTCCCAGCTCTTCTCTCAGGATTTTCCCAGTTCCAGGTGCACACACAAGCACCACATCAATGACATCCTGTTCCTCAAGTTGGCTATGGGCCCACGTCAGCAGCACAATTGAAAAAGTTATCGGAATCAAGTGGGTCCAAGAGTTTTGCTATGGACAGCTTTTCCATCTCATTAAGGCAATGAGATTTTGTCTCAGTAACTGTGCGTGTATTAGGAGTGGGAGTAAGCATCCACAATAATTTGAGGTGTAACAAATTCTTCTTCCCCAACTCTTCCTCCAGGAGATCTCCCTCTTTCTGTGCAGATTTTATTGTCTTTTATACATTTTTGCAGAAACTGTACTTACAGTAGCTTGAGGATGAGCTTTGCTCTCTTGAACCTCATAGGCTTTACCAGTGTAAGTAGTTATAGCTATTTGCTTATGCTTCTGAGATTCATGATCTCTATAAAACGGTGGTGAAGCAGGAGGGGCAGATGGAATTACTCTCCAATCTCCCTTTTCCATAGCAGCTTCCCACTCTCTTCCACATGATTGTCATTTCCTCAGAGCAGCATTTAGAGCTGCAGGGTCCTTTGTAAGACAGCATATGATTTTTCTGGTATTCAAGGCTTCCTTTAAGCTTTGTATTAAAGCTTTGCAGTTGGTGTGGCACAATGGACCCAAGTCTGGAATTTGTTGATCTCTAAACTGCATTGCTATGACTTTGACAGCCTCCTTCAAATATAAAGTTTCCTCTGCAGCCTTGTCAGTTTGGACTGAATTGCAGTCTCTCACAATTTTATCTGTTTCAACTCCTTTTCTTTTTCTGTCACCAAGCTCACATTCTTAAGTAGGACCTCCTGAGTAATTCCTGAGTAACTTTTCCATTCTCCTCCTGTAACTGCTATATCACCCACCTTCTCTTTCTCCTTCTCTAATTTGTAGCACAATCTTTTTTCCTTCTGCAACTTTAAACCCGTTTGCTCCATTTCTCTGGTCAATCAATAACATATATCCTCTTTTTCTTTTGGCAAATCAAGGCATTTCTTTGATCAATCAGAAACATATATCTTTTTGCAAATCAAGAGATTTGTTCAGCAATTCTAAACATTCTGTTTTATTTTCCTCATACTGCCTTTGGACATTCTTCAGTCTACTTGATCAAACCCAACCCCAGCAAGCCATCACACAACAGTCCAAGCTGGAAGGAATTCTCAGCCCTTTTTGCCAAGAGGAAACTGTCAACGATGCTGTTTGTGAAACAAAGCAAAGGGTTCCTCCATGCCATTCCATAGGCAAGCCATTCCACCAGTCAGTAATCCAGTCCATAGGCCATATATCTGTAGACCAATTCACTCCATATGTCCACAGGCCTTTTGCACAATGTATTCTTATACCTTAAATTTGGACCTCATTAACACTTTGTGGCTAGCACTTCTGTCTTGGCATGATTGTAGCTATTGCAGGTGCAATATTGAATTATGGCTGCATAGCTGCACAACTTGATTTCAGCCAAAATATTATTTTGGAACAAGGGTAAACATGCATTTTACTTCTGCACACATCCACATTATGAGCAAACATGAATCTTAATTTAGGATAACATACTTCATGAACAATGGCATGGCCTCTTGACATATGCTAATATTTTCAATGTTACTGACAAATTGTCTGTATTTCTCACAGTTTTCTTGCTTCAAATTGAAGATGTTTTAAATTGAAGGTACTTTGGAGGTATCCAACCACTTTAGTGATACCAATTTTATATTTTGTGTCTTTCAGAAATTTTAGCTTTGACTAAAATGGAATATGAAATAATAATAAAATGTGTTTTGAAAGATTGTTTTATTTTCCTCAAATTTTTAAGATTGCACTATTCATATTTTTGTACAAAAACACAAGCAAAGCTGTATTCATATGCATTAGATCCAGACAAAGTCATGACCAATTTATGTTACAGTGGTTTTCATTGGCTCCCCTCTACTTATGACTAAAGCTGGATCCAATCTGTTATTTTTAATTAAATGGCAATGCTGAAAATATTTTGAATATGTTAAAAACTTGAAAGGAACTGGAATCTTCCCAATACCATGAAGAAAAAGAGCATGTTAAGAATATGGCTAGATTCTAAAAGGGAATGAGCGTGTTCCCAGCATTCATACCCTGAGGTTGGGAGTAACTGTCTATAAGTAACTAACACCTGTTTCTTAAATGTAAGAAATTATGGCTAGTTACTTTCTAAAAAATTCATATGTACCGACATACAAAACAAAAACCTAAAACCTGACAATAATAACAACAAAACATCAAAACTAAACATCCATGCTACACCTATAGATCAGAGATTTTACTATCGTCTGGTCATCTGAATATCATCAAAGGCTTCTAGTGAGCACTGATTCGCCATAAATGATTTCTTCGCCTAAATTCCTGTCTTTTCCTGGGCCCAGATTTCCTTTACAAAGTGTCTCAGCTGATCCCGTAATGCCTCTGAAAGCATATCTAGTTCTGCAATATCCAATAGCTTCTTTAATAGCTCATCCATTGTTGGTGTTTCTCCATTCTTCCAATTTTGGGCCCAGAGTAACCGAGCTGCAGTAAATATATACAGTAGACTATATTTTATTTTCTTATCAATAATTTCTGGCATTATATTCAATAATAACATTTCAGATTTAAAACTTAATTTTTGCTGAACAATCTTGTGTGACATTTCCCAAACCTGTAACCATTTTTTTCCCCGCATGACTACCATACACCATACATAAGTCCCTGGATTTTATTTTTATTTTTTTACATTTCCAACAAACATTACTGATCCCTTCTGACATTTTTGCCAATCCTACCAGAGTAAAATGCCATCTATGAAACATTTTAAGGATGTTTTCTCTCATATTAACTGATTTAATCATTTTATAGTTATCTTTCCACATTTTTGTTCATTCATTAATATCAATATTACAGTATATCCAAAGTTTTGTGGCCATTTTACCATCACCTCCTTCACACTCTCTCATCCTCTAGATCATATTTTAATAGATATGTATACACTTTTTTGATTATTTTCTCTTTAGTGTGAATCAATAGTTCACCCACCAGAACTTTCCCCTCAAAAAGCCCATGTTTTTGTCCTTTTTATATCTTGATTCTAGTTTCAGCATTAATCACCAATTTGTAGCTAGACCCAGTTTCTCTAGATCTTGTTTGTCTTTCATATTTTGATCTTTAGTTAACACATCTTTATACATGAGTAAAACTCCCTTCTGATTCAATACTTTCAATGTAAATGCCTCTATTGGTGCTACTCATATTGGAATTTTGTTGTAAGTTTGCACTTGAAATTTTTGTCATACTAGACACAATGCTTTCCTCACAATATGTTCTGAGAAATGTGTCTGCTCTTTGAATTTTCCGTAGTACACATATGCATCTGAACCCATTTTTAAATCACGGCCTTCCAATTTCAACAATCTTTGATTTTCTAATGTTATCCATTCTTTTATCCAGACCATAGCACATGCCTTGTAATATATTTATTTATTGTAATATATTTTATTTATTTAACTTATATGCTGCCTATATTACCCAGAGGTCTCTGGGTGGCTTACAACAATTTAAATACAGTAAAAAAATAAAACAATTAAAATACAATTAATATAATATACAGTGGTGCCTCACTTAACGATTGCCCCGCTCTATGACGAAATCGCTTGATGATTAGGTTTTTGCGATCGCAAAATGATGTTTTAAATGGGGTTGTTTTCATTTAATGATGATCAGTTCCCTGCTTCAGGAACCGATTTTCGCTTTACGACGATGAAAAACAGCTGATCGTTGGGTTTCAAAATGGCCGCTGGCTGCTTAAAATGGCTCCCTGCTGTGTTTTTGGACGGATTCCTCACTATACAGGCACCAAAAATGGCTGTCCCTATGGAGGATCTTCGCTGGACGGTGAGTTTTCAGCCCATTGGAATGCACTGAGGGGTTTTCAATTCATTTCAATGGGCTTTTTCATTTTGCTTTACGCCGTTTTCATTCTACAGCGATTTCGCTGGAACGAATTAACGTCGTTAAAAGAGGCATCACTGTAATAGGCAAATGGCAGTCCTAAACCACCTTTCACTTTTAAATCTTTCAATGTTCTAAGTTTTATTCTTGGTTTTTTGGTCTTCCATACAAATTTTGAGATCAGGCTGTCCAGGTCCTTAAAGTATTTATAGTTTAATAGAATTTGTAAGTTTTGAAAGAAAAATAGCAATTTTAGTAAAATCATCATCTTTATTATCGAGATTCTTCCCCTCATTGAGATTTGTAGCTTATTCCAATCCTCTAAGTCTCTCTGTATTTCCTTCTAAACTGTAAAATAATGTTCTTTCATCAAATTACTTGTTTTTTGTGATAATAACTCCTAGATATTTCACTCTTTGTACCTCCTCAAAGCTAGTTTTCATTATCAGTTTTTCAGCGTCCTCTGTATTTATATTTTTAGTCAAAAATTTTGGGGTTTGGTAGTTTATTTTAAAACCTGTGACAGCTCTGAATTCTTCTATAGTTCGTAATAATTGTTCCATACTATCTGGGGGATTTTCTAATATTAGTGCAAAATCATCAGCATATGCTTGTAGCTTAAATTGTTCTCCCCTGATTCTGAGGCCTCCAATTTAGTATTTCCTCTTATTTGTCTATTCAAAATCTCTAATGTTAGAATAACTAGTAACAGAGAAAGGGGGAAACCCTGCCTTGTGCCCTGTTCAATTTGGATATCTTCAGTTGTTTGGCCATTGATTTTGATTTTGGCCTTCTGTTTAGTATATATTGCTTTAATTGTTTTTAGAAAAATTCCTTCTGCTCCCATCTTCTTCAACTGCAGCAACATAAACTCTCACTTCACATTATCAAGGGCCTTTTCTGCATCTAGGAAGATCAGCATCATTTGTTTTTCTGGATGTGTTTCATAATGTTCCAAAATATCTATTATTGACCTTATATTTGACACTAGTTTCCTTTTAGGGATGAAGTCTGTCTAGTCTTTGTGTATTATTTCCGTAAGTACCTTCTTTAATTTAGTTGCCCAGATGGTCATATATATCTTGTAACCAACATTCAAAAGAGAGATTGGTCTATAATTCTTAATTTGTTTTTTCCCCCATCCCTACTTTATGTATTAGGGAAATATGCGCTTATTTCTGTGAATCTGGAATTTCCTCTCTAATTTCAATATAATCTACTAACTTTTAAAAATGTGGACTTAAAGTTTCTTCCAATGCTTTATAGTATGCCTAGTTACTTTCAAAGGTAACTGATTAAGAGTATTTAAGATATTTGTAGAAATATTTTAACTAGGTTTTTTAAAATTGTGCCATTTTATCAATCCCAAATGGCAAAGGGATCCCCCCCCTCTTTATAACTATTTGAAGAGATAATAGCAGAACTAATGACTAGAGGGATTCATAAAGTATTCCCCATATTTTTGGCTTAGTGGTAACCTATGGATTTGGCCTATTGGTAAAACAGAATACAATGGATTACTTTCAACAGAACAATATGAAAGCAATTGCACTGCCAAGAAGTTAAAAGTAAACACAACAAGTCATTTTAAAATGTAGCATTTCAAGTTCCGTTCATATTTCTCTTACTTAGAGTATGGCCACTGGCTTTTAATATTCTGCCAAATTTAACTATTATTATTTATTTTGTATTTATTATTTAGTGAAAGGGAGACTTGAAGAAGAGAGAGAGATTGAATTCAGATCAGTTGGTGGAGAACTTCCATAAGTTATATGCAGAACATCTAGATTTGAGTAATGGATTAACTGGGTACAAAAATGTATAGGAAAACCATGTGAGAAGGATTCATATTTATGATAACTGTTTTCTGGATTCAGTGACACATTTTTATCTAGGATAGTTGAAATATTTGTCTGGACAGTTTATGATTTTATGAATACCACTGAACCATAGGAGAAAGCAAAACTTATACTTATTCCTTTGGAGTGCACACTTGTTTGTAATCTCTCCATGCACAGTCTGTCAGTCAATGGGAACAACAAGATTAACATTCACAAATACATTGAGGGTTGGGGATGTAAAATAATGTATCTGCAAAACACTAAAATGTGACTTGCAGTTTCTGAGCAGTAATGCATTCTTCACTAAGTTTGTGATTAAAAGCCCTAGCGGCTGGGGCATGTTGTACCATGTGATATTTGACAAGTTTGTTTTCTTCCTTGCTTACACACTAAAACATTTATATACATATTCATCAGATAGCTGACTTGGAAAGATTTATAATGAGATACTCTAGCTGCTAGCATTCATCTGCCTTTCCTAAATTTAAATCGGGCATTGAATAAAATGCATCTCAGGCTGATTGACTGTCAAATGCTTTATATCAACTATATTTTTTTCCCCTAGTTGCTTTCAGGTATTTGGGAAGAGAGCTTGTGGATAGTGAGGCAAAGAGAGAACATGGAAGCTTTCCACCAGTATAGAAAGATAGTGGAGATGATTCCTTGAGAAAGCTGTATCAGCATCATAAGGAGCAAGCATGGCTTTTGCCCAGTCACACATTATGGCAGCTAGAAGGCATCAGCACAGTAGACTCATAATCGAAGTTGATGAGTACAGCTCAAACCCGACACAGGCATTCACTTTCTACAACATTAACCAGGGACGTTTCCAGCCTCCGCATGTGCAAATGTAAGTATTATAGTTCTGTTATTGTTATAACGCAGACTTCTAAATGGTTATTGCTGTGTCAATGTGGTATTTGATAGGCCAATCAAAAATAGGAATCTACAGAATCAAGCTTCACTAAAACAGGTATTTATAGTTAAAAATGCAGGCAGTAACATGATATGGATGTGTTCTCAGAATCCTATAAAATATCAACAGGCAGTTGCAGGAGTATTTAGTTACCCATTTTCTTATGCAAATCTTTATTTCAGTATGAAACCCACATTAAAACAAAATGATACTCATTGCTTGGCTAAAGATTCAGAAGACCCACACAAACAAAAGAATGCAGCAACTAATGACTGGTAAAGCCACACTTTAAATTCCTCACTTACCTTGAACATCCTATTAGGATTGCTATAAGTTGGTTCGGACTTGACAGCGTGGAACAGACACACACAATGACATAGTATGAAGATCCATCTGGCAGATCTTATTTTAATACTGAAAGTAAGGGAAAAGCATAGGGTACTTAAAGTGGAATTAAATTAACGTGTTTATTAATGTACCTTATACTCTTTTCTCCTTTTTTAAAAACCAGATTGGTTTTCTGAATTTGTATAGGTTTTGCTTTTCCCAAAAGTAAACGTACCATGTGTACACACTTATTAAGTATTTTGAGATTAGAAGTGAGGTTATAGGACTGTATGCACTTTTAATCTTTGATCCACGGTCTTCTCTCTTTCTGCCTTGGCCCAACAGAATAAAGGATTTGTTTCCTTCTGTTTTAATCAACTGCACCAGAGATGCTCAAGGCCATTTCCAAACTCAGGGTGTGATCACATGGGGAAATAGATTGCAAATTAGATTGCTTGTGGAGTGGGCCGATGCAGTCTGTTTCCCAGTGATTGTGCAATACATGAGGAAATACCCTCTAACCCAGTCCTGATTCATCTTCAAGTGGTACCTTTTTTACTCTGTTCTAGAGTTTTTTTACTTTTGGGGGCTGGGCTGGCATGATTCTCTGGTTGACAGAAGGGTCATTTAAGGGAGATCACTCCTGGTAAAATGATTCTTTCTGGTGCAATCATATGCATATCTTTGCAGCTGTCTGATCCTTAGTCCAAGAACCTTGGAAAAATAGTGTTTTCCACTTGAGTTTAGGAACATACCTGGACTTCTTTTAATTCACTTATATATAGCAGTATATCTGGGTGGTGAAATGAACTTATTGTACATGTAGATTTTTTGGGGACACAAGACGTATTTGAATCAAAGGAGGCACACAATATTTTACTATCACTGTATGATGGCAGTACTCATCAGGGATTTTCAGAAGAGGATTAAACATCATTTAAAATCAGCTGTTTTGTTCAATTTAGGTCAGAATTTGGTGAGGTGTGGAAAATGGTACCAGCATAAAGGAAAATGTATAATAGGGGGGAAAGGGCAGGTTTCACCTGACGTAATAGCAGTAAAGAGTTGAAACAATACCAACCAGCTGTCAAGTAACAGCATCACTTCAGAATTATATATGACAGTTGTGGGGAGTGATGGCCAGGCAGGAGATGGAGCATCAGTAATAATAGTTAAAGGTAGTAGTAATTAGAGATAATCAAGGACAGTGTTTCCCTTATTGAAAAGGAACTAAAAGATTGCTGCTTACTAGGAATGAGTAAACATGTCTCTGGCACTCTGCAGCATCTGTAGTGGTCTGTGCCACCATACATGCAATAGCAAGCACCATGGATGGGGAGTAATCTTTTTTATTATTGTGTCTTTCACCAATATATAATAATTTATCCTTTTAAAAGTACTGACTAATGAAGCAATTCTTTATTCGTATATATTACGAAACATGAAAGTATGTAGGAAATAATAGGATCCTTCTTTATTGCCCAAGCGGTTAGTTTAAAATGTTCAGATCTATGAAACTAGTATCATCCATCACTTGTTACATCTTATGTTTACTGCTACATTGCTCATTTAGTTGTAGTGTGGAACTTCAGGGTTTAATATTTCATTAAAATGTAGTCAACTCCTAGAGGTTTTATGGTAAAGCATTTATAATGTCTTGAAGGGTGTGCTTATGTTGCACAACCCACAGCAGCTAGTGGAGCAGGGGGTAATATAAGGAAAAAGTGGAGACCACTGATTTCCCAGCAGCCATTGGGAGGAGGCAGTGGAGGACTGGGTCAGCAGTGCATCTCCAGGAGATACCAGCAAATATCCAGCAGATGACTACTAGCATATACACACCCCAGCACAGATGCTGCTGGCTTCAGTGTAGGCTGAATATCCTTAGATTCTGCCTGCTTGGATAATCCTAAGAAAGATTCTGTTGCCTTCAGTGCCACTTTCCCTGATTGCTAGTAATTCTGGCTAGTATGTTATTGACCATGCTAGGATAGCTTTAGTACTATGTTCTCTCTTCCTGTACTCTGTTGCTCAGGCAGTAATGCACGAGTTCACACTAATGGTGCTTTTGCTTGCAGAAGCAGGTACTGGATGCCTCTTTGCAGAAGATTTGTAAGTGTTGCTCCCCTTATGTAAGGGCCTATTGCAAAAGCAGAATACTCAAATATAATTTGCCCCTGATTATACTGAAAAATGTCCATTAGTGAATTGCCTCATCATACCTTGCTTAATGTAATTCTGTCATATTGTAACATTTCAACACAATTCCACACCTTTCTTGAAGCTATGATTTCTCTTCTTTAGATTTGTTTCCTTTGAAAATTTGAAGAGGCCTTAGGGAAATACAGTACAGTTAACGGAAACTGGAGAGTTAATTATTAAGAAATGTATAGGCAAGTTGGCAGTCAAGATCATATAAACTGTTGATTCTGCAGCTGGTATTACTACACATGTCACATTGTTTAACTTGTTTGAACTTTTGAAAAATTGTGTGTGAGTGTATGAGATAAAAGTTTCTCTCTGAAATATATTTTTCTTGTTTCACTTTGACAAGAATTACATTTTTTTTAGAAAGAAGAATGTATTTATTATAAAGTAAAATACTACCACACATTTTCTTATTATTTATTTATGTTCTATTTTTATACTTGTTACTTTCACAATTATTATTGGGAATTACTGAAAATATTTTGAGTTGTGGTTATGTTATTTACTTGTTTGAGTGTTCTAACATGTAATAGTGTATGCATGATAAAAACATACCATGCACTGTAATTCCAAAGTAGATGTGTGAATAATAAGGTGCATTCAATTATATTTTGTAACCATGCCCCAATGCTTTTCTCATAGGGTTGATCCTGTTCCACATGATGCTCCCAAGCCTCCAGGATACACACGTTTTGTATGTGTATCTGATACTCACTCCAGAACAGATCCAATCCAAATGCCATATGGAGATGTTTTAATACATGCTGGTGATTTCACTGAACTGGGACTTCCTAGTGAAGTTAAAAAATTCAATGAATGGTTAGGTAGGTATCGTGTTTCATATAATTTTGAAAGTCAATTTCATTTAATCAGTGTATGAAACCACAGCTCTGCTTCTGAGTAAAAGATCAAGCTGTTGAGAATTATGAGTCTTAATTTGAGGGCAATAGCAACCACTTGTGACTTTCAAATCTTGTTAGTGCATGCTCATTGGCTGTACGAAGATGTAATATGAAGCCGTACATTTTTGCTTTTCAAATTATTTAAGTGGACATTCAGTAACTTTTAGTTGAAAAGCAAGAGATGAGGCTATAATTTTTTGCATAAGAGCTCTTACACACTTTGTTGGAGAGGGAAAAATGATGTGGTTTACAGTATTTTTCTTAACCTGGAGCCTGGTTAACTTTTTGTTTGAGGCTCAGCTGCACTGTAGGCTTGAAATCCAAACAAAGCAAAAAGTTTGCAAGTGTTTGCTACTTTGGATAGAGATGGAGATCCCTTCTGTAACAATTATTGGCATTCATCACTGAAATCCTCTTCAATTGTACGAGTGATCAGTGATTTTCATGCACTCTTGTTAATGTTCTAAATATGCTTCAATAGATATAAATCACACACAGAATTTTGACCCATGTATTTCAGTACTGTCTGTCGACATCACTGTTGTCATGAATGAGAATATGGTTGGATTCCCATGTCGGACAGTTCTGGAGAGAAACCTAAGCAAATGAAGAATTAGAAAAATTGATCCAAGATTAAAATTTCATGCACAGTGGTCAAAATCTTCTTGTGTAGCTTGAGAATGGCAAAACCTTTGGAGGCAAACTTGCCCGAGTTAATAAATCACCATAGACAACATCAGTTGCTTGCTGAACCACATAGCTCAATATGCAACAGTTAATGTCTACAGTGATTTCTTAGCTTTGGTAATTTTCTCCAAAAGTTACAGCATCTGTGTTATATAGGTAAGAAATTTTGAGACAGTATTTAATATATTATAAATAATATTATAATTGGGCGGTCATCAGATTGCAAAACTGATATATTATTTCTTAGTATGAATAAACACAATAGATGTTAATATCATAAACTGACTGAAGCAATGATTAAGACATGGTATAACTAAAGTGAGAGTTTGATGAATGAAGTATGTTTTAGCCTTGTATACAGACCTGGCTGTTTCATACTTGGCTTTATAGGATTTGCATAAAGAACTTTCAGGTTCTTACTGAACATCAAAAAATGAAACTACTGATTTGGTTGCCTTTTTTTTTCTTTTCTTTTTTTGTGAGAGACAATTATTTCTCAATTATTTCCTGTGGGGAATTCTCACTTCTGCATAGGGATGAGAAAAGTAATATAAAGGACTGCAAAATTTGACAGTTTGAGTCAGGTAGTGTGTGATTAAGAGCATTTGAGACAGAGAATTGTAGAGTGTTAGTTGAAGAAAAAAAAAGGGAAAATGGAAGGTTCGAGAAGATCAAAGAATGGCTTGCTCAGCAGTTCAGGATTGAAGTAGACATGATGTTAAACACACAGGGCAGTGCCCTGCTGAGCTTCTGAGGAATAGAAAGTTCCACCAGCATAGTAATGCAAGGCTGTGCTGCTTGTGAAAACATTGCTGGTTTCAAGCGGTGAGCTCTGTGAAGAAAACACAACTTCTGTTTGTGTTGTGAGCAAGCAGTACTGTCCCATAATATTCAAATGGTAGGCTTTCTGCTCAATGGAGACTCACCAGGATACTGGTACAGACAGTGAAGTGAATGGCTGCTGTTTTTTAACTTGTAAGTTATGTTAGGTAGCACTCCAAATCAGTTCCACTCTACAAGTCTGCGGAAGTTTTCTCTCAACTTTGAACCGTAGTTAATGGAGGGAAGGTGAAGTACCACAGGACATAAAGGATGCAAACGTTGTAACATTGCACAAGAACAAAGGCAACAGGGGTGACTGAAATAACTATCGTGGCATATCTCTTCTCAGCGTTGCAGGGAAGCTGCTTACCCATGTTGTGCTGAAGAGTACTTGCAGACAGAGTCTATCCAGAATCACAGTGTGGATTTCGAGCTAATAGATCCACCATTGACATAGTATTTTCCCTCCGACAATTGCAGGAGAAATGTAGGGAACAACAACAGCCATTCTTTGTGGCCTTCATAGATCTTACAAAGGCCTTTCATTTGGTTAGCAGGGATGGCCTTTTTAAAATCTTTCCCAAGATTGGATGTCCACCTGAACTCCTTAACATCATCAGGTCCTTTCACGAGGGAATGAAAGGCACTGTAGTTTTTGATGGCTCAACATCAGATCCCTTTTACATCCAAAATGGAGTGAAACAGGGATCTTTTTTGCTGTCATGCTGAAGCACACCTTTGGAACTGAAACAGAAGGTGTCTATCTCTGGACTAGATCAGATGGAAAGCTCTTGAATCTCTGTAGATTGAGAGCAAAGAGACCAAAGTCCAGCTGAAATGTATGTGGGACTTCGTCTTCGCCAATGATGCAACTGTTGTTGCCCACTCTGCTGAAGACCTCCAACAACTCATGAATTGTTTTAAAAAGGCCTGCCAAGATTTTGGACTAACAACCAGTGTGAAGAAAACAGAAGTCATGGGTCAGGGTATGGACTCATCTCCCTCTATTACCATCTCCACACAAAAATTTGAGTTTGTTCACAATTTCATGTATCTTGGCTCAACGATCTCTGACACCCTCTGTCTAGATGTCGAGCTGGATAAACACATTAGCAAAGCAGCTACCATGTTCTCTAGACACAAAGAGAGTGTGGCTTAATAAGAAGCTGACGGTGTATACAAAGATCCAGGTCTATAGAGCCTGTGTCCTGAGTACACTCCTGGTGAGTTCTGGACCATTTGTGCATGGCAGAAGTTGAACACTTTCCATATGCATTGTCTCCGATGCATCTTTCATATCAACTGGTAGGACAAAGTTCCAAATAGAATAGTCCAAGAATGAGCTGGAATTTTTACCGTGTATACATTACTGAAACAGTGATGTCTACATTGGCTTGGGCATGTTGTGAGAATGGCTGATGGTCGGATACCAAAAGATCTCCTATATGGAGAATTAGTGTAGGGAAATCACCCCAGAGGGAGACCAAAGCTGCAATACAAGGATATCTGCAAGCAGGATCTGGCCTTAGGAATGGACCTCAACAGATGGGGAACCTTGACATCTGAGTGTTCAGCGTGGAGGCAAGTGGTGCATCATGACCTCTCCCAATTTGAAGAGACACTTGTCCAACAGGCTGAGGCAAAGAGACAGTCCCGAAACCAGAAAAATCAGGGAGCTGGATGGGAGACAGATAGTATTTGTCTTCAGTGTGGAAGGGATTGTCACTCTTGTATTGGCCTTCTCAGCTACACTAGACGCTGTTCCAAGACCTCTGTTCAGAGCACGTTACCATAGTCTTCCGAGACTGAAGGATGCCTACACAATGTTCGAGCTTATGGGTGGGTTTGAACATGTTTATGAGTCATCTTGTGAGAAAGGCCAGATGACTCATAAACATGTTTGAACTTGCATCTGAGTTCAAATGTAGGTTATAGAGTAAATGAAATGTCATAGATAGCCTTCCTCTAAAAATAACATGATGAAAAATCTATTATTCAAGTTGCAGAGCTTGGAAAGTTATTTTAAAAGTTTAGCAGTAGAAGACTTTGTCTAGAGGGGCGGGGTATAAATCTAAATAAAGTAAAGTAAAGTAAACACAAAAAAGTTACATACAACTTGGTGAATGTTCTATTAGTAATCTGTTAGTAGCCTTTTTAAAAAGAATTTTAAAAATTAAATGGACCAAAATGAGGGAAAGCTATTCCTCAATAGCCTTTTGGAGTAACGAGTAAATGTTACTTGTTACACAAAACTGGTAAATAAATACTTACTAGTGGTGCTGTTTCAGAAAAGAAACAGGATAAGAGCCTTGTTATTTGGAAAAAAAGTGGATAATTACTTCCAAGTAAATTATTGCAACTAAGCAAAGAGTTACTTCCAGGTTACATATACTATTCTTGTTGGGCCATCAAGTCACAATCAACATGTAGCAATCCTAATAGGGCTTTCAAAGTAAATAAGATAATTAAGGAGTGGTTTTACCAGTTCCACAGCCCCATTGAGCTTCCATGGCTGAGCAGGGATTCAAACCCAGGCCACCTGAGTCAACCACATCATACTGGGTATCAGCATATACTATAGTCACACATAATTTTGAGTATTGTGATTTTCTATGGAAATATATGCTGGATGGTGCATACTTTCTTGAACATCATATTTGCATAAATTATCTGTGTGTTCATTCTAAAGCAAAACTACTTGGGGAATTCTGTAGGGGAGGAAATGGGCAGGCAGGCAGGCAGGCAGGCAGGCAGGCAGGCAGGCAGGAAGGAAGGAAGGAAGGAAGGAAGATTGGCATACCACCTTCTTCCAGAAACACTGTTACCAGTACAATATTTTCACATGTAGACTTGTGCCATGCACAAAAAGAATATAAATGGTATCAAAAAGCAGCATTACGAACCTACTCAGACTACAGCTTTAATTTCTTTGCTTGGTTGCTTCCTGAACTGCCAGCCAGGAGAACTCTTTGGGATGCCATTACACGATTGATTGATGTAGTTTATGGCAAGAACTTGTCTCATTTTTTGTTTCATACTGGCACTATTAATGTTAATTTTCCTGTCATGCTTTTATTGCTTGATTGTGCTGGTAGTATCATATTTGGGCAGCGCATGCTGTTTTAATAAAATACAGTGCTAAACATCTGACAAGGAGTCTTTACTGTTTGAATTAGTATTATAATTGTTAAGTGAAAATAAATAGAAAGTTGCACGGATTCCTTGGAAGCATTCATTGTCTAGAAATAAGCCACCCTTATGCCACTTCTCTCCCTCCTCCTGCTCTCTTTTTGTCTGTGATCTTGCTAATTTGTTGAAGGAATAATTGACACCATATGGCAGAAGCTTTCACCCATTCCCACATTTTCTTGTTCTCTCCCAGATTGCATTCTATAATGCCCCTTATCCTGCTTCCAACATTTCTTTTCTGCTCTTGTAGCTTTATTCTTTCTTTTTCTACATTTGTAGTTTTCAAATATATACTGTCCTTTTCTCTATTCACAGAATTTTTTCTCTCATATCTTCATGCCAATCGAATCATCTTGTATGCAATAGTTACATCCAGATTTGTCATACAATATGTATGCAAATTATTTTATCCCTGATGTTTCCCTTATGTGTGTTAATTATATGTTCTCCTAGATATTCTTCCAGGATCTATGCATTTCATCAGAACTTGGAAGTTTTGCTTTAAAGTAACACATTGGGCATTACTCATTATTTTAAATGTAAAACATGTAGTTATTTGTTAGTTTATGTTAGTTTCTTCCTGCCTGTTTTCTTTTCTCTCTTTATATATTAAAATACACTTTAGAAATAGGAAAATGGCATCAAATCAAGCAAACCTTGAATTTCCTTCAATTAAACATGAGAAATGAATTTCATTTTTATTTCTCTTTACTTTACCAATGGTCTTCACAGCTTCTGCTATCTAATACTTGTTTATACCTGAGTTAAATTTCTGATACCACAGAGAAAATATAGAAAACAACTTTGTAGTCATACTTTTATTTATTTATTTATTTTGATGTAGGCATCTATAATTGAATAACAGTTGGTGTAAAAAAGGAATACCCCTCTATAATTTATCCTGTAGTGGGGAGAAATGGAATATGCATTCATGACTTGAAGTTGTTGTTGTTTTTTTACTTTTGCAGATACTTTGCAAGTAGACTAGTCAGTTTTCCTGGCCAATAATTTGTCAAAGTACCTTAATTGTCATGTTAGAATTGGAAGACTTCTGTAGCAATCACACATACTTGAATGAAGTTCCATTGAAATCAGTGGGATCTTCTTTCAAGTAAATTAGTATAAGTTTCAGATGGAAGTTTTTCTCCCTCTACCTTTTCTTTTTTTTTCTGTTAATGTAGGCACTGAAGAAAATGATATTTAGTGTGTATTTTAATGTCTGATTTAATTGCTAGCTTTTACTTTTCCATGATGCTTAGCCTATAACAGTTTATAGATGACTTAAGAAGATGTATTCATTTCCAGTGTTAATGTAAATTTCTCAGACATCAGCCAGGAGTTTAAACACAGAACTGTCAATGGGATGCTTAAAATGCAATCTAAGACAGTTACACTATCTTTACTGTAGTCATTCACTGCAATATTCTAAAAGGCTGAAAGGAGAAAGAGAAAGCGTTAAGTGGGCATTTGTATGATTACCACTGCTCTTACAGAATATTAAATCTCTTCCATACCTAGAGAAAAAGTAAGCTGCTTGTGTGAGCTTACATATAGGTCTCACTGAAGTCTTTCTTTTCTTTTCTTTTCTTTTCTTTTCTTTTCTTTTCTTTTCTTTTCTTTCTTTCTTTCTTTCTTTCTTTCTTTCTTTCTTTCTTTCTTTCTTTCTTTCTTTCTTTCTTTCTTTCTTTCTTTCTTTCTTTCTTTCTTTCTTTCTTTCTTTCTTTCTTTCTTTCTTTCTTTCTTTCTTTCCTCAGTATAATATGGAAAGATTTAAAAAATCATAGGAAACCAACACATGGGGGGCAAGGTCCTGTGGAATCTATAATAAGCCCTTGTGTCTAAATCATTTAGCTGCAAGGAAGAAAAAAAATTTAAAATACAAAATTAGAAAAACAAAAAAAAACACTTTACGTTAGACATGCCAGGCTTAGAGGAGAGTTTCAAAGGCCTCTAAAGTCCCAGACCAAGCCATAGGGAAAAATATACTGTATCTGAAAACGTCATTTTCCAAAGTAAATCATAATAAATCCCTTTTTGGTTCATTCCAGTGCTTCTGCTGCTACAAAGTCTTTGCTGCTGGCCCTTGCCTTCCCAGACACCATCTCCCCTTCCCTGCATTTTTCTGAAAGAATCATAGCACAAAAAAAGGAGAGGATGTATATTGTGTTACTTCTCTCCAGCTTTATTTTCACAATGCATTGAACAGCAACATGGTATGAAATGAAGCCTGTCTCCTGTATTTTGCACTCAATGTGCAAAGGAAATCAAGATGAAAGGGAGGAAGTGACCAGATTTCTCTCCTCTCATTTCCCTATGCAACCACTTATGCTGCTCCTGTAAACACATTTGCCAAGGAGGTAAAGGAAGAGCATATTTTGAGAGTGCTCTTGGGATTCATGTTTCCAGGTCCTAGTTTTTTGGGGAAAAATATCAAAGTTCTTGCAGCTAGAATCTGAAACAATTCATTGCACAGGCAGATATCTTAAAAAAACTTTGCAAGGAATTATTGAGTACCTCCTTGTGCAAGTTGTTGTTTTGAATAGGGGGATCTTACCAGTCGTGCAACAGAAAACTGGAGATCATGGAACACCATGGGTAGTGTGTTATGTTCCAGACATGCTATATCAAGACTCTGTCCTCAGCAGTTTTATGTGAGTGGAAAAACCAACATGATTTCTACATTATTTGAGAATTTGAGCAAGGCTGTCCATCATTACTTCAGAAAATTTCAAGAGGGGCTGTCTATCAGAACTTAAGATCGAAAAGAGTAATCCCAACAGGGGTAATTCTTGCAAGAATGTCCTCAACCTATCTTAGAGCCTTCTGACAGTCATGTGCCCATGTTGTGCCACATCAACTAGCACTGTTGCTTCTGCCTCCACTCCCACCCCACAAGAAGGAGTGTGCAACTCTCCTGTCTCCTTGTTCTACTGTATTCAAACTTAGAAAAAGAGAACAGGCAGCAATACAGAAGATTAGAAGTTCTTAACCAATTTGGAAATATCTTGTTACTGTTTGCTATATGGGGCATTTGGAAGAATGTGAACAAACATAGTAATGTGGAGCAGGATCAAAGTGCCAAGAGCTTTCCAGCAGGGAAATAGTGGTGGGATCAAGTCTTGAGATGAATGAATGTTATGGATGTATTTTCAAATGCCTTGCAGTATTTTGTTTATTTTTTAACGATATGACTGGCAATTATGCGAATTTTATGAATGAAAATTATGCCACTACATGGTAATATCCCACTTTTGTTGCTTTGGTAGATGAAGATCATAGCATTTCATCATGGCAAAGTCCTCTGTAAAATGTGCACTGTAATCTGAAAGCAGGAAAATTGTATGTGGTAATTAGCACACTAAAAACTACCAAAAAAGAGAGAGATTCCATCTGACATTCTATAATTAGTAGTAAAATACTACAAAGTGAACAAACAACTCATTAGTAACTCTTACTTATCAACAAACTGAACCACTGAATCTTTAAGGCTGCCGAGTTCATGATGGAAATTTAGAAAATCAAAAGTGAACTCCTTCCCACGTACAGTTATTGAGGAGGACATTAGGGACACAAAGGATCCAGCTACACAAAACTGATACAAGAAGGCTAATGACATTTTCCAAACTCTAATATGAGAATGAGCTGTGAAGAGAAATAGGAGCCTACAGAGAAATATTTCTTATGAAAAGTATTAAGAGATATTTAGGATCATGCATTTGAACATACGTAGTAGCAGTTACATTTATGTGAGTAAACACACATAAGACCATATAGTTAACCTTTTGATACATCACCGTTCTGTGTGTGACTCCCAGCTGACTAACAGTGGAAAGCAACAACAGATGAAGTAAAACATATGTGTGGAACATTGAAATATTATGACAACAGCAATAAGAAAATCAATAAAATTCAACAGCTTTAAAGACTACGCTAATAGAAAAACATACTGGAATGCCTAGATCAATAAAGGAAGTTTGTGTCTAGTGATTTTGTTTGGAGAGGGGATTCCAAATGCATTATGTGGCATCCAAAACCAGTCCTCTCTCTAGATAGTACCTGCCTCTCTTTTTTCTCCAGCAACTGGAGGTGGTGGGGACTGAACCAATAGGGAGATTATTGATTCCTACATCTGATATAGATATTTTGCAAAGGCAAAAAGATGGAATCCTGAAATTTCTGTAGCACAGATGACGAAGCCGAGATGTATTCTTCTGGCATCACCTTTTGAGTCAGCCATGGATGTGGAAGTGGAAGTACCAATTTACAGATGCTCCATTCAGGCCATCAGTAAGAGGACGAGTCTGGACCCATGAACAGAGGAAGCAAGCTTATTCTGCCCTTCTTTTTCCTAGCTCTCGCATGTGGATTTTGATCGCTCTGTGCTTTGTGTATCTGCATGGGATCAGGGCACCTGATCTTGAGGTTAATGTTCCTCTTAAGGAAGATCAAATACTGACAAACAGAGGCCAGAAACTTATTATTATACTGGCATAAGAGTAATTGTGGAAATTGTTGTGATGACTGCTGCTAATTAATATCTGCCCACATTCCTAGTCACACGCCATGTTGTAAGAAAAGGAATGCAAATTAATTGCTGTTTACATAGACACAGTTATGTCAATGTAAATCTCCAGGAGGATTCTGGCCATAGGCTTCTGGGAGCTCTGATAGCAACAAGTCCATTTTTGCATTGGAACCTGTAAGAATCTCTAGATCTGGACACATGAACAACACAAAAATAAATATTTGTCAGACTGTGAATAACTGATCTATTTGGGAGTAATAAAATATTTATCTGTGCTGGTGGATAGACTTAGTGAGTTGCTTCAAGTATGTAAAGATTAGGGGTGGGGGGAAGCTGGGCTGCACATTGAACAAAAACAAGAGTTGTTAATTGAAAAGTTGACAGACCCATAACCATGACAGTGCTTGCAGTCACCACTGTAATAAATGTGACTGTACATTGAGAGTAATTTACTAATACACTGAAGTAATACCCCGAGACTGCACCATGTCATAAAGATATTAGCTGAAGCAACAACTATAACTGGCTCTTACCAGTTTTGTTTATCAGATGGATAATTGTAAAATATTTAGAAAATGCAGTGGAAGTGAAATTGTTAACACATGTTTATTGTATAATTATCTTATAAATTTTTCAAGAAAAGAAGATCACCAGTTCTATATCTGGGAATAGCTGGAAATTCTGTATCACTTGTGAGATAGTATTGACACATGTTTTTGCCTACATATACATAGGAATAAATTTTGCTATGTGTTCAGCAGTAAATCAAAATTTAATAATGTTCACACATGCTTGTAATTTTATCTTAAGTGTGATATATAGAAAAGAATAAAAGCAAAAAGATTTTCATTATGGTGGTGCAAGATCTCTTGTTATTGCATTCATTAGTATCATATGCAGCATATTCAGACAAGTAGAATGTGATCGTGGGAATCCATTGCAGTCTACATAGAAAAATAGGTGCTGATGGAAAATAACAGTAAATCTTTTATCAAATGCAAAAGCTATGCTAATAGATGTGGGTGGGAATTTGTTCTTATGTTTAAGTTAACAGTCCGGTTGAATAGGATAGTACACAATCTAAGTCAGAATCCTGTCTGCATTCTCAGTTCCAGAAGGCCAATCATGCATATGATGTGAGCAATTACACCAGCTATCTGTTGTGTCTTTATGATTGTGCGATTGATATTATGACTGGAAAGATAACCAGATAACCTGTCACAGTGTGCATGTGTGTATAACCAACATATCAAAACAACATGTAAAAGAAAATCAGCCACAATAAAAATATAAGACTAACAGGAAAGTAAATTATTTCCACTTCCTTTGGGTTGAGCATTTACAGATTTAATCTGTTTTGCACTTCCCAGTGTAACTGTTGTTGAGTTTTCTTTTGAGATTTCCCTGTGGAATGTCCAGCTATATCTTCGACATAATTTCAATAATTTGTTTACAGTTCCATCAGAAGTGTAATGATACATTGGTAATTGTGCTTTCTCCCTCCCTTTAGGCAGCCTACCATATGAATACAAGATTGTGATAGCGGGTAATCATGAACTGACGTTTGACCAAGAGTTCATGGCAGACTTAATCAAGCAGGACTTTTACTATTTCCCCTCTGTATCCAAACTGAAGCCAGAGAGCTATGAAAATGTACAGTCCCTCTTAACAAACTGCATATATCTCCAAGATTCAGAAGTGACAGTAAGAGGCTTCAGGATATATGGCTCCCCTTGGTAAGCATTTGAAAACTTACCAGTATTGATTAATACAAAAGTTTTCTGCCTATTCTTCATATTTCAGTGGTTATGCAAGAAAAATGTCATATTAATTTCCATATATTGTGTTCATTGATTGATTAGCTTGATGAATTTTAAACTGTTAGTGCACTAAAAAATATACATCATTAATTAGGTATCTTGCATGTAAGGGCACACATATACCCGCACGCTTATGAAAACTGCATAAGCATCATCTTCTGTCCATAGGAGGAATGCATCTTCTAACACAGTGCCTGCTATGTCAGCTATGTTTAATTTAAAAACAAAGAAGGACTGCCTCCAAAATATTAACAGACAATTAACCAGCTGAAATTCACAATTAAGTAATCATTCAGCTGCTTAATGGGACAAAGTAGAATGGTGGGAAGTCTGTACCTTACTTGTACAGCACCATCTTTTTAAATGTTTACAGATTCAGACTGGGAAAAATGTATGTATGAAACTCTGGAGAACTGGTACCTTAGTGTCAACAGTATTGAACTAAATGGTGGCAACACTATTGAGCTAAATGGATGGACAGCTTGATTCCATATAAGGCTCCTTTCTGTGTTCCAATTTCTTTTACTACATTGCAGTCCTAGTCTGAAATTTAACCTGTTGCAATCAAATAAAAAACAATGGCATGTCTGGAAGAGATTACTTTTCTGGCTCTTCTTTCTCTAAAGGAGGAGTTCATTAGTTTCTGTTCACCCTTAGCTCCTCTTTTCTCATGAAGAAGGGATTCATTCTTCTTATATGCTGATCAGAGGGGAAATCTGTGCAGAACCCGATTTTCTACCTTCCATCTGAAAATAGTATTGTAGATTATTTGGTGAAGTAGATTTTACTCTGTGAAAGCTTATGCTGTAATAAACTAGTAAGATTTTTAAATTCTCATTAACATTTCCTTTAAATTATCCCACAACAAATTAAAAATTATACTTTTGTAGCATAATGAGCTTTTATGCTGGAAATTAAGCATTCTGGATAAGATACAATAGCTGAATTCCACTGAAAAATTACACTGGCAGAAGTCCATGAGCATAAATTTCATCAGTGCATTGCTACAAGTTGAAAGAAAAGTCAGCACCGGGTCACACACTTGGTACAGTAGGGCTTCGACTTACGAACGTCCCTACTTACGAAAATTTTGAGTTATGAAAAGCTCCAGCCATAAAATTTTGCTTCGACATGTAGCCGGAGCTTCCAGTTACGAATAGAAAAAGGCAGGGGAAAAAGGCAGGGAATTCAAACCATTGGTGGTGAAGAGGCTGCTTCTTTGCACCAACAGTTAGGAAAAGGGAGGCTCAGCCTCCCGGGCTTCCAACACTGCCCAGACCTCCGCACTGAGTGCCAGATTCCCGGGTGTCCAAACCCCCTCTGCCTCCTGTCCCCGCTGCCCTCTGCCTCCTCTCCCTGATGCGGAGGTCGGGTGGCTTTCAGCCCTCCGTGGGGACAGGACGCAGAGGGTAACGGGGACAGGAGGCAGGGGCAGTGGAGGGGGCAGAGGGCAGCGGGGACAGGAGGGAGAGGTCAATGGGGACGGGGGGCAGAGGGCAGCGGAGGGGGTTTGGATGCCCGGGAAGCTGGCACCGGTGTGGAGGCTGAGGCGGCTTTTGGCTTCCCGGGCTTCCAAAGCTGCACCCACTGCCCTCTGCAGTCCCAACTGCTGCTGATAACTATGGAAGTCAACATGAACCATAGGTTGTGCAGGAGACAAAGCAGGCTTCTCTCCAGCAACCAGTTCCTTCTCTCGTCCTCTTCTTCAGCTTCCTTCTGCCTCTGAACCACAACCAATGCCAGCTCCCTAGAGCAGACAAAGAACCTGTCACAGATGGCTGGTCCAGCTGGAGACCAGCGACAAACTTGATCTCTTCTCCATCTTCCTTAGCCAATACTCTGAGTCCTCCAAGATCTGTGCTCCCCAAGCCTGGGTGGGGCTGATGCATCCTTTGGCTTGTTCCCATCAAGAAGCAGAAGGTGGCGCCAGTGCAGGAGGTCTGCGAGCAGGATGAGTAAGAGGGCAGTAGGGCCTGGTTATGCCATCCTGCTGCCAGTGGTAGAGGCTTGATCACTCCACATGGGTCCCTCGGGACCAGGTACAGCACCAAAATCTTACAAGATCTGTTCTTGGCAGGTACAGGCACCACCACCCACAAAAAGTTATCTTCCTTGCATCATCAGTCATTGTCACCACCATGATCCCTGGCCACTCATCATAGTTTGCCAAGTCTAATACAGTTAAAAGAGAGAGAGAGAGAGAGAGAGAGAGAGAGAGAGAGAGAGCAATGCACCATGATAACCAATACACACCACAGCCCTGGTGTAGCTAATCTAGCCTACTTAGACAGCAGTGTGACGTCCACCCTGTGCCCTGTTTGTTTCTCACAAACACAGGTCCACGCTGGTGATGTCCTTTTGCTGCCACCGGTGGATTTCTTTTATCCACAATGTAAATTATTTTACACAAATATTGGCTGCCAACAATTGAAAGTTTTTATTAAAGTTACAGATGTTCTTTATTTATTTACTCAGATTCACAATCATTGAAATGTCCTCTTTTGTTTACTTATTTGCAATTTAACCAGCTTATGTATTTACTTGTTACAACTCTCACTTCTAACTTTGACTCTCTAGCTCCTTCTGCAAATCTATCTCATTTCTCTCTCCAACTGACTAACTGACACCTCTGACTAACTCTCGAGACTCTGCCTCCGCCCCCTCCTGTCCTTCCATTGGCTCATGCAAATGAGGTTTCGATGAGATTGACAGGAGTGACGTGGGCATCCACTACAAGCAGGCAGCCACCCAGTTAGTCTAGCTGCATGGTGCCTGCCTGAACCGGGGTGGGTGGGAAGCAATTAAGAAGAATTTTAATCCCATAAAACATCTATGCAGGTAGGCCAAGTTTGGCTTAACCCACCCATCGAGTCTTCTCTCTTTAGACTAAATCTCAGAGCAAGATCTGCTTCCAAATCTCCTCAGCAGAAAAGCAGAGAAAGCATCTGCTCAGTGTGCAGATGCCACAAAAAGCCCTTCTTTTAGACAATGAGAGACCCATCCCCACCACCGGCAGTGCCACTTCTACACTTTCCTACCAACCAACAAATTTAAAAAGCAGCAACCAGCTAAGCACCCAAAATTTTTTTAAAAAGAGAAAAACAAACTTCAGTCTTACCCCCGCAGAACAGAGAGACTCTCTCTAGGCCTCAGCAGCACAATAGCAGAAAGTGAAAGAAGGCAACCATTAGTCCACCCTCTACGGGCCCACACAGACACCCAGAAACAAACAGAAAAGTTACCAAATTAGTACTATACACACAGAGAGAAAAAGAATCCAAACCAAATTTTATAAAGATCTGGCAAAAAGGCTCCCCACCCCCAGGAGCAATTTAGCAGGCAGTCACCCCATTCAGTTTTAAATGGAAAATAATAACATAATACAAAGCAAATTAAATAGCAATATGTCCAACAGGGAAAAACACATACACCCTGGAATGATTTTAGCAAATAGAGAGCACTACTGCCATCCAATATCAATTTTGAAGAGAATAAACAAATAACATGGCTGTGTGTTATGTGTTGTCCAATTGAAACTAACATACAGCTACCCTAATAGGGTTTTCAAGACAAGTGAGATATTTAAAGAGTGTTCACCAATTCTATCTTCCCATGATTTTTATTGGCTGAGTGGGGATTCAAACCCAGGCCTCCTCTGTCCTAGGCTGTCACTCTGCCCACTACATCACACTGGGTATCCACAAAATAATGTATTCACAAAAATAATCAGATAAAGTAGCTGTGTTGAAAAAAAAAAGGCAGTGCACCCTGCCCCAACACACACAAAGAAAATATTTTAAAATTAAAAAAAAAACATTCATAGCTCTCATGCTCCTAAAATCCAGGAAAAAAGAAAAGTAAAATAAGGGCAGGAAGTATAATCATAGAATCATGAAGTTGGAAGGGGCTGATAAGGCCATCGAGTCCAGCCTTCTGCTACGTCCAAGGATACACATCAAAGGATATCTGCCAGGTGGTTGTCCCATTTTCTCTTGAATGCCTTGAGTGCTGGAACACTCACCACCTTTCAAGGTAATTGATTCCATTGCCATACTGCTCTAACAGTTACAATAAGATGTTTTTCCTGATCTTCAGCTGAAATCTGGTTTCCTGTAACTTGAGCCTATTGTTGTGTACTCAGAGATGACTGAGAACAGATCCTGCCACTCCTCTGTATGATAGCCTTTCAAGTACATTGGAAAAGTGCTATCATATCTCCCCTCCATCTTTTCTCAAGGCTAAACATGCCCAATTCTTTATGTGTATGTGCACACACACATTTAATTTTTTGTACCAGCTTTAATTTACTGAGTGGGAAATGCTGGTGGTTACAGAATGCAGAAGTTTATGATGTGCCATAGGTGCATCAGAAGATGTTTTATTGTTTATAGCATAATAAACATCCACTTCAGTTTATGTAAGAGTATTTGTTGCAATAAAGAATAGGATACTAAACCTCAGATTTAACTTTTCAACAGATGGCCACTTCATGTAAGTACAAAAAAAGAGAACTGTCTTTGTGCAAAATCATGTTTTTCTTAGAGGCAATCAAATTTCCTTGTAAAACAATAAAATATTCTGTGCCGTGTGGTAGCTGAAGTAAACATGGAAGCATCTGCAAAGTGGCATAATCACAAAACCCAGAATTATTGTTAAGCAAGATTTTTGGAGTATCTGTGAAAGTTACACAGATCATAGATTGCAGCTTTTTGCCAGTGCTCACATATTTAGTGGAAAATACATGGAGTATTAGGTGTGAATAACCAAGGTGCATATTTATATGTAAGAGAGAAGATTTAGTAAATTTATACTAACCTTGAAACAGTTTGATGTTTGTTGCTGTTTTTTTAAAGCAGTGTTTTTGTTTTTGACTAGATATGTCAGGCTGCGATGTAAGAAACAAGTTGTCAGACCTAATGCACATACCTCAGTGTGAATTCTCACAGTGTGAATAAACTGTGAAATGTATTGAAATTTTAAAAAAAGAAAATTGGCATTCACCAAGTTGATGCTTTTGCTGGGTGTTAATCCTTCCCCACCTGCTGATTGTTGTGCATTTATCTAAATTTGAAACCACATTGCACTTGAAATACATCCATTTATCACAGATATCCAAATTGCTTTGTCTTTTCTGTATATCCACCTGCTGTGTTTCAGTTTGATGTTCCAAGTTAATTTTGTTTCTGTTATGTGCATGATCAATACAAATTTAAGCTTGGCTTCCAAATTATAAAGAAAATGTGTATCATTCCCATTAGTATTTTCTTCTCTCTACCACTTGTCTCTTATCACCAGTTTGTAAATCTAACATAAACACAGTAATTGTCCTGTAAGAATATTTCTGATCTCTTTCTTGGTATCTTCTCAGTTTATAAAAGCAGGCAAAGAGAAATGTAGATTCATAACACGCCCGTGGTGTAGGTGAAAGTCTTGTCTGAAATAGTCCTGGGAAGGCAGCCTTAAATAATATATCATGCATTGCTAGAATAATAATAAAAATTGGTATTACACAACAGTAAACTCTTTAGTTAAAAAACACAGAGAGATACTGGCAGGTGCTAAAGATAGCATTTTTAACTGCTGTCTATTTTGGTTGTTAGAAGTTTGTTTTAATTATTTGGACAGTGGCTAAGCAAGTGTAAATGGTGATGGTATCATCAGTCTACAATGTTACTCTTTAATTTAATTCAGTTCCAGATTTCTTCCCCCCCCCCACCCCAGGTTGTGAGATTCCTAAAGAGACCTGAAGAAGCATTTGGAACAAGAAGAGATTTTAATATTGGAAAACTGTTGCTGAATCACTAGCAGCAGTCCTGATCCTGGTGGCAGTGATCCAGTGATGATATACAGTATATTACACACTAAAACCTCCTCCAATCATCCCAAGGCTCCCAAAGGCTTCTCCATGTCAAAAGGGATCCTTCGGGAGCCTTGGGACCTTAGGCTGGGGATAGGAAACTTTCAGTTAAATTAAATTAAAGAGTAAACTCATGAGTTGATGATATCATTGCCATTGATGCCCACATAGTTACTCAACAGGATATCAGCCAATGTAAAAGGTAAAGGTAAAGGTTCCCCTTGACAATTTTTGTCCAGTCGTGTTCGACTCTAGGGGGCGGTGCTCATCCCTGTTTCCAAGCCATAGAGCCAACGTTTTGTCCGAAGACAATTTTCCATGGTCACATGGCCAGTGCGACTTAGACACGGAACACTGTTACCTTCCCACCGAGGTGGTCCCTATTTATCTACTCGCATTTGCATGCTTTCGAACTGCTAGGTTGGCAGGAGCTGGGACAAGCGACGGGAGCTCACTCCGTCGCGTGGATTCAAACTTACAGCTGCAGATGTACAGATCTTACAGCACAGAGGCTTCTGCAGTTTAACCTGCAGCGCCACCACGTCCCTATCAGCCAATGTACTATGTAACAAAAATGAGTTCTCATTGGCTTCTATAGGAATACTGTTTTATATTGTTCAGATATATTTTGTTTGTTGTTTTCCCAACGTCATTCTAGATAGTACTCATTCATATAAAACTTCAAAGTTGGGAATGAAAATGCAGAAGGAAAAAAACACCAATTGATTACAAACAAAGGCGGCCGGGTGGGGGGGAACCATACTCAAATTTAAGGAATTATACTACAGTTTTGGCAGCGTCTAGAACTTCAGGGGTTATAAATGGCCATTCCTTGACCTTGCTGTGCTGTGCTCACTCTTACATTCCAGCCCCAATCTTTTCTTTCTTTCCTAAAAAAGCCTCTGATATTTGGCTAGGGACCAAAAATTATGTATTTTTCTAATTTGTGATGTGGTGGAGCAGGGGTGCTGCTGACCTCATAACAGAACAATATTTTCCCCACATGCCCTAAAGGGACCAAAGAAATGTACTGAACCATTTCCCCCCCCCAAAAAAAAATTAATTTGAAATGTTTGGGACATGCCTGAGGAGAAGGGTGCTCTGGGTCCACTCTGAATCCCTTGGCCTCACTTTGCCCACCCCTGCTGAACAAATACAAATACAAGAGAGATGAGCCCCTAGATTTGGTTTTTTGGGGGGTTTGTTATGTTTTTTTTGCACAAAAAAGGAAAGAACACAACCTTCCTTCCTTATGTTTTAGAATCATAAATATATTCAGAAAACCATACAAAAGAGAGACCAGACCAGACATTGTCAGTACATATAATGCATTGAACAAGTTGGAATCATGGCAGTCAATCACAGAAAAATAATTCTGTTCAATAAATTAACATCTTCTGTGGCAAATCAGGTAAGAGGTTTGTCATGTTCCCACCTGCCCCTTGGTTGTTTCACCAAGCAGGAGCAGACTACATTTCGTTTAGCTGCCACCAGTTGATTACATCAATGTTATTCACAATTAATAATATAAGTCCAGGGCATGTGTCATTTTAAATAGAACCAAATCAAAGTTGTTTATTATTACAGGTGATGAAGGTACAATCAATGTATTTAACTCTTAACCAAACATCCCCCTTCATCCACCCTCAACCACAACCCTCTCTCTATCCATTACAAACTCTCCAGCTCCCAAACCCTAAAATTCCAATCCAAACTCCTCATCATCCTGCAGAGAATCTTGTATCTCCTGACTCCGCCTCTCCAGCACTTTCATTGGTCCATGCAGATAGCACATCAGTATTCATGACCTGGGCGGATGCCACACTCCTTCCCCCTTAATAAGTTTGTGACAGGAGGAGAAACGTAATGGTTTGCCCTCATAAACAAATGAAAATGTATGGAAGAATGCAAATATTAACCTCTTACATTACTTACATTAATAAGGATTACATTACATTACTCTTACATTACTAAGGATACAGTGGTGCCTCGCTTAACAATGATAATCCATTCCAGGAAAATCTCCGTTAAGCGAAAACACCGTAAAGCGAAATTAAAAACCCCACTGAAACGCATTGAAACCCATTCAATGCGTTCCAATGGGGTAAAAACTCACCGTCCAGCGAAGATCCTCCATATGGAGGCCATTTTCACTGCCTGTATAGCGAGGAATCCATCCCTAAGCACAGTGGGGAGCCATTTTAAGCACCTGGTGGCCATTTTGAAACCCTAACGATCAGCTGTTTTTGATTGTCATAAAGCGAAAATCAGTTCCCGAAGCAAGCGAAATTCCCCCATTTAGACCATTGTTTTGCGATCGCAAAAAGATCGTCGTAAAGCAGATTCGTTGTTATGCGGGGCAATCGTTAAGCGAGGCACCACTGTACTTACTATTATTTCTACCATCATTATAAATATTTCTTACTCTATTAATATCTTAGCAAACATTGTACTTTAAGCTTATTACATAACTATCACACACAAAAAATCAGTTAATATTGAACTCAGATGAAAACAATTTTCTCTAGTCATTTGGCCTTCGAAACAAGGCATCAGCAACCACATTTTGGGTCCCTTTTATGCTGTGGATTTCAAAGTCTTGTCGAATCAGGGCCGATCTCATCAATTTGCTGCTGTTGGCTTGAATAGTCCTTAGCCATAGAAGAGGAGAGTGGTTGGTGCATAGGACAAATTTTCTCCCCCAAATGTATGGCTTTACCTTTTGCAGCATCCATATGATAGCTAGGCACTCTTTTTCTACTGTGGACAAGTGTTTCTCACCCGACTGAAGTTTCCTGCTGATGTACACCACTGGGTGCAGATTTCCACTGTCATCGGCTTGGCTCAACACAGCTCCCAGTCCCATGTTTGACGCATCTGTGTAGATGAGGAACTCATGGTCAAAGTCCAGCACAACAAGAACAGGTTTCAAAGCCAGCACTCTTCTCAGACAATCGGAGGCTACCTGGCACTCTGATGACCACTCAATGTTTTCAGCTTGCTTCTTTTGGATTAAGTTTGTTTTCTTTTTGATTAGTGGCTTCATTTTCTCAACTGTGGGGAGGGCAGGAAGTTTCTTCAACTCCTCCAGAACAGCTATGGCTGCGTTCTTCTTTGAAATCTTCTTGCCCTTGCCTTCACCCTCACCCGTAAACTCAACCACAAGTACTTTTGTCACAAAGCTCTTCATATGAGAGGGACCACTTTCCCAGGTCACTTTAAAAATTCACAGGCAAGTTTCTTTTAAATGCAATCTCAAACACTTGACTTACCTTTAAACCTGAGCAAGCTCATAAAATGGGATGTGGTATTTGAGATAGCAATACCTGATTTCAGAGGGAAACAAGGCATCCACTTGGATGTTGTAGATAAACTTTCATTTGTCTTATCCAGTACATGTTATTGATAGAGTTTTGAGTTAGATATTCTCAAGTCACTTTATCTGTAGTGTCAGTCAGTCAGTCAGTCAGAAACCTTTATTGGCATACTGAGTACAGTAAAACAGACAAATACAATACAAGTGATTATAACAACTAAATATATGTGATTATAATAAGTCAATTTATGTATGAACTGGAAAGAGCAGGTTTTGTCATTTTGAGATGGCAGCATGATTAGTGCAAAATAAATAAGGGAACTTCGAAAGAATGATGGTTGCACTTGAAAATATAATTTTGAATTATTATTTGAGATGCCCCATCACTATTTAATGAGGGCCATTTAACAAGGATATCAATCAAACTGAGTAACAGCTCTGTTAATATGGTATATGTTTAATATTTTAAAAATCCCTTTGTTAAATTTGAATCAATTGCCAGAATTTTAAGATAAGGAGAATTTATTTAAGGGAATGGGATGTTGTCAAAGCTAATCCAGCAGTGAAGACATTCAGTAATTTTTTTCTTATCATTATTCTATATGACTGTTAGATTAGGATCATCATGTTTGGTATTTGCAAACAGATCCATAGCAGAAGTAAATAACAGATGGGGCAGAGGGCCATCTTGGTTCGTCCCAAAAAGCTAACAGTTGGAGAGGGGTCAACACCAGATGTTTTAATAATTACCCATTGTGTAAAATATAGTGTATGTAGAGCTGCCAAAAATACCTGTCCAATATCCATTGCCTCACATACCTTTAAAAGGTAAGGCATTTGAACTTGCCAAAAGTGTTGTAGGTATCAGAAGAGGGATGATGAGGCAATTTGGGTAAAGATTTGAAGCAAGCAAATATAATGCTTAAAAAATCTATTATTTGGATCAGAGATTTTTTTTCTATGCCTAATAAAGCTGATTTGACCATTTTTATGACACAAAATTGGGTGGAATAGCTAATACCCTGAAAGCCAGGAACAAAATTCAAAATGATCTTAATTCAGCTTGAGCACGACTGAAAACAACAGAATTAAATTTAACACAGAGAAATGCAAAGTTCTACCCTTAGAGGGGAAAAAACCAAATGCACAGTTACAAGATGGGTATACAGCTTGTATAACAATGTAAATATGCGATCCCCTCAAAATAATGCAACACACAGCAATTAATGTCTAAACCACTGGCACAAAAGTGAGTACACCTCTAAGTGACAATGCCCAAATTGAGCCCAAAGTGTCAATTATTTTCCAGCACTGCCTTACAATCCTCTTGGGCATAGAGTTCACCAGAGCTTCACAGGATGCCACTGGAGTCCTCTTCCACTCCTCCATGACGACATCACAGAGCTGGTGGATGTTAGAGACCTTGCACACCTCCACCTTCCAGTTCAGGATGCCCCATAGATGCTCAATAGGGTTTAGGTCTGGAGACATGCTTGGCCAGTCCATCACTACCCTCAGCTTCTTTAGCAACGTAGTGGTCATTTTGGAGGTGTGTTTGGGGTCGTTATCATGTTGGAATACTGCCCGGCAGCCTAGTCTCCGAAGGGAGGGGATCATGCTCTGCTTCAGTATGTCACAGTACATGTTGGCATTCATGGTTCCCTCAATGAACTGTAGCTCCCCAGTGCTAGCAGCACTCATGCAGCCCCAGACCATGACACTCCCACCACCCTGCTTGACTGTAGGCACAACTCACTTGTCTATGTACTTCTTACCTGGTTGCCGCCACGCACACTTGTCACCATCTGAACCAAATAAGTTTATCTTGGTCTCATCGAACCACAGGACATGGTTCCAGAAATCCATGTCCTTAGTTTGCTTGTCTGCAGCAAAATGTATCTGGGCTTTCTTGTGCACCATCTTTAGAAGAGGCTTCCTTCTGGGACAACAGCCCTGGAGATCAATTTGATGCAGGGTGCGGCGTATGGTCTGAGCACTGCCATGTTGACCCCCTTCCCTTCAATCTGTGCAGCAATGCTGGCAGCACTCATACATCTGTTTCCCAAAGCCAGCCTCTGGATATGACGCTGAGCACGGGCACTCAACTTCTTGGGTCGACCATGGCGAAGCCTGTTCTGAGTGGAAGCTGTCCTGTTAAACCGCTGTATGGTCTTGACCACCATGCTGCAGCTCAGTGTCAGAGTTTTGACAGTCTTCTTATAGCCTAGGCCATCTTTATGTAGAGCAACAATTTGTTTTTTCAGATCCTCAGATAGTCCATTACCATGAGGTGTCATGTGGAACTTCCAGTGACCAGTCTGAGAGAGTGAGAGTGATAACACCTGCTCCCCATTCACACCTGAGACTTGTGACTCTAACGGGTCTCATGACACCAGGGAGAGAAAACGGCTACTTGGGCCCAATTTGGACATTGTCACTTAGGGGTGTACTCACTTTTGTTGCCAGCAGTTTAGACATTCATGGCTGTGTGTTGCATTATTTTGAGGAGACAGCACATTTACACTGGTAGACAAGCTGTATACTCACTGTTTTACATTGTAGCTAAGTGTCATTTCTTCAGTGTTGTCACATGAAAAGATATGCTAAAATATTTATGAAACATGATGAGTGTACTCACTTCTGTGGTATACTGTACCTTAGGAGTTGGTGAGTGCTCCAACACTGGAGGCATTAAAGAGAAAACTGGACAAACATTTGTTAGATCTGCTTTGATTTGGATTCCTGCATTGAGCAGGAGGTGGGGCTTGATGGCCTTATAGGCCCCTGACAACTCAATTATTCTGTGATTCTGTTATTGCAATGTGGGGCAATATTATCCAGGATTTCAGTAGACATCCGAATTGGAGTGGCTGGAGTGGGTAAAATAGGGCCACAAGGTCATATAGAGGAGCGGTATGCCCTTTGGTGCAATCCTTGTATGTAAATACAAGGTGCTTTCAGACTGGGAAACCACACCATACCTCAAGTGACCCTATTCAACCATTCTTTTAAAGGGAAAGGGGGAAATTTAAACAAAATGAAAATACCCCTCCTTGTCCCCTCCTTCTCCTCCTTTAGCAAAAGCAGCAGGAATCTTTCAGTTTTTTTAAAAAATTGTTCTAAGCAGCATGGTTCATCAATGCTGCCTCATAAGGATTTTTTAAAAATGCAACTTTGCTTCCTCTCTTCCCCACCACCCACAATGGAGTGTGAGAGAGAAAGTGTTCAATTTCCTAAGACAGTGAAGCAACTTAATCAGACAGCTTAAGTCATCCATTTTGGTTCAGTCCTAGGTATCGCACATACTGGAACTGAACCAAAACAAGGTGATGCTACCCACAGCAAAAAATGAACGAACAAGCAAAAAACATACAAAAACAGTAGCCCATGGCAGGGACCCAAAGAAGTATGGGTAGGCATTGATCAGTGATCGACTGGTTAACAGTGACCCATACTTCATATGGTGCCTGAAAAAGAAGTGAACCACTTATCCCCAAGCCAGACAAAACTGGGGGATAAATCCCTATCTAGTCACACCCTCAGTCTCTCAAGTAAAATGCTAGTGAAAAGTTTGATATCCTGATTTATGAAAGTTGTGGAATAATATGAATCAACTTCGTTAGGGCTTAGCAAGATACCAGGATAGAGACCTGCCATTTCTGAACTGAGTGGGAAGAACAGGGTGAGGAAGTATTGCTCTTTAAGTTTTTAATGGAAACTAACTAACTAACTAATCCATCCATCCATCCATCTATCCATCCTGCCTACCTTTCTCCTTAAAAAGGACCCAAGGCTGTCATTGAGTTGACCTGCTCTGAGCCCTTTCTTGGGTTTTAGTCTTCTTACTGCTTTATTAAGTCCATCTGGGGATTTGGGGGTGTGTCTGTGTATATAGATCCCAGAGTATTCCTCCTGGATGGAAATAAAACAACATCTCAGTCTTTAAGCGTATCTATTAAGTGACAAGTGTTTAGAGACTGCATTCAGGCAACACCTGGACTCAGAGAACCGAACATCATCATAACAGGTACTTGGTTTGGTGCTGGCTTTCACCTAGGGGGATTTTTCCTACAAAGCATGCTTTGCATTAATATTATAGTTAAGTCTTCTTTGGTTGCCTTCATTTTGCTATTTTTCATATGCTTGTCCATCCAGTGAATATTACATTAAGTTACCCTTAGGCTTAATATGAGTCTTTAATGTAAGATCCTGAGTCTAATTCAGTCTTTCAGAAAACCTAGAAAATAGTCTAACATTGCATTGCATTGTCATGCCCACATTATCAGCAGGAAAACAGATATCTAGCTTTATACAGCAAAGACAAGTTCTCACCTCTTGTGCTCACTACCATTCACAAAGAGACACCAAGTAAACAAAAATCCCAGAACCTGACTCCCCCCCACCATCAGCCACTCTCATCAGTACAATAGGCAATTGTTATCAGTGGGCTTTTGATAAAGTCTCTGGGAAGGCTGAAGTCCAAATTTACCATCCTGGTCAGAAATAAGGCCAATTCACCTTAGCAAGACTCATTAGTTTCCTGAAGGAAAGGCAAGAAGAATGGGCAGTGGTTGCAGAAGACTTCAGTAAGAAGGTGCAGGCAGACTTTATGAAAACCTTCTTGTGTAGAATAAGAATTTTTAAGATCCTGTGTATGCTAAATGATAGAATGGATCAGGTTCAAATAAAGGAATAATTTCCTTGTGAAGAAGCAGTGCTTGTGTTGGGAAAAAGATTCACTACAAGCTGACCAAAAAGGCAGGAAAAACCATGAAGGAAGGTGTAGGAATGATTTTTTTTAATTCCAAAATCAGATCTTTAAAAGTGCTTATCCAACCTACTCTAAATTTGACACAGAACAAGCACATACTGTCTATGGTCATTTTTGACAGACAGACAGACAGAAACCTTTATTGACATACTGTACAAATTAAAACACAGTGAAATAGATCTAAAATGTTCAACGGCTGACAGGTTGCAGGGAACAGCCAGATGCATATTTAGGCTCATCGTTCTGCGAAGCACGCTACGTCGTCTCTGCATAATACCATAGACGTAACTAGCAGTTGTCAGGGTAAATTCCTTAATAGTGCCACTTAGGATATGTTGAATTTTTGTCAGATCTTCACATCCGGAATGAGAGGAGAGGAAAGTGCTCAGATAAGACAGGCAGATGTCCTTATACCAAATGCAGTAGAATAACATATGCTGCAGGGATTCAACGTCTCCCTGACCACACGGGCATACTCTCAGTTCTATAGGTAAACCCATATACCTGCCCTGCGCTAAGCTCAATGGTACTATAGTGCATTTGGCAAGGGTAAATGCCCATCGATCTTGTGGCTGTTCTAAATAATAGAGATAGTTTGGTCTACTGCCATGGGTGAGGGGCAGCTGAAAATAAAGTGGGGAACAGACTCTTTGGGCAGCGCTATGCAGAGTTTGCCCCTCTATATCCAGAACTGTTTTTGATTGTATGGAACACCCTGGAGGGGGGTATTGAGCCCAGCAAATCTGGTGACAGCTCCAAGGTCTTGATTTTCTTAAGAAATAGGGCCAAACCTTTTGGAAACAGACTGTCGACAAGCAGCGCTTGAAATAAGGTGTCCTGGGCTGAAAAGAAACAGATTCTAATCCAATACTTAAAGAATCTGAGCCAAGCGTAAGTCTCAATCCTGTATTGACCGCCTTCAAGGCATAGAGTAGCATAGGGCAAGATCATCTAAGGCATGACTCAAGGCTTGCCATTGAAGGGCATCACAAGGGGCAACGAAGGGCAAGTGGGCAGAGTGTCAGTTAGCAGACAGCCGTGAGTCACACATCATTGGATTCAGCGGCAAGCTGTCTGCATAAGGGTCCACCCCGGATAGATTGTCTGCAGCAGGGGTAGCCAAGGGTTCTAGCAGTACCTGTGAGACGATGGGGCGGCCACTGAGCTTCACGTGGTTGTGAATGTCCACACTCACATTGTTTGTCTTAGATGAGGAGCGGGGCATTTGCAGTGGTGCCAGTGGTTCCTTATTCTGCCTAGACTCTTGAATGTTAAGTCGTTGAGGGAGGATTGAGGACCGGGAAGAATTGCTGTAGCCTCTGCTGCCATGTCCTGGCTGGTCGTCCTGCAATCTTTGTGCTGCTGTAGTGGACTGGACACCAGTAGACAGTGGGGAGGGGTTTGTGACAAACCCAGACCTACTGGGATCTGCCACACGTTAACTAAGCTGCCACCAACCATTCCCTATAAGAAGTCACACAGACCAGGGATGGATTTTTAACAAATAAAAGAATAAGGTTTATTTAAATACAACACACAGGGAAAATAAAATGATCAGGTGAATAAGAAATAGTAACGTGGCTTAATCTCATTCATACATGCATACAGTTTGGTTCACACAGAACCCTTAACTTGAAGCACAGACCCTGAACCTATCAGTTCTGGCTAACCAACAGACACCTGAACCTATCAGGTTGGTACTCTGACACACAGTAGTACCCTGTCTGACACACAGACTCCCACACCAGCTTCTTCTTCCCAGCTGCTGCTTCTTCACATCCCAGCGTCTCCTACTTCTCCACACACGCATCACATATATATACAGTACAGCCCCTCCTCCTGATGTCCCGCCTTCCACTCCCCATAGGATGGAACTTTCCCTCCAAACCCATGACAGACAGGTAACATCAGTGCTGTATGTAACACCTCCCCTCTTTATAAGTTGTTTTGTAGGGGGAAAGCTAAGGTGCTTTTTCCCAAAAAAACAACCTGGATAAAACACACAACAACAGTTATACATACAATATCATACTTACTTATACTTACATTCTAAGTTAACCATAGCAATTAGGCATTTAAACATTTACCATATACATTACATCAATTTACCTTTATTCATACAAACCAAATTCAAAAAACAGGTACATTTAACTTTTTGTCATCAATATATATACATAGTCCATGTTTCTTTCGCCGTCTTCATTCTTCAGGTCTTCTTGACAAGGCGTCAGCAACACAGTTCACTGACCCTCTGACCACCTTCACTTCAAAGTCATAGTCCTGCAGGTTTAAAGCCCACCTCATAAGTTTACTATTGTGGGTTTTCATTGTCTTTAACCATTGCAGTGGTGAATGGTCAGTGCACAGAATAAAATGTCTTCCCCAGATGTAAGGCTTGGCCTTCTGGATCGCGTAGACTATGGCCAAACACTCCTTCTCCACGGTTGCCAAATGTCTCTCACCTTTTTGAAGTTTCCTACTCAGGTAGGACACTGGATGCTGGTCACCATTCTCATCCTCCTGGCACAGAACTGCTCCTACCCCGCTGTTAGACGCATCGGTGTAGATGATGAACTCCCGGTCGAAGTCTGGAGCACGCAGCACTGGATAGTTGATTAGCGCCTGCTTCAACCTCTGGAACGCCTCCTCACAGTCGCTGGTCCACGGGATGCGGTCATCAGCCGTCTTCCTCGTCAGATCGGTCAGCGGAGCCGCAATCTCGCTAAACCTCAGGATGAACTTTCTGTAGTAGCCCACCAACCCAAGAAATGATTTGACTTTTTTCTTGGTGTTGGGTCTGGGCCAATCACGAACAGCTTCTATTTTGGCCTCCAGGGGTTTTATCACTCCTCCCCCTACCATGTGACCCAAGTATTTAATCTCTGGGCTACCCAGCTGCAGTTTGTTCTCTTTGCAGAGCCTAGGCCAAAGCACTTCCTCCCCTGGGTCAAAGCGCCTCTCCCCGGCTCTCTGGTCATCCCTAGCTTTCTTTCTGACCTTTTGAGCTTGCAGGGTCTCTGCTGCTAGCTCTAGGTTTCTCTTTAGGTCTTTCCTTAAAGAGTCTATGTATGTTACAACGTCTTGTGGGTCATCCTGGGTGATCTGCTCCCAATTTTGTTTGATCAAATCAAGGGGCCCTTTCACCCTTCTCCCAAATAAAAGTTCAAATGGACTGAACCCGGTACTGGCTTGTGGCACTGATCGATAAGCAAACAAAAGGGATTGCAGCTTCTGGTCCCAATTGTTTGGATTCTCTGCCAAATAAGCCCTAATCATGCGCATTAGAGTCCCATTGAACTTCTCAGTTAACCCATTACTTTCAGGATGATAGGCAGTGGTTTCCTTGTGCTTAATTCCACAGATTTGCCATAAGCGTTTCATGAGCTTTGATGTGAACGATGCGCCCAAATCTGTGATTATTTCTGAGGCAAATCCCATCCTGGACATATACCCCACCAAGGCATCTGCCACTGTGTTAGTTTCAATGTTAGTCAAGGGTATGGCTTCAGGGTACCTCGTGGCATGGTCCACAATGGTGAGAATGAACCTGTTCCCCCTCTTTGTGGCCTTGGGCAAAGGTCCCACAATATCCACCCCTATGCATTTGAACGCAGTGTCAATCACAGGCAAAGGGCACAACTTTGCTTTGGTCCTGTCGCGGCTATTCCCCTGCCTTTGACACACATCACATTGTTTACAGAACTCCCTGATCTGCTTCCCTATGTCAGGCCAGTAAAAATTCTGTGTGATTCTCTGCTGTGTTTTGTTCACCCCTAAGTGTGCAGCAAACATGTCAGAGTGCCCCCTTTGTAAGATCATGGGGCGATACTTTTCAGGTACCACCAGCTGACTTCTGATCCCATCTCCCCCTTTTGAGATATTCCTCAGGGTCTCTCTATATAAAATCCCCTTTTTCTCCAGAAATCTCACTGGGGTTTCAGGTGTTAGCTGGGCGTCAGTCACCTGTTCAAAACACTTTTGGAGAGTGGCGTCTGCCTTTTGCTCTTGTCCAAATCTGCTGTCTGTGGTTAAGGTTTCCACCACAGCTTCTGAACTCCCCTCTGCTTCCGTCTCTGGCTCATCATTACCCCCTTGAACTGTCCCCGTGGTGGCTTGTGAACGTGTAATCACTAGCACCCGTTTCACATGTTCAGCCAGGTCATTTCCCACGAGCACGGCTGCTGGCAGAGTCGATGAAATCGCTAGCCGCCAAACTCCCCTCCAGCCTTGAAAGTTGACAGGTACCTCCGCGACTGGCAGCGAGATTATCTGCCCCTCAATCCCTGCCACCTTCATGCTCTCATTTGGGATTACATATTCCCTAGGAATAATATCTGGATGGCACAGGGTCACCTGAGAACAAGTGTCCCGCAGCCCCCGATACTGACGGTCAAGTATTCCTACGTCCACCCCTGCTGTCTCAAACAACTGGGAATCTGTCCTCACCAACAGGCAGCGCCTGACCTCTACAAGAGGACCATTTTCCTCAGCCTGATCAGCAGATGTAGCTGTTCCAGATTGAGTAGCCATGGCAACAGGCTCCCTCAGTGACAATGAGTCTTGCTCTTTCTGGACACAGAACACAGCTTTTGGCTTGGTTCCACTAGAATCCTGAGGCACCATTCCTTTTAGCTGCTTTAATTTCTCACACTCTGAGATTAGATGACCCTTTCCCTGACAGAAATAACATTTTCTGGTGTATTTTGATTCTCTCTCATCTTGTTTTAGTTTTCCCTCCAAAATCTGAGGTCTTAGTTTCATGTCTGAGGGCTTCCCTTCACCATGGGCCCCTCCCCCTTGCTGGCTTTTCCCTGGTCCCTGAGAGTACTTAGGGTCCCATGTTTCCCTCATGTTTCCTTCAGAATAATTCAGGTTTTGTTGTGCCTTAACCTGTGTGCCTTCTTTTGGTTTCAGAATAGTTTGTGGCTTTATCTTTCTTTCACACTCATAAACCATATCCACTGCCACTTTGGATTGTAAATCTTTTCCCTCAGAAAACTCATCTATGCCGTATGCATCCTTAAAAACTTGCCTTAATAGAGTAAACCCAGACCTCTGTTTCTCTTTCAGTTGTTCAATATGTCTATTTTCCATTTGCTTAAATATATTGTCAATCTTTTTCATCTCTTCCATATACCTATCCCAGTCATCATCCCTCTTGGATTTTTCCTCACTATTTATTTTCATTTGGCAAGTGGTGCAGCTTTGACAAAATTCTTTTATTTCTTTTCCCATTTTTGGCCAGTAGTACTTCTGGGATATTTTCTGCTTAGTCTTTGCCATCCCTAAATGTCCCGATAGGGTGTCTGTGTGACATTTTTCCATTACTTTCTTTCTATATTTAGAAGGAACTACAAGCAATTTTTCCTTCTTGGAGTTTATTAAGATCTCCCTACATAAAAGGCCTTCTTCTTCACAATAATATCTCTCACGGTTCTCAGGGGTTACTGGACAATTGCTAACCGTCTTAAAGCACTGCTGCAAGGTTGGATCTAGTTGTTGATCCCATTTGCTAAACTCAATAGAGTCCTCCCCCTTTGAGTTCTCCATTTCTATTTCTAACTGCCTCATTTGAACTTCATGCTGTTGGGCTATGAGCATTTTCCTGAGTTCTGGGTTCTGCTCTCCCGTGCTGTCACCCTGCACTGAGCCAAATTCATCCTCAGAACCTTGGTCAACCTGGGGGTCTTTCACTTCACCCATTTCTGCCATTTGGCTTCGAGTCAAGGGCATAATCCCCCCTCAGAACAGGCTGCTTTCCAAAGTCAAGCCTCAAAATAAAACGACCACTTTTTTTTTCTTTTGCCTCAGAACCAGCTTTCCCTATAGATTGCTGCTGTCCTTTCAGCACTAACTTGCAACAGTTGCGAGTTAGAGTCTACCCCCCTCTGCTGGGCCTCTCAGCAGGCAAGCTAGCTCACTTCTATTTCACAGTTTTGCCTCAGCTTTTTTCCCGCCAAAACAGGCTGCCTCAGAGCACCCTAATCTAGTCTCCCCAGTTGGCACGTTCTTCCACTAGCACACCTCCCCCTGAGGTACACCTAGAAGATTACCTACGCGCCTCAGATTGTCCCTGACTAGACCCCCCTTGCTCTGGGCACACGTGCCAAGGCTTTGCTGGACCGCTGGACAACTGGACCAGTCGTATCCCACACGCTGGACACCAATCAATGTGACAAACCCAGACCTACTGGGATCTGCCACACGTTAACTAAGCTGCCACCAACCATTCCCTATAAGAAGTCACACAGACCAGGGATGGATTTTTAACAAATAAAAGAATAAGGTTTATTTAAATACAACACACAGGGAAAATAAAATGATCAGGTGAATAAGAAATAGTAACGTGGCTTAATCTCATTCATACATGCATACAGTTTGGTTCACACAGAACCCTTAACTTGAAGCACAGACCCTGAACCTATCAGTTCTGGCTAACCAACAGACACCTGAACCTATCAGGTTGGTACTCTGACACACAGTAGTACCCTGTCTGACACACAGACTCCCACACCAGCTTCTTCTTCCCAGCTGCTGCTTCTTCACATCCCAGCGTCTCCTACTTCTCCACACACGCATCACATATATATACAGTACAGCCCCTCCTCCTGATGTCCCGCCTTCCACTCCCCATAGGATGGAACTTTCCCTCCAAACCCATGACAGACAGGTAACATCAGTGCTGTATGTAACAGGGTTAACGACAGGAGGCGCACTGGGGTGTAAAGTAGTTGGTGGTGGCTCTGCCTGGATATACTCATGTGGGGAGGTCATTCATCCTTATTGAAGGCTTATTGGAGTTTGACATGATAGCGAAATTCGTCCCCTGTGGGGATAAGGGGCCTTTAGGGGTGCTCTTAGGCTGAGAGGATTCGACTAGGGTCATTAGCTCCTGCCTTAGTGCCTCTACCTTCTGGAGCATCAGGATCTGGTTTTCCCGTGGCAGCACTTTGAACCCATCAATGGCCTCGTTAGGCAAAGCCTCGCTGTCTATATCAATATCAAGGTGCAGTAGTAGATCTCCTGGGTCAGGACCATTGGTGGAGCTGGAACTGGACCGTATAGGAGGTAATATGGACATTAACTCAGTCTGGAGTCACTTGATGGTGGACTTTCAAAAAGGAGCCTCCGAGATCAGGATGTCCTCAAGCTTCTTCATAGACAGTATCTCTCTCGATGCAACTTTTTATTGGGAGTACCCATTGTTTAAGGGTCTGGCTGGAGATACTAGTGACATCAGATCTACTGATGTGTCTGGTTCAGGAGTGACCTGATCCCTGTCAAATATGATATTGATTCAATAATCCATTCCAAAATTATAAAGTTTTGTTTGGAATATCTCTTTTTGTCAAAAATGACTTATGGAATGTTTCTTTGACTGCTTGTGCAATAATTAGAGGGGCGCTTTTGTGTGCCTGTAATAAAATGTTATTGCCAGTAGGTCTCAAACATGTAACATTAAAAAAAGTCAGCCTTTGTAAACTTACGTCTTATATTATATATTCATCCATGACTGCTGAAGGACAGTGATCCTGACCAAAGCCATGGAGGATGCGGTAACATAGGGGAGTTGAGCAAGAGGATTTGATATTTTCTTACATCAGTTCTGATTTTATCCACAACAGAAAGCCAGAAAACAGGTAACTTCTTAAGTACAATGAGCAAAGATTAAGAACAGATGGAGAATTGAAAATCAAGTAAGCATCAGTTTTGTTAGCCAAGTGAAATTCACTCTCATTTGAGAGTAGATTTCTAAGTGTTAAAGGGGAGGAAAAGTTATGCTAAAGAAAGCGTATATAAGTATATATAATAGCAGATGGGTGTTTAGATCCGAGTCCCTTTTAGAGAGATTATGTGACCAAGTGGTCCGACTATTGTTGAATTTGCTAATTTTAATAAGGAGACAGTGACTGGAGATGATGCCTTCTGATGGAACAAGGCCAATGGAGACTTGGAAGAAATTGCATTTACTGTTTTGCACCCCAAGTCACTGGAGCTAATTAACTTTGTGAGATGGTCCCAGCAGCGTTTAATGCCTTCCTTTCCTAATAGACTAGTGTATATAGCTGTTTTTTTTTCATGGCATTTTACACTTATCAGACACAAGTATTGGAAAAGCTGAATGCTGATTTATTGAAAAGTGACATGACCATTCCCCCTGACAGCTGTCAAGATGTTGTCCTTTGTTTCTTCCTGCACAAAGTTGACATTAAAGTCTCAGGACTTGCCTTTGGTGAAAACTCGTAGAACAGGGGTCTCAAACACATGGCTCGCCACCGTTCTTCCTCCTTCTCCTCTTCCTCTTCGTCCTGCTTCAGCCACCTCGGCTGTGGAGGCTGCCTGGGCTTGCCTCACAAAGTTTGCTCCTCTATCATGGTGCGCCTTTTATGAGGGGGGCCTCAGAGGAAGGTTGCCGGACCTCCGTGTGTTTGTGTTACACGCGCGAGTCAGGAGGTGAGGCTGAGGAGCCTGATGCCGAGGCTCGGAAGGAAAAATAAGGAACCGGGCCTTCTCGGCAGTGGCTCCTCGCCTCTGGAATAACCTGCCTCTGGAGATTCGCACTGCACCCTCGCTGGGTATTTTTAAAAACCAATTAAAAATGTGGATGTATAGGCAGGCCTTCCCCTCCAGTTAATTACTGACCTCTTTCCTTCCTTTCTCTTTTTATTTGATTTATTTTGTATTTTTCCCATCTTGCAGAATCATCTAATTAATTAATTGTTATAAATTTCTCTTAAACTTGTTATGTTTTTATGTTGCAAGCCGCCTAGAGTGGTCGAAATGACTAGATAGGCGGGGTATAAATACAATATATAAATTAAATAAATAAATAAAATGTGTGCGTGCACCTGTAGGGCCCCCCGCCCCATTCTGTTTAATTTCATGGGTACCGGTGGGGGCTTTTCTTCTTTTGCAAGGCAAATTCTGTGAGGGTTTTTTAAAATTTTATGTTGTGCCCTCCTCCCCACCGGCTAGGCAGTCACCGGTGCTCCCTCCCTTCTCTGCTTCTTCGTCCTACTGCTGCTGCTAGTGGTGGTAGTGAAAAAGGAGCTGGAGGGGGTCATGGCCAACAATGAGGGCTCGCGCCCCCCCTCCTTGGAGCCCCAGCCAGGCTATGCAAACTCCTGGGCGGCTTCCTTGGGCTCTTGCTCCGCTTGACGGGAAATCTGATGCGGCCCAGCCTCACCCAGACTCTGCCTCCAGCGGCCTCCAGGTAAATTGAGATTGAGACCCGTGTCTTAGAAGGAGTAGATCTATAGAAATTATGTTGCCTTCTATCAGTTACATGTCAGGCAAACAGATTTTTAACAACTACACTAGAAACTTAAGTCTCTCCATTTCTTTTTGCTGACTTTTTAATCATCCTCAGTCTGATGTTCAGCATTCTATTCTTATTTTCCAAATATTCCAATCTGAGTTGAAAGTCTAGATTGCATTGTGTTACAGTGGAAACTCATTGTTGCTGATGTATTCCCAGTTCTGTGTCTGCTCAGGTGTCTTCCTGATGCCATCTAATAGCCCATCTCTTTTATCTTTAAGGGTATGAAGGAGGTAGATAGTTCCTTATTATTATCTTATTTTTACCTTATTTTATTAGTTAATTTAATGGAGCAGCGCTACTGAGGAGTTTATTAGTAGCTTTCTTCCCATTGCTCTTGCATCCATGTCAGTTTCAAGGCTGTATTTCTGAGCTTGGTGCAGAGGGACAAGATAATGTTCTGGCTGTCCATCTTTCCTGGCCGTGAGACTATAGCTTATTCCCACAATATATGATTTGATTGATTCTCACTTAACTGTTCTAAGCTTAATTATTCTATAATCCAGCTAAGGTTTATAGACAGAAAAAGATTACTGCCATTTTGTGGGGTGATATCAACCTCCTCCAGTTCCCCACATTTGTTTCTTAAGACATTCTGGAACTAAACTATGTAATATTAGGGACCACTTGTTGTGATTAGCAATTTTATATTCTGCTAATGCAGTTTATCTGTAACTCAAAAGGACAAATCCTAAAACAGCAGTGATGCAGACATGACTAATATCCTCTCCTGTTTGTTTTTTTCAGGAACTATAGATCTTGTCATGTACTGTATGTATTTAATGGCATAAACTACATTAGGGCTGCTATAACTAAGAAAGTAATTTAATGTGTATGACCTGTAATTGGGAGAGAGGGGGAGGGAGAGATAAGATGGAAACATGACCTCTGTATATTTCTAGTAGATTAAGTGCCCACATGGGTGATGTTCATGTGGACCTATAACTCTGAATATAGAAGATTGAGACAAAGAAGAAAAATGTGTGTCTGAATGAACCACCCAGTCTTTTATGTGATTTGTTCTCTTGTAGGAAATGTAAGATTTTCCTTCACAGTCTGAGTGGATCCTCAGACAAATACCAGTATTTATCTATTTTGCAAATATTTTCTTACATAGTCAAAAGTTAAGCAGTGTATCAATCTATGTTGTCTAGTCTAGTGAACTGATTATGCCTTTCTGCTGTTCAGGTGTAGATTGATCAAAGATGATAATATTTTCAAGATAACTCCTTTTCAAAGGGGAATCATGTAGTAATCAGTATTGAAATTCTTTTCATTATAAATATATTAAAGCCATAGGAGAGGTCCTTGGGGTAAATTCATTGTGTCTGCTAATATGGATGTGAACGATCAAACCTGTAGGTGATTTTTTTAATGCAACGCCATATTCAAAATATCTTTTTAACCAATATATCTGGAAAATTTTCTTTTTTACCAATATATCTGGAAAAAATTATACTGTAATTATTGTACTTCATTTCAAATTGACGAGTGGCATCATTTGAATAGACTCAAACAAAGAAGCAATTTAGACACTGCTGCTCACTCTGTTAGAAACACGTTGTCATATTCTAAAGCTACAGTCATGTGAAAAAGTACACCCTCTTTGAATTCTATGGCTTTATGTTTCAGAACATAATAAAAATTATCTGGTTCTTAGCAGGTCTGAAAATTAGGTTGATACAACATCAGATGAGCAACAACACATGACATATTAAATTGTGTCATGATTTAATTAAGAAATATAAAGCCAAACTGGAGAAACCATGTTTGAAAAACTAAGTACAACCTTATTGCTCCCATAGGAATTAAGAAGTAATTGATAATTAGCAAGTATCACCACCTCTATAAAAGCTGAAATTTTAGAGTTTGCTGGTCTGGAGCATTCATGTGTGTGTTAACACAATGCCAAAGAGGAAATACATTAGCAATAATTGTAGAGAAGCAATTGTTGCTGTGCATCAATCTGGGAAGAGTTATAAGGCCATTTCCAAACAATTTAAAATCCATCATTCTACAGCAGGGAGGATTATTCACAAGTGGAAAGCATTCAGGACAGCTGCTAATCTTCCGAGGAGTGGACATCTAAGCAAATTCACTCCAAGGTCAGACTCAGCATAGAATTGATCAGTTTAAATTGGTCATAAAATTGACCAATTTAAATATTTAGGTGTCCTTTTCCAGTATGACGGCTCTAGGAAAGCACATGGTGATTATGTGGCATTAAATGCCCAGAGAAGTTCTGCTGCGGTGTTACAATTTATGAGAACAAAGAGGGGCATTACATTCCCTCGGCCATTAAATTGTTCCATGCAAAAGCGGTAGCCCAGCTACTGTATGGCTCCCAATTGGGCCTGTTCCCAAATATTGCAACCTTAGAACGTGTACAATCAAAATTCCTGAGGGCAATGTTAGGAGTCCCCAGAAATGTCGCCAACATAAAACTAAGATTGGAAACTGGTCAAATTAAAATCGAAGCCAGGATATGGATTGCAATTCGCATGTACTGGCTCAGACTGTCTTATCTCCCTATTGGTCTTGCACCATTGATCCTGCAAGACACCTTAAAGTCCAAATGGGTTTAGTAAATTGAGCAAAAAATAGCCTCTTTGGGTCTCTCTAGGTTGACTCTGTTAACCATGGGAATGGAACAGGCAAAGAAATAATTAAGCAGCATTCTGAGGACATTGAGAGACAAAATGATTTAAGCAGTGCCCCAGAATTCTACCTTAGGGAGGACAATTTATACAAGGTTACAGCAGCACCTTATTTTGCCCAGTTGGAGCAGCCCAGGCATAGAAGAGCGTTTACTCTGGCCTGGTTGAATGTACTACCTTCAGCAGTGCAGGAGGGATGGTATAAAAAGATCCCCTGGGCAGAGTGCAGATAGAAACAATTGAACACGTCCTGTTGTGGTGCACATTTTACAAGGATGTACATGAAGAACTTGTTTCCCCTCTGATTGGCTGATTTCCTGGTTGTGCAGAGCAACAATATATGCATGTGCTGCTGTCTGACTCCAATCCCATTCTTACACATAGGGTTGCCAAATTTCTTACTGCTGCAATGGGCATTAGAAAAAGGTCCCTAAAAGCAGATGAGCCTCTGTAGTTAGAGCATGGTTTGCTAGAAATTCTGGAATTGCTTTAGGGGAGATGTTTTGATGTTGTTGTTGTTCACCTCAGAACCAAGTATTTGCATTTGTTCCCAATATTTTTGTATATGTCTGTATATTTATATATTTTGATGTTTTATTTGTGGCTGGTCTTTGACTGTAATAAAGTTTTATCCATCTATCTAATGTTAAAGTTCCTGACAGTACAATTAGAAAATGTTTGGAAGGGTTGTCAGGAGAAAGCCTCATATCTCTAAAAAGAACATGGTAGAACAGTTTAGGTTTGCAAAGTTGCATCTGAACAAACCACAAGACTTCTGGAACAATGTCCTTTGGACAGATGAGACTAAAATGGAGATGTTTTGGCCATAATGCGCAGTGCCACATTTGGCAAAAGTTATAACAACTGCCAAGCACGGTGGTGGAGGGGTGATGATATGGGCTTGTCTAGCAGCACCAGATATCTTGCAGTCATTGAGTTGAGCAAGACCTCCTCTGTATACCAAAGTATTCTAGAGTCAAATGTGAGGCCATCTGTCTGACAGTGAAAGCTTGGCCATAACTATCTTGGCCATACCTTTTTTCCCTTTTTCTACATGCTGATATTGTTGTATCTATTGCTATTTGTCCAAGAAATGAAGGGAAGGCTACAAGGAGATTTAGGTGTAGGCTGTTTAGGGTTTTGAAGATGTGCTGAGGTATTAAGGGAGGAAACGTAGGGAACAATTTAGGGACATTAAAAATGTGTGTGTTTGTTTAAGATAGATGTTTATCAACTGTCGAAGTTTCTTTCTCAATCTGGATTGGGAGAACATTATTAACAGTTATGAAAATGTAGACAGGAACAGGTTGCTTAGTAGCCTTCCTGTGTTGTTTTGTGGAAACATACAAATACAAAGGTAAAAAAAATTCAGAACCATGTTAATTCTCTTTTCTGCAGCTGTCAGAGAAGAGCAAGAATAATCACAATGCAATTACTTCTGGGAGATTGTTTTAAGAACAAAAGGAAGGAAGGAAAATATTTTAATTAAAAATGTACATACAGTAGTTGTTTTGCTTGATGTTCATAGTTTATACATCCTTAAGGAATTTTATTTATAATTTTCTCTTACATTTTAAATTTTTCAAAGTTAGATTTTTTCCCCCTAAAAGATTCAGTTCTTTTGTGGAAGAAAGGCTCTGATTTTAAATGGTCTTAACCATCTATTTGAGGTAAGAAGATGATAATGAATTTTTGAGGCTCACATGATTTTTGATGAAATGGAAACCTTAAGTGTGAAAATTACACTCCACTTGTTACTGGAAATTGAAGCATATCATTCCCATTTGTGTTTGAAAGTGGATGGTTGATATCTAAAGTTGAATGAAGCTGTAGCACTCTTTCGAGCTTAGGGAAGATATTTTATTTCAGGTGCTCAGTAAATGAAAGATAAATGTGACATACACTTCTGCATTGTTTTAAAAGAAAAATTGATTAACTTGTCAAAAAATACTAATTTCAGCATGAAACACAGACTTTATTTTTATATGAGCATTGGATTGATATTTTATACCTTTGATAATATATATTTTATATTCATCAGGGATGAATCTGCATTTTGGAACACACAATTTTTCTTCCAAAGGCTCAAAACATAGTAGTATCATTTGTTCTGAAACATATACAAGTACACTCAATATTGCATTCTTCCTTGTCTATTATATCATTGGATGGTCTATTGTATTCATATATGCATGCTTTTCTTATACTAAACAACAATTAAAGTGTTAAAAGCGGATTTTAAATTGTGTGTTGATTGACACTTTTAACAGCAAAGCCAAATGAAGCACTGCATGTTTTTGTCTAAAAGAGGAGGCTGAGTAGAGGTGGCTGACAGAGCTACAGTATATTAGTGAAAAGTACTCTTGTACTCTAATCTTAAATTCCTGTGGCAATGTTCTCCAGAAACACATACACATATGTGATACTTTCATGAATAGATGTGTTATGTTACATTGCTATAGGACCTGTACTCTGCTGGGGTAGCTGAATACTGGGTCGTGTGGACATATTCCTATTATAAAAATCTAAGCATTGACAGAGTTGCGGTATTACCAGGATACACCAGGTGGCGCTAACCAAAATAACTTCCCTGAGATGAAGACGCCAAGCAATAAAGCAGTGTTGATAGCAGAATAGTTGTATTATTTACAGGATATATACATACATGTGTAGCTTAGTCCTTGTTTCCAGTCCCAAAGTCATACACAGCAGTTTTCACAGAGTTCAATGCATAAATCAGACTCAAAGTCCTTGTAAATTAGTTCAGCATTCAAATACCATATGTTCAGTCCAGTAGTCAGAGTTCCTCTTCCAATATACAGCACAAAGACACAGCTTCTTTCAGGATAATCCAGCACAGCAACATAAGGAACCAACTCACACCACCAACAACCCACAGAGTTTGTGTGCTCAGTCTGCTACCTTTATCCCAGGGTTAGTCAATCCTGAGATTGCTCTCACAGCTGTTACAATTCACTCAGCTGTATAAATTCTTGCCTTGCTTCTTTCTACAGCAATGATTCTTATAAATACTTATTTCTATGCACAAAACTGTATTTAACAATTCCATCAGGTTTAGCTCAAACCTGTCACATATCTTCACATCAAATAGTGATTAATGGACAGATTAGAGAAGCTACCATGATCAGTCACCTTCCCTACTTTGCTAAGTGAAACAAGGAAAAGGTTTCTTAAACTATTCTGGAACAATCTGAAGATAAAATATAGCTGAACCCCCCAAAGGCAAAATAAAAAAAAATAAGAAATTATATTCCTTATCTCTGACTAGTACATTAATGCTCAAACTCACTTTTACGTGTTTTAGTGTCCTTTGTAATCTGGTCTTCTTTTTCTTATATATGTGGTGTAGTGGATAGAGTGATGGACTAGGACTCAGGAGGCCCGAGTTTGAAACTCTGCTCAGTGATGAAAGCTCACTGGGGATGTGAAACTGTTAAAAATACTCCTCAAATCTTACTTATCTTGAAAGTTCTATTAGGGTTTCTATAAGTTTGTTCTGATTTGACAACACATAACAACCACCTGTTCCCTTCTCTTGGTGGAATCAGCAGGGTATGTTATGTTGTTCTTCATTTTCTTGAGCTATTCCTGGCTCATGCTAAGGATCACTTAGTGAACCATATCTCCTTCATGACTATATATCATCCACTGTCATTCCAGCAAAATCTGACATGTGGATTCTGTGCCTTCACAGAGCCATTTGTGGGAAATTTCTATGGCTAGGCTAAAATTCTATTATTTTATTGTGGGTACTGCTTCTATCCTTCAATCACGTGCTTAAAAAGAGGCATAGGTTCAAAGAATCTGCCACTTTCTCATTCAGTTCAACATCTGAGTAAGAGCTTTGGAACCATTTTCTTTTAACTAATTAAAATTTACATTTTTTGTTTCTGTTTTTTGCTTACATGGGCACAAATACCATGATTTGATATTTTAACCTAATGTAACACATTCAATGTAACGTAGTTGAATACTTTTTTATTGTTATTAAACATCATTGTGCTCTCTACTTAAGAGATGACAAGATGGACAGTTGCCCCTTTATTGTTATTTCTTCTCATATCAAACTGAAAGGGTGCTGGGATGCAGGGTACAGGCCAACACATTCTGATTGAGGATTGAAAAAAAGTTATTCCGCAATCAAAACTGAAAAATCAGTGTGGTGGATTAAAGTCCATCTGTTCATTACAAAATAATGTGTTGGCCTTTAATTAATTATTTCATATACTTAATCCAGTGCCAATAGAGTATACACACATGATTTTGGAGGAAAGGAACACTATAGAATGTCATGCCCCTGTCACTTTCATTTATTTTTTAAAAATCTAGGTATCCCCAATATGCAGCCTTATAGTTGTAAGACATTAAGAGTAAGCGTTTTCTATAATAAAAATAATGCTTCTTACTTGTTTTTAAATACTCCCTCATTTTATTGAATGATCAGGGTTTTTTTTTTTTCTTAGATGATTGAACAGAATATGCCTGGACATTTTGATTCATTGGGGACTGGTTTTTTTCAGCAAACATAAGGAGGAGAAAATCTTAATGCCCCCAAACATGGAAAACAGCACATATCCACACTGTTAGGGTTTAAAAACTCAAACCAGTTTTGAAAGCACCACAATGCTGTTCTAATGACGAATGGAAAAAAAAAAAAAAACAGCAATGAGCCGCAGAGTTGAGAATGAGCCATGGAATTGCAGGGGGGCACAAAGCTGCATACAGGTGTGTTACCCCAGTTTGTGCTCATAGCACACAGTATGACTACACAGTGTGCCTGGCTATGTTAAAATAATAAATAAATTTATAATTCCAGAGAAGCAAGCACACTCCTTATTGTGCCTTGCCCAATTGATTCATCATAAGAAGAGAAAGATGATTCAGCTCAGCTTAAGGAAACCAGGGCAGAAGGGGGATTCAGTGGCCCAGGTAGCAGCAGTTCTCAGAGGTGCAGAAAAATCGAGCAGGGAACATTCAGAGGATAAAAGGAACATGGCAGATATGCTGGCTGTTTGCCCCAAGGAGTGACAATGGCTCTGGCTTTTGTAGCAGAAACACAAATGGCATTCCAAGTCCATTTGTAACAAATGATAAAAAGCTGGACATCTGAGAAAGGCATACAAAAAGCTATAAATCTTGCTCTCAGAGTCCACTTTACTGCTGAAAATAGGTCTTAACTGACCAATGTCCAATGTTGTTTCTGCCTGCCTTAACTCATTGGAACTCTGTGCCACCATGACTGACTGATTACTGTGTTTCTGCCTGCTCCTCATTTGACGAGAGAAAGGTTTACTGGACTGATCCATGTCTAAGCGTTCGAATTCTGGATGATAACTCAACACTTAGAAATTGGTTGGTCCTGGTGATGCATCTCCCTGCACATGCTGCCTGCCAGCTTTAGATCTCTGTTGCCACAAATACCCACCAGTTCTCATACAGGGCACAAGCTGTTTTGAGCTTCAACAACTCATAGCTGAGGGCAGATTGTTAATTTCCTCAAAGTCCCTCAGCATTCCAGATGCTATGGTTGGGTAATTTATGTGTTTAGATTGGATTAAAACATAGCAGAATTGCCCCTTAGAGCAGTGGTTCTTAACCTTTGTTACTCAGATGCTTTTGAACTGCAACTCCCAGAAACCCCAGTCAGCACAGCTGGTGGTGAAGGCTTCTGGGAGTTGTAGTCCAAAACTCCTGAGTAACCCAAGGTTAAGAACCAGTGCCTTAGAGGACCCAAGGGGACTTTGGGAGGTACGTCCCTCAATTTTAAAAAATTCTTGGAAGTGGGGGTACTATGGGACCATACATGGTCCATAGTCTGCATGTTACTTACGTATGCTCTGTGCTACCCTTACTCACAGTTCACTGGGACAACACTTAGACATTGTACCAGACTGTCCTGTTTTCCAGAGTTCAGTTAATGCATGTGAGCACATCATGTGTTTATAGCACATCTCGTGACTTCCACACAGATCTGTGAACTATGTCTATTGGAAGAATTGTCTGTAATCCTATTTATGTTTGCATAAGGTGCTATGACTAATTGTAGCTAATTGATGAGGTGTCAGTTTCATGTTCTGCCATGTGATGAGGTGTGCAACCAATATATGTTTAAGTATTTTCCGAACTATCCATGTCAAGTTACACAAATCTTATGCAAATACCAATAGGATTCCTGCCATTATGTGAAGCAAGACACCTTAGCTCATGTTGTTTAAAAGGTAAATCTGACAATCCCATCTCCCAAAACTTGGGTTTTTGGGGGTGGGTTGGCTAGTGAAATGTACCTGTTTATCACATGAATCACCCCATACAAAACACAAGGAACATTTACAAGGAAAAACAACAGCACAGAAGTGGAATATAAATAGTGACAGATTGTAAGATATGGCGTAATGTAAATTGGCAGCAGGCAGCATGAAAATCTACTGGTGCAGACCCAGCCTTAGTTGGATATCCAGTTTATTTAGATTTAAGATTGTTAATGGTGGCATTAGGTTTTTTATTTAAGCTTCAGAAAGATTTTAAATTTTAATTTAGTTTGAAAGGTATACTAATATCTTCTACTAATACAGACAAATATCTAAATTATTTTTGAGTGTGTTAATCATTACATATATATTTAATATAGTGTGCTTCAGCTTTAAATTACTTAGGAAAAGATAATTTAGTTTTCAGAGTTAGTTAGAAGTTTACTCCATTCTGCTGTTTTTCAATTTAAGACCTACAGAATAAGAGACCTGTAATTTCACTTCAGGGAATTGCTTCATTTTCAAGCAGTTCATAAAGCACAAAAATGGAAAAGCAATCCCCTAAAGCATTTTTTTCACTTTTATTTTCCTCATTTTGTTAAAAGTTTAATTTTATGAGGGACATCTGTTTTTTAACTTAAAGGTGTTATTTTGTTTATGCTGTAAAGAAAACACTTCTGTTCCCAATTGTTCTCAGTTTAATAGAATCTGCATTCTTAGGGGGCAGTCCTGCTATTGTGCATGCATGGATGAATCCCGTTTACTTCAATGGGATTTTATGCATAAGTGTAGCTTTAGAACACAGTCCAGCACATTGGTATGGACATTTAAGTTGATACAAACTTGTTTACTGAATTCCACCCAAAAGGAGTCTATAAATGAATGGAAAACTTTGGAAAAATTTCTCTTTTTTTATTTTACTACTGTTGTGAAACCCTTCAAACAGTTCCAGTGACTTGATGGCAGACTATAAAAGGAGAACCAGGAATTGGCAGGAGGGCAATATCAAAGAAAGGGGGCTGTAGGTGTGGATCAAACTGGACAATGGCATTGAAACAACCTGGGGGCTTTTTGGGGTCACCTAAACCAAATGCAGTTGCAAAAGAGATCATGAACCAAACCTACTCAAAGTAGTCGCACCTTAAGGGAATAAAAGTATGATCATACCTCAGCAAAAACTTTCTTACAACTATTAATGTGTCATGATGAAACAGAATATAATTATGGAGTTAGAAGGGAGAAAATGTGATGTGTAAAACTGTGAGTGGCCCCCGCCACTCCCTCCATGACGAGGCAGTAAGTTGTAGTAGAATTAGGACTTTATTGGGAACACAGAGAGGTAGAAAGATGATGCATAAACACAAGTCCTTGCAGGGTCGGCCCCTGCAGGATGTGGGGGTGCTGGGGTGCTGTGGGGGTGCTGGGGTTCCTTGCAGCACCAAGCCCTTCTGGGCAATAGCAGAATCTAGTCCAGGACCACCCTCTGGGGGGTTTGCCTGCACCTCTAGTCCACATGCCTCTCTGGCTTGCAGAGGGAAGAAACAGAAATGAATGTCTCTGCAGGCTCAGGCCCCTTCAAACTCTCAGTTCCAGTGTTGGCCGTGCTCCTTCCTTGAGCATCTGACCTTAGTCCTGGCAACAAAGTACTGTAGTCCTCTAGCTGGCCAGTAGTTACTTCACTCCCTGTTCAATTAAGTAGAAATGTCCACATAGAGGAAACTGTTCAATTAGGGCAGGCAGGAGACCCTCCTGGCTTCCCTCCAGTCCAGGGAGTCAGCTTAAGGAAGCAACTGGGGAAGGACAGGAACTAAGGCCACGTTCTCTCCTTCCCAGCTCCTTTGCTTACCCTCTCAGGGTCAGGATGCCATGTTATCAGCCTTCCTGGGTTGGCAAGGACCTCTGGCTCCCTCCCAGCTCCTTTCCTGGTAACGAGTCTTCATTCTCGTCAATGAGGAATTCCAGGGCATCCTGCCAAGTATCATCATGTTCTCTCCCCCCCCAAGCTCTCATCTCCCCCTCCTATTTCTAGCCCCGCCAGAGCACCTTCCCCCTCTGAGAGGTGTGCCTGGCCCCTCCTCTTCTCCATGGGCCCAGGTGTTTGGAATGGGGAGACCATTTCTCCTGCCATAGCAGGCTGACCACTCTGCCAGCCAGCTGCAGCTGGCTCACAGTAACGTATCTATTCCTAGACGTACAAGTAAATATGGGCACACCTTGGTTCGCTGGTTTGATGCAGTTCAAGCCACAGATGTTGCACAGGCAATCCAAATTCCATGCCCCACCTCCTCCCATGGGAGCCCCATCAAAACCAGCACTACAGGCTTCCCTGCCCTATATCCTCCACTGAGGGGGGGGGGTGCTGTGGGATGAGGCAGTGTGTGGGATCCAGATTACTCGTGCAAAGTATGCGGGCCTGAACTGCGGTAAGTGCCCATCTCTAAATACAAACTAAATTTTAAGAAGTAGTTGATTATCTGTTGAGGTGAAGAATACTGTCAGCATCAAATACTGCCACCTATCCTTTTTTTTTTTTTAGTATGGGCTACTTTGTTGTTGAATTATCTTGGTAAAAACAATCTGAACAATTTTTTTTGGTCGAGTGAATCCCTTAGGGGAGCATTACTGCATATTTTAAGACTGGAGTGCAATGAGTAATAAAATCAGACCTGAACTGATGGCTCTCAACTGAAACTTCAAACCTACTGTTTGTAAATGTTATTTTGATATTTTAAGGAATGCCTTTAGGTAGGTTTTTGTTATTTTTATCAACAAAGGGCATATTTTTTCTTTCTGAACACTGTTTGGTCCAGCATTCTAGGATGCAGAAAATCAAGATTTCAAGGAGATAATGGCCGTCCTTACAGTTTTTGTAACCATTCACTTTGTTTTGGTCTGGAAATATTAACAGCCACATCTAATGAATGACCATTTAAACCGTTATAGCAAAAAATACCAAGTCCTCTAAACCTTCAAGACTTACAGATTTATTGATGGATGAGCTTCTGTGAATGATTTTTGTAACTTTTCATTTTCAGTATTTTTATTTATTTTATTTATTTATTATTGGATTTTTATCCTGCCCTTCTAGACAGGAGTCTACTCAGGGCGGCTCACAATATATTGTGCACAAACAGATTTAAAAACAACAATTAAAATGGAGTATGCTGTCCATTGCTTGTGAATGTTACAGCTATAGATATATCCCAGAAAATGATGATAAATTTGCAAATGAAGATGGTTTGCAATTATAGAATCATAGAATAATTGAGTCGGAAATAGTGTTATAGCCACAAGGCTATTGAGTCCAACCTTCTGCTCAATGCAGGAATCCAAATCAAAGCAGATCTGAGTAATGGTTGTCCAATTTTCTCTTGAATGCCTCCAGCATTGTAGCGCTCACTACCTCCTGAGGTAATTGGTTCCATTGTGGTACTGCTCTAACAGTTAAGAAATTTTTTCCTGCTATTCAGCCTAAATCCAGCTTCCTATAGCTTGAGCCCATTACAGTGGTGCCCCGCTATAGCGAGGGTAATCCGTTCCGGATTAACCGTTGCTATGGGGAAACATCGCTATACAGAACAGAAAACGCCATAGAAACGCATTAAACTTAATTTAATGCGTTCCTATGGCTCTTAAACTCACCGTTCTGTGAAGTTTCTCCATAGCGCCGCCATTTTTGTGCCCTCGGTAAGCGAGGGCAGGGCGCGAAAATGGTGCAGGCGGCCATTTTCTGCCCCTTCTCTGTATGACAGCCTTTCAAGTATTTGAAAACTGCGATCATATCTCCCCTCAATCTTCTTTTCTCAACCTAAACATAACCAGTCTTTCCTCATATAATTAAAAGGAGAAAACGATATCAAGGGAAAGGGAATTTGTTAGCTCAGCCTAGTATTTTGATGCTGGTCTTTAAAGAAGGATGATGGTAAATTATATAATTACAAGAAAAATAATACTGTATATTTTCTATTAATCTTCCTGGGAGCTTTTCTTTATGCTCATTTTTATTAAAATCTTGATTCTCTAACACCCACTTTTGGATTGTGGAGAACACTATGTCCATTATTATTTTCTTAATATTTTTTCACACTTTCTGCATGCCAGCTCTATCTTATTTTCTAATATTTTGATAGAAATGGAAGAATAGATGCATTTTCTAAAATCTCAACACCTGAAATTTACATTATACTAAAAGAACCCCTAATGGAAATGAAGCATTTGCAAATCATGTTTTCAAAAACCTGATTGTGCTAAGGACAAATTTAACAGCCCAACACTTTGCTATCTATTCCAAACTAAGTCGCACTGAGTTCAATATAGCCTAATCTCAAGCACATCTGTATGCTTCATTGAATTTATCTGTAACTCTGTGCACATTTACACCAGAATAAGCCTCACTGACTACACTGGGACCTATCAGTAAACACACATCAAAAAAGCAGAAAGCACAACTCTAAAACACCAGAGTTTGTAAGAATAAAAGTATATTAAAGAAAAGAGGTGACTCTATACATGGAAATCACCAGATGGGCAATATCAAAATCAGATTGATTATATTCTCTGCAGCCAAAGATGGAGAAGCTCTATACAGTCAGCAAAAACAAGACCTGGAGCTGACTGCGGCTCTGATCATCAGCTTCTCATAGCAAAATTCAAGCTTCAACTGAAGAGAGTAGGAAAAACCACTGGGCTACTCAGGTATAATCTAAACCAAATCCCTTATGAATACACAGTGGAAGTAAAGAACAGATTTAAGGAACTCAATTTGGTGGACAGAGTGCCTGAAGAACTTTGGATAGAGGCTCGTAACATTGTTCAGGAGGCAGCAACAAAAACCATCCCAAAGAAAAAGAAATGCAAGAAAGCAAAGTGGCTGTCCAACAAGGCCCTAGAAATAGCAGAGAGGAGAAGGGAAACAAAATGCAAGGGAGATAGGGAAAGCTACAGAATGCAGACTTCCAAACAATAGCAAGGAGAGACAAGAGGGCCTTCTTAAATGAACAATGCAAAGAAATAGAGGAAAATAACAGAAAAGGAAAAACCAGAGATCTGTTCAGGAAAACTGGAGATATTAGAGGAACATTTTGTGCAAAGATGAACATGATAAAGGACAAAAATGGGAGGGGCCTAACAGAAGCAAAAGACATCAAGAAGAGGTGGCAAGAATACACAGAGGAATTATATCATAAAGATTTGGATATCCCGGACAACCCGGACAACGTAGTTGCTGACCTTGAGCCAGACATCCTGGAGAGTGAAGTCAAGTGGGCCTTAGAAAGCCTGGCTAACAACAAGGCCAGTGGAGGTGATGACATTCCAGTTGAACTATTTAAAATCTTAAAATATGATGCTGTTAAGGTGCTACATTCAATATGCCAGCAAGTTTGGAAAACTCAACAGTGGCCAGAGGACTGGAAAAGATCAGTCTACATCCCAATCCCAAAGAAGGGCAGTGCCAAAGAATGCTCCAACTACTGTACAATTGCACTCATTTCACACGCTAGCAAGGTTATGCTCAAAATCCTACAAGGTAGGCTTCAGCAGTATGTGGACCGAGAACTCCCAAAAGTACAAGCTGGATTTCGAAGGGGCAGAGGAACTAGGGACCAAATTGCTAATATGTGCTGGATTATGGAGAAAGCCAGAGAGTTCCAGAAAAACATCTACTTCTGCTTCATTGACTATGCAAAAGCCTTTGACTGTGTGGACCACAGCAAACTATGTCAAGTCCTTAAAGAAATGGGAGTGCCTGACCATGTTGTCTATCTCCTGAGAAACCTATATGTGGGACAGAAAGCAACAGTTAGAACTGGATATGGAACAACTGTTTGGTTCAAAATTGGGAAAGGAGTGTGACAAGGCTGTATATTGTCCCCCAGCTTATTTAACTTATATGCAGAATATATCATGCGGAGGGCTGGACTGGAGGAATCCCAAGCCGGAATTAAGACTGACAGAAGAAATATCAATAACCTCCAATATGCAGATGATACCACTCTGATGGCAGAAAGTGAGGAGGAATTAAAGAACCTTGTAATGAGGGTGAAAGAGGAGAGTGCAAAAAACAGCCTGAAACTCAACATAAAAAACAACAACAAACAACTAAGATCATGGCCACTGGTCCCATCACCTCCTGGGAAATTGAAGGGGAAGATATGGAGGCAGTGACAGATTTTACTTTCTTGGGCTCCATGATCACTGCAGATGGAGACAGCAGCCCCGAAATTAAAAGATGCCTGCTTCTTGGGAGGAAAGCGATGACAAACCTTGACAGCATCTTAAAAAGCAGAGACATCACCTTGCCAACAAAAGTCCGAATAGTCAAAGCTATGGTTTTTCCAGTTGTGAGAGCTGGGCCATAAAGAAGGCTGACCGCCAAAGAATTGATGCTTTTGAATTGTGGTGCTGGAGGAGGCTCTTGAAAGTCCCCTGGACTGCAAGGAGAACAAACCTATCAATTCTAAAGGAAATCAACCCTGAGTGCTCACTGGAAGGACAGATCCTGAAGCTGAGGCTCCAGTACTTTGGCCATCTCATGAGAAGAGAAGACGCCTTGGAAAAGACCTTGATGTTAGGAAAGTGTGACGGCAAGAGGAGAAGGGGACGACAGAGGATGAGATGGCTGGACAGTGTCTGCGAAGCAACCAACATGAAATTGACACAACTACGGGAAGCAGTGGAAGATAGGAGGGCCTGGCGTGCTCTGATCCATGGGGTCACGAAGAGTCGGACACAACTAAACGACTAAACGAACGAACGAATGAACGAACGAACGAAAAGAAAATGACTTTCTTAGCTTCTAAATATATTAACATCACAAACAAAATAATTTTAAATGCTCACCCAGCCAAACCCGCTTGAATCTATGGAGAAAAATCCATGTTGCCCTCGTCAGCTGTCATTATTTCTTCTACTACTACTTGATTATTGTTGGTATCCAGTGTATATGGTGTGGCATTGTTGCTTTGCCTTCTTGTGACAATGTGCTTGTCTCCTAATTCGTTATCTTAATACTTCTTTGAGATGTTTATGGTTTATCTTCAAACTGTAAACATTCTCTTTTCCAGGATCTGTACGTTATAGAGGTCTGATGCACCAAGAACATTTTTATAACAGGGATTTCTGTTGTTTTTGCACTTTCTGTATACACAAGGGCATTTACTTCAGACTCTGGCAGGCTGCCACTATGATGATAAACATTATGGATGTTACTAACATTTGTAAAAACTGGAGGAATAAAGATGTGTAAAACAAAGAATCTAGTATACCAAGATACCATATGAACAGATTACAGGATCTATAGAGTGCGTAATTTATAGGACTTACAAACACCATCTCTGGTCACGTAAGCCCATTGCAACATCAAGGTGTTAAATGATCAGCCACAAAAAATTATATTTTGCAAGGAGAGATTATTGTACAATGACCTTGTGTCCTGACTTGGCTGGAAAGCTGGCTGATTGTTTTGCAGCTACTCTTAATTAACTGCAGTTCAAACCTCATTTTTAAGGAACAATGTAAATTTTCAGGATTGTTTTTTCTACACTCAACTTAATGATTGTCAAAACCTATCCGTACAAAATTTCACATCTTGGCACTGGCACCATTGAAACTACAAATCTGTTCCTTTCACGATACTGCAAATTCTTAGATGAAAAAGCTCCAAGAATATGTTTTCTTGTGCAAACAGTGGTGTAGTCATGGCACCCCGCAAGAGGACAAAGTGCTGGCTCTCTGCTTGAAACTGGTATCCTTTCAAGTCACTCCCTATTACGTACCTGTGTCAGATTTCTCCCTCTACCCTCTCCCCTTAGCCAGCTGCCAGCTTATATGTCTTCAGACTGACCTGTCTTTCAAAACCATTCTCTTTTCACATCTCAGGGATACTATATTCCTCTCACTACATACCAGTTTCCTCTTTGGTTGGGAATAAATCTCATCCCATTTCCCACTCCGCCCAAGGAAGCAGGGGCTAGCTTCCTCTCTGATTTGCCTGCTTGCCTGATTAAAATGCCTTCAGTGCTGCTTGGTTTTCTATGCACTCATCTTTGTCTGTGCATGCATGCAAGGTGTTAACTAAAATCCCGAAGAAGAGCCATTCTGCAACTCACTCATGGAGCTGCTTGGAAAATGTTGCATCTCTTCTCCCCCACCCAACTCCCTCTCTGTGTGTGTTTTCAGTGTCTTATTGCAGAGCCTTGGAGAAGGGGAAGGGGTAGAAGAGCAGGGGAGTTCACTGTTAGGACCTGTCCACACTGAAATTTGATGTGATCCCATCCAGCTGGTGCTTAAAAGGTCCTTATCTTCATTGCAATGTATTTCAACTCATGTACCTGTCTCTGAAGGCAGAACAAAGAGCTATTTTGCATCTCTGTGAGTTGTCCCCAAAAGATTTGCATGCCCCAGCCCTGTGCCAGAAAGATACAGGCCAGCTCTTAAAGGGGAAGGATGGACTGTTTTAAGGAGAAGCACAAGTGAACAGGATATTTTTTCCATGTCAGACAGTGCTGTCAGGGAACCATATATCATAACCATATGTAAGTGCAGACAAGCTATTAGTCTTTTGGAGGAACCCCGCACTTCTGAATTTGTAACCACTACTGCTCATAAAGGCAACTCAAAATATGTAATTCCAGTTGAAAGTGCTATTTACTGATGGTTTGTTTGCATGCCATTGAAACCATCATACAAAAGTGTCCCAAACTATCAGAAAGATGGAGAGAGATGAAACTCTGGATGCTTCAAGTGGTAAGTTGGTTAAAGATGTCTGACTACTGAAACTGCCCTTCAGAATATGAATTCTGAATTGTTTCATTTATCAAAAATAATGGGCCAAGATAGTCTTTTGATAGTTAATGAGCAATCCAGTTTAAAATCAGAGCTGTCCCTTTTTTAAAGAAGAGAAGTTCTTGAGTCAAGTACTGTAGATTGTTTGGCTTGGAAAGACATTAGTAGCAGCAGGTGAAGATTTGACATGCATGTTTGAAGGGATTTGTCAACCTCTTGATCTCACAGCATTAATGATCTAGACCAAACCTATACAACTTGCATCCCATTAGAATGAAATCAGCTATGTGCCCTAAGAATATAAAAGCCTCACTCATCTCATTCTTATAGAAGAGAATAAAAAAACTGAATCATCATCTCACTGGCTAAGAATGCAAGGAATATTCAGGTGTTCTCAATTAAGTTTCACATTTGTGAGAATAATATTTTGTGCAGAATACTATTTGCACTACAGTAATTATGAGTGAATATAACATGCAAGGGAAATATTAATACAAACTATTTACAGTCAATATCAGGAAGAAATGGAAACATTAAACAAAAAGTGCTTTTTCCTTGTTTGGTTTCAGGTAACACTAAATTACATATGTATGTTTTATATCTATTTGTGCATTATTATAGATAGATATGAATGTTAGCTACTTCAGATGTTTTTTCTCTGCTCATTTAACTCAAACCAGAATTAGAAGAAAGAAAAAAAATTGGCAGGCAGCTAGTCCATATGGCCTAATTACATTTGGTATTTTGGAAGGGAAAACTGAAAGCCTTATGTGAGATATTAAATTGAAAAGTGGATCCTATTTTGTCTTTCCTTGTGAATTTTAAATTCTATTACATATATATCCTAAATTCTTTAGTCTTGGTTCCTTCTGAAATTTAGCCTTTGCAACAGCAGGTTGATGGATATCTCTCAGATTCTTTGAACTATGCAATCACAAAAGTTATTGGTGGTCAGCCTTCTTTATGGTCCAACTCTCACTTCCATACATCACTACTGGAAAAACCACAGCTTTGACTATGCAGACTTTTGTTGGCAAGGTGATGTCTCTGCTTTTTAAGATGCTGTCTAGGTTTGTCATCGCTTTCCTCCCAAGAAGAAGGCGTCTTTTAATTTCATAAACATAGTCATGGGAAAAACAGAGAAGTAGAAAGCAAGTGTGGAAGGAGATTCTCCTTCCCTGTAACGGCCTCCCTCTACCTCACAAAGGGAGTCGCTACATCACTCTAAATCACTCTTCTTTTCCACTGCCACCAACCATTCCCTCAAATAAGTAGCTTCAGGCCAAAATATGATTCAAAATAAAAACTCAGGTTTATTGGGTACAAATAAAAGGAATGGTAAATCACTTATAATTAAATAATAATTCAATCACTATAATAAAGGCACTAGCATACACAGACTCTCACAATATATCACAGATCTCCTAACTCCTCTCTAAACCCTATCCAAGCCCTATCAGTCCCTATCTAAACTCTCTCACACACATTCACTCCCATTTATACAACAGCTCCACCCCTTATGTCCCACCCTCCGTCACACCATTGGTAGATGACTCACAGCTTTAGCAGTGATGGACAGGTGAGGTCATAGCTGCATGTAACATTCCCCAGCTTCATCTGACTGTGAAGGGGAAAGACACTGATTTATTGTGAGAAACAGAAAACTCTTTTAAAAAGAAAAAGAAAATGGTATTTCTATTTGCAAATTCTTTATTCTTGTTGTTTTGTTTTTAGAAAGTGCTTTCCCAGTCTTTAGAATCCCCAGCCATACCAACAAGCTATGCTGGGGAGTTAGGCAAAAGAAGAGACATAAGAAAGATAGCCCTGGAATTACAGTACTGCTCTAGAATTTTCTTCAGACAGAAGCCTCCTCATATATGCTTCCTGAATGCAGTGACCACAGTCTTTTATAACATCATATTTCATCTAGAATAAATAAAGTGCACCATACCTATTTAGGACGTAGAATAAAATATGGATACAGAATATTCCACCTAAGACTTGATGTGGAGACATCTAACAAATTCAGATGTTTGCTGCCTCCTTCCCTGCCAAATTTGACAATATTGTCCTTATTGGTAGGATAACTTGGTGGTTTGGGCATTTGGTTGTGAAGCCAGAGGTTGGGAGTTGGATTCTCCACTGTGCTTTCTTGACAGAGGCTGGACTTGATGATCCATAGGGCTATTAATGTATTTGTAATATTTTCTTTGTGCACATTTCTGGTAAGATTTGATTCATATGGAGACATCTCAGTATATCATGTCAAGCAGCCACCTTAGATTCTTTTAAAGGGATAGGCAGGGTAAAAATATTTTAAATTAAATAAAAATTGATCCTGATAATATTTGTTTTCTCTGACCAGACACTGAGTTGAATCTAAACAATGATCAGTTCTAAACCTAGAAGAATCAGTGGGATGGGTTAAAGTCAGCCATAAGAACAATAAGGAACACTTTGTGGGGGAGTGTCTTTTTAAAGAACCACTACCTTTCGCATATATCCCCATATGGATATAATTTATATCAGGGACATAGGTTACAACAGCTGTTTCTAATATGTCTTGGGATATATCTTACTACTTTTTTGTTTGACCCAGTGCATGGAGCCAAGCAAATAGTTTGCAATGAGGAGTGGCATTTCTGTTGGCATTGGTAAATGAGCTGGGTGGTTAAATTTCACCATGCATCATTTGAAGAGGGACACCTGTAATGGATTGTGATGTGGAATTGTATGAATACACTGTGCATATACAGTCATATGAAAAAGAAACTACTGCACACTCTCTTTTAATTCTATGGTTTTATGTATCAGGACATAATAAAAATCATCTGGTCCTTAGTAGGTCTCAAAATTAGGTAAGCACAACCTCAAATGAACAACAACAGGTAACATGCTGCTAACCTAATGCCCTTGAGTAATTGATCATCAAAAAATGTCACCACCGCTATAAAAGCTGAAATTTTAGCAGTTTGCTGGCCTGGAGCATTCAGGTGTTTGTTAACACAATGCCAAGGAGGAAACGCATCAGCAATGATTGGATTAGCTCTTCCTGGGGGGGCAGAAAGGGATTTTTCTTTCAAGCGGCTTGCTAAAGGGAATCCCACCCCCTAGGCTAGGGGATGGCTTGGTTCCCCTTTCCTCCTCTTCCTATGCCTGTGCAGCATAGGAAGAGGAGGGGAAAATAAATCAAAGGGATTCCCCCAGCCTGGCTGCCTTTGCAAAGGTATAGGAAGGCTGAGGAGGCTGAGGCTTTTAAAAAAAAAAATAGCCCTATGGGCAGTCTAAAAACAACATGACCCGACAAATTGATTCATTGTTTGTTGAGTCACTGGAGGGCAATTCATAGTTAATGGGTCATCAATTTTGATGAGTCACGGCTTCATCCCCATCTCTGTTCATGACAGTACAATTAGAAAATGATTGAACAAGTATAATTTGTTTGGAAGGGTTGGCAGGAGAAATCCTCATCTCTCTAAAAAGAAGATGGTGGTACAGCCTAGGTTTGCAAAGTTGTAACTGGATGAACAAGAAGTCTTCTGGAACAATGTCCTTTGGACTTTCGGAAAATGATTCATGAAATGATAGAGAAAATTTTAGGGGTTAAAATTGCTTTAACACCAGAAATTTTCTTATTGAATATATTACCAGCTACACTAAAAAAAAAAAAAAAAAAAAAAAAAAAAGACTTACCTGGCTTTACACCTGATAACTGCAGCTAGAATTGTATATGCCAGTAAGTGGAAGACTACAAAGGTGCCGACATAGAAGGAATTTATTGAGAAGATTTTGGAACTAGCAGAAATGCATATTTTGACAGATACATTAATGACAGACTGGATAATAATACAGTGGTACCTCACAAGATGAATGTCTCAGGCAACGAAAAACTCACAAGATGAAAGCATCTTGCCAGATTTTAGGTGCCTCACAAGATTTTTTCGTCTTGTGATGCACATTTTCCCATAGCAATGCATTGAATTATAATTAATGCATTCCTATGGGCCTAAAAAACTCAGTAAAAGTCACTTACCAGGTAGGGAGCTGGGGAAGCACCATCGGAGGACTGGCGGGGGTCCCCTCCACCATGATCGGCACATTCAGAGGCCTTCGGAGTGTTCCCCTGCACCATCGGAGGACTGCTGGGAGACCTCTGAAAGCAGCGATCATGGTTGCAGGGGACCCCTGCCAGTCCTCTGATGGTGCTGGGCCAGCTTCTGAAGGCTTCCCCTGCACCATCAGAGGACCAGCGGGGGTCCCCTGCAACCGCAATCTCCACTTTCAGAGGTCCCCCGGCAGTCCTCCGATGGTGCAGGGGAACACTCCGAAGGCGCTGATCACAGTGGGGCGGGGCCCTGCCAGTCCTCCAATGGTGCTTCCCCAGCTCCCTACCTGGTAAGTGACTTTTTCAGAGTTTTTTGGCCCATAGGAATGCATTAATTAAATTTCAATGCATTCCTATGGGAAAACACGCCTCCATAGACGAAAATTTCGCAAGACGACAGGACTTGCGGAACAAATTATTTTTGTCTTGCGAGGCACCACTGTAAATGGGAACCTCTTTATACCTGCATGAAATCTACACCAATTTAAGTAAAATAGATTAGATTAATATTATATTAGAGAGTACAAGACAAGATGAAATGAATGGAATATATTGTAATAAATCACTCTGGTTGCAATGGATAGAAAAGTAGAAAAATGCAGTAAAATATTTATTAAAAAAATAGAAAATGATTGAATAAGTATGATTTGCTTGGAATGGTAGGCGGGAGAAATCCTCATCTCTCTAAAAAGAACATGGTGGTACAGCCTAGGTTTGCAAAGTTGTAACTGGATGAACAAGAAGTCTTCTGGAACAATGTCCTTTGGACAGATGAGACCAAAGTGGAGATGTTTTGACCATAATGCACAGCACCACATTTGGAGAAAACCAGACACAGCATATCAGCACAACCACCTCATACCATCTATCAAGCATGGTGATGGAGGGGTGATAATTTGGGCTTATTTGGCAGCCCCGGGACCTGGGCACCTTGCAATCATCGAGTCAACCATAAACTCCTCTGTATACCAAAGTATTCTAGAGTCAAATGTGAGACCATCTGTCTGACAGCTAAAGCTTGGCCATAATTGGGTCATGCAACAGGACAATGATCCCAAGCACACCAGCAAATCTATAACAGAATGGCTGAAAAAGAAAAGTACCAAGGAGTTGCAATGGCCCAGTTAAAGTCCAGATCTGAACCCACTTGAAATGCTGTGATGGGGCTTTAAGAGAGCAGCAAGGCTGGATGGGAACTACAGAGAGACTATCAGGCAAAATCCAAAGAAACAAAACAAATCAAAAACACAAGAGACTAATCAACTTCAGAAGTACTATAGTAGAGGTGTATTTGACCAGAGGCAGAAGTTTGATAGTAAAGATCAGACCACATTAAAGGGTGTGTTCTTTTAACAAAGTTCTAGCTTGTGGTTCAGGAGGTTGATGTATGTTGCAGTTGAAGTAACACGGTCAAAAAATCCACTTTGTTATAAATACCAAACTTTGCAAACTTGGAAGCTCCACACTTCTAAGTTAAGGCTAACATTGCACACTCATATTCTTACCTATACTTGAAGAAGGTCCTGAGGATTGAGCAGACATGGTTCTAGCTAAATCAGTAGAATCCCAGGTGCAGGCTTGGCCTTGGATTCAAGCCATGGAGTTCTTAATAAAAAAATTTTTAATTCCTCACTATTATATCTGTTTTACTTAAGAGCATAAATTTGTGGGTGAAGCAAAATGAAGGGCACCCAGCCTGAAACTAGGACCATAAGAACATAAGAAGAGCCCTGTTGGATCAGGCCAAGGGCTCTAATGGACCAGTTCTGATTTGCCTTGAACTTAGTGTAATGAGACCCCAGAGCTGGAAGGGACCTTATGGATTATCAAGTCCAGCCCCTGTCAAGGAGGCACAGTGGGGAATCAAACTCGCGGCCTCTGGCTCCTCAGGCAGATGCCTAAAACACTGAGCAGATCTATCAGGGACTTAAGGGCTTGGATCCAAGTTAGAAGACAAAGGAGTTAATGGCTATGTTGCAAATGCCTTAGATTTGTTCTGAAGCTGGTTTGTCACAGGATTGTTTTGTTTTTTCTTCGCCATGACTTTGTGGGCTTTTTATTTGGAGTTTGAATGCTTTCCTCCATATCAGCTGGAATCTTATCTTTTGACAGAATAGGAAAAAATCCACCTTCATATATATTCAGAATTTCATTAATTTCACTACCTGTTATATTTTGCCTTTCCTAGGTACAGAGATAAATCTTACTCAGTTTTATTTTTCATTGTTTCATAACAAATTAATTTTTAGAAACAATCATTTCACATTAGTCACAGCTCACATCTTTCTTCTTCCCAATCAAAGACACCTGGATTCTCTTGTTAAATAAAAAGTGAATGATTCCATGTGTCATTTGAAAAACAATAGCTAATAGCAGCAGTACCTTTTTTTAAAAATGTGTCTGACATTTTCCTATTTAAAAAAACTAAGTTAATTTAAGACAGAATCATTTGAAAATTTCTTATATGCCTTATAAAAATGAACGTGCTTCATGGAAGCAGTGTCATTAAAAGCTAGGAGCCCTGATCAATGCAGAAAACTGGCAATCAGGATCTTTGTGGGATATTGACCAAAGCACATCATTTTCTCCAGCGATAATGTGACTGGTAACCATTCTGCCTTTTTCTACTAGGGCTTCCCTACAGTAAGGTTATGGCTACATTAATGACAGGAAGCAATCTGGTCTAGATTTACTTTGGTACACTTTGGATGGTGGGGCTTGCTTATTCTGTGAATGTGGAAATTGCTTCTGCAGTCCTAGCAGTTGTAATCTAGTCAACCACATGTTGGTGTTTGGTTGTTCTATTTTGGTCCATTTGGTCAGAAGGTGCCCCTTCCGTTCTTGCTTCCCACTTACTGCCTTCTCTTTTGCAGGAGGTGTAAGCCGGTTGGGAAACAGCCTGCTTCTGTTTGCTCGCAGATGGGCATTAATGTTAGGTTTTATGCACAAAAAGAGGGAGGGGTGTGGAGTGAAATGTGTGTGAGGTCCACGTTTCTCTCTTTTTTTTAAAAAAAAATCATTTTTGATAAGTGACATAATGCTTAAGTGATTCAGCTCAATAGCAGAAAAGTATTTTTAATTTTAAAAAAATCACTTCAGTCACAACCAGATCACACCCATCTTTGCATGTCACCACTGACTGCACAGCATGAAAACCATGTTTATTGTTCCAAATAAACAGTGGGCTCCAGACCTAGACCAGTCTGGGACACACTGGTGCCCATTAGGGATCAATTGAAATGTTCTAACAAGAATATTGTATAGTTGACTCTCTCTCTCTCTTTTTTTTTTTTTTTTGCGTGAACCCAACCATTCAAATGGGAGGCTGCAGAGTGGGATAAACTCCCATGTAGTCACCTTCTGAGTTCACGAAAGTGCCTGCCATTGGTGTTGTAGAAGAAATTGGTGGAGGTGGTGCAACAGACTTTTCAAACACTCTAGTGTTTTGTGAAAACCCAAACCAAGTATTCATGAAGACTTGACATATCTACAGGTCAGCCATTGAGGTGCTCATGTACCCCTGACTGTAGAAAAGAAAATTTGCCTCTGCCTTCCTGTTCAATAGAAAGTTTGGCCTTTTGTGAAGGTTTGGTCAGTTTAAGTTTCTGATGCAGTTCCGCTGGCCTTGCACTGTGGAACTGATCCTTAAAGTAATATTTGCATTGAAAATTTCATTGACTAGTTAATCAAATTTTTATTTTTGTTAATTTCATATGTCAGTTTTCCTTTTTGTTAATTTCATATGTCAGTAGCCTTGAGAAAGGGAGTTATAAGAGGCTTTCAACTCTGTCAGTTTCAGTGGAAGTGACATAATATAATGATGTGTTTTCCTTTCAGATGCTTTGGTTTGGTGTTCAATAAATTTTCCAAAGGTGAATCTAGAAAATTGACTCAAATGGAGCTAAATTCCTTCTAAATTCTGGTATAGTCCATATAATTTCTACATCTAGTCATGTAGATGATCCTTTTAAACAGTCAGACTTTGAGCACAAATTGCTAGCTCAGAAATGACACAATTCAGTTGCACCTTATAATTTGAATTTACAGGACCAACCTATGGCCGTTATGCTAAACCTCTTGCCATCCTTTATCAACAGTAGTTGATGTATTGGTAATTGTGAGGCTGAATAGCAATGTAGGTATATTTTCCTTCATTGAAGCAACTGAGAAAATTTTAAAGTGTTGTGGAGTCCCTTTTCACTGCTGTACAGTAGTAATAAAAAATACACTGTACTGTACTTTGTTTCTCTCTCTGTGTGTGATTTATTGATGCTTCCATTTCACTGAAGCATTAGCCTTTTGATTGGAAAGCAAATTCATTAATGTATCTTCATAATGTCAAAGAAGCAGGTATATATTATTTGTTCACAGGATTCCTGAGCAATTTTTGTTGTTGCATTGTAAAGGCTGAGTACATGAGATACTGCCTGTTATGTCTTTCAGCACAGGTTGCAGCATTCCATAGTACTCTCTGCAATCAAATATTACTCTGTCAAACAATCAGGTTTAATAACTTATCTGGGAAGTTATTCTGCATATGTCCATTAAATAAATGCTTGCTGCTCCAATATATGTATTTCAGCAGAGCTTGTGCAGGAGAATCTCCTGGAGGATCATAACAAATATATTTTGAACCTTGGTTAAGTGTGAACAACTTGATAGTGTACTAGGGTTGAAGCAACTGATTTCTTATCCGTGGCACAATAAGCACAACAATAAACACATTCAAGTTTTTTTTTTCATTTAATGTGGACATTGTTTAGTTGTAGGTAGAGATGGGCAAGGATCAGAAAAAATGATAGTTTTAGAGCCAGCAAAATCACACAGAGGTTTCACCTGACTCTCCTCTACAATCCCTCCAAGTTTGGTAAAGATAGGATTTAGGGGATCCAAGTAATACACCCACAAAGTGGGTCCCCCAGGAAAGTGCTCTTTAGTAGCTGGCTTGGGGAAGCCCAATCTTCACCAAACTTAGGATTGTAGCAAGGGAAGCTTCTCTGTGATTTTGGTGTCTCTGGGTACCCGGGGGGAACTATCCTGGGGGAGCTTCTCTGTGGGTATATACCTCAAACATCCAAAACCCAATGTTCCCCAAACTTGGAGGGATTGTAGAGGAGAGTCATGGGAAGCTTCTCTGTAATTTTTATGTCTCTAGGTACCTGGGAGGCCATTGTATAGCCCAATAAATTTTTAAAAAATCACAAAAATTATTAATTTGTATTCCTCAAGGAGTATCAATTCATATGAATATGAATTAATGGATTGGTGATTTTTTTGATGAATTTTGCAATCCATTTTTAAATTCGTGCCCATCTTTAGTTAGGCTATTTCAGTAACCTAACTTTTCATTAACTTAAATGCAATAATAATAATTCACTGATGAATAACAGAAAGAAGATTCAGTGACTACTTCTATCTGTTGTTGATGCACTTTACAAGGTCATCATTTATACAATTGTTTCTCAGTCTTTGACTACTTACAGCAATATTTTCCTGCCTTGTAGTTTAATGTGTTTGCTCATGGTACAAAATTTACATTTGAAATACTATACTCAGTGTAGGAATTACGTAATCAAAAGCTATTTTATTTTATTATATAGTTAGACTTTTCCATACTAATTTATGTAAAGGTGCATTTACATGTCAATGTCAGTAGCTTATTTATCTTACAGAATTGACAAAGACGTGCATTTCATTTACTTTGATTAACATCTGGCAACAAAATAGTAAAATTTCTGATTGATGGTATCCTAAAAAGTGAGTATACAGACAGATTGCATAGTATAACTGCATTCAGCCCACATTTTCTGTATGCGTGCCTTGTCCATTTCCGTGACTACTAAACCATTTGAGGGCTTTACACCTTCAATTTTCATATTAATTGAAGATCAAATCTACAGGAAGAATAATGGCCTTGTCAAATAAATTACTTGTACAAATGTGCTGTTCTCCATTTAAATAACCACATTTAACTGCACTGTTCCTATTTAAAAAACAAAAGTTAAATAAAATCAGAAGCCCTGATAAATAATTAAATCAGAAATGCATTTGACCACTTTTAAAAAAAAAAGTATTTCGTCTTTCTGTTACTATGCTAGCAAAAATGAAAACTTTGGAGAAAACTAACGTGCTAATTATAGCTAAAAAGGTCATTTATAGGAGGTTAAATTAGTTTAATTAGAATTTATTTGAAGGTTACAGAGGAGTGTAAAGTGATATTAAGGGGTTAACCCATAAGAGATTACATTGTAGTCAGTGTTCTGTTAAAGTTTGAATTAATTTTTCCCATGGGTTTTTCACATTCTAATTTTCAACTAAATGAGACATCTGTTTCAGAAAAGGAAATTTTGCTGTGGTTGTCATAGCAACTATCATTCTGTAAGAAAATTATTCCAATGGTTACTATACAACAGAAAGGCAGAAATTCAGTGCAAAAAACAGCATCCAAGAGTTACCAGAAAACCAGTCCTTTTTTATTTGACCTGTAAAAGTTGCTCATACATTTTAACATAAGGCTAATCATGCCATAAACAAATTCTTGTGCCATCCAATTTCCCCCTCTAGAGCTTTACACATAGTGATCTCTTTCCTGTTGGAGTATGAAAAGCACTCTATGGGTCATAGAGTTCTAAGAGACATTTGTTGTGTTTTGTAAAGGAAATTAGTCAGAATTCATTGATTTGTCATGAAATGTTGTTATTTTTGTTTTCATGTGCAAGGTCAATTAGATATATTCCTTTTCCCTGATATTTTTTTTTAACATTTATTGCAAACTTACTTCATTTTCTTAATGAAGTGTAAGTGATACTAGATATTGCATAAGATTTTCAGAACCTTGGATTCTCTAAATACTAAACAGTGTTATCTTTGAAAAGGTCAGAGAGTTGCCACAATGTTTGAAAAACAGTATTTTCCCCTCTGTGCTTTCAAATATTTCTAAAGAAGGAAGAATAGTTTTACTTTTATGTGCTCTGAGAAAAGAGAAGAATCTTTGAAAATGCAGGAAAGGAATACACTCATGCAGCAAATAGTTTCCAGGGCTTCATCTTTTCAGCCAGATTTCTGTCATATTTGAGACTATCATAAGAGAGAACATAATAGCAAATCGCACAAGTTTTAGCATTGCTTTTGCATAAAAGAACAGTTTCAGCATGTATAACTTGACAGATCTTAACTCAGGAACATACCATGGCTACAAACTAAGGCAGGGAAAGAAGGAGAATATCCCATAATAAGCTGATCATTTCTATTCACACAGGATGTAGGTTATGAATGTTAGAACTAATAGAGGAAAGGAGAGCTATAGGATTTTGCATACGTTTCTTCAATTTGACAGGAAGAAGTTGCAAATTCCTGAATGATAGAGGTCATTTTTATTCCTTTATTATACCTTCAGATAACTATAAGTCTTGATGTTTTCTTAGTGGCAGATTTGGTACTATTCTATTTGTTTTTCTAGCAGCGCTGCTGCACTTTTAAAAAATGCATACAATAGCTGAAGATCAAAATTGCTGTTACATCTATAGTCATGCACTATAGCATTTTGGTGGACTGAGAAACAGATGTATGTTTCCATTTGCACACAAAAAATTATCCAGCCAGTTTATGAAGGCTTGCATGAGAACTGCATTGCTCATCCATATACATTCTCTTCAGATGGGGATGCTGACAAGCATAGATGTTTCTGTTTGATCTGTTTCTTAAAAAGATTCAGATAGTCTTTCACTTTTGTTGTTGTTGCCCTCTAGAAATAATAGGAAGACTTGTTTGTTCAGTGCAAAGTACAGATGTGAAGAACACTTAATAAATTCTTTTTATCCCTCACCAGGATGAGATGCTTGCACAAGGAATTGCCATTGCACAAAATTCCTTATCTCAAGAGTGAGAGTAAGACAAGGAGCTCTTTTCCCTAATCAGGATGTTTGTAATTTATGCAGAATCACATAATTATAGATGTGCAAAACTACTATCTTTTGTGAAGCAATGTTTATTTATTTATTTATTTATTTTATATCCCGCCTATCTGGTCGGGTCAGGACCACTCTAGGCGGTTCATGTATGTGAATACATCCAAAGTAAGCATCAAAGAACTAGCTGATTGATAAAAGGGCCCAAATAATCCATGTGAGGCTTCTGGTTTTTGAAAGTCTATATAGCTATCATAATTTTATGCAATGTACACAATTTATGGAATTTGTGTATCTTACACACTGTGTGTGGTTTATGAAGTTTGTATAAAAGAATCTTTCAGTGCAAGAACTGTCAACAACAACACCAAGAGGGTATTCTCAGAGGATGAAGAGAAACATTTATTTGTTTGTTTGTTTGTTTATTTAACTTATATGCCTCCCACTCTACCCAAAGGTCTCTGGGTGGCTTACAACAATTAAAATACAATAAAAATGCAATAAAAAGATGAAACAATTAAAATACAATTAAAATAGATACTCTAAAAATTGCCATCAGGACCCACAGTTGATATTACAGTGGTGCCTCGCTTAATGGCGATAATCCGTTCCAGGAAAATTGCCGTTAAGCGAAAACATTGTAAAACGAAAATAAAAAGCCAATTGAAACGCATTGAAAACCTTTCAATGCGATCCAGTGGGCTTAAAACTCACCATCCAGTGAAGATCCTCCATATGGTGGCCATTTTCGCTGCCTGTATAGTGAGGAATCCGTCCCTAAACACAGCGAGGAGCCATTTTATTTACCCGGCAATTGCGATCGCAAAAAATTGTCGTAATGTGGATTCGTCATAATGCGGGGCAATTGTAAAGCGAGGCACCACTGTATTTCAATTAAAAGCCTTCTGGAACAGGAAGGTTTTGACCTGGCACCGAAATGTCATCAGCATCAGTGCCAGACGAATCTCAGTCAGGAGGGCATTCCATAGTCTGGGGGCAGCTGCCGAAAAGGCCCTTTGTGTACAAGCCATCCCTCTTACCTCCTTGAGGGACAGCTCTTTCAGAAGGACCCCCTGGCTAGATCTTAATTGCCTGGTAGGTTCGTATGGAAGGAGGCGGTCCTTCAGGAATCCAGGGCCCAAGCTGTTTAGGGCTTTATATGTCAAACACTTTGAATTGGGCTCAGGCAGCTACCGGTAACCAATGTAACTTAAACAGAATTGACTTGATGTGTCCCCTAGCGGCCCCACCACTCACCAGCTGTGCAGCTCGATTCTGGACCAGTTGCAATCGCCGGACCATCTTCAAAGGCAGCCCCAAGTAGAGTGCATTGCAATAATCTATACAAGATGTTACCAGTGAGTGTGTAACTGTCATGAGACTCCGCTCATCCAGATAGGGCTGTATCTGGTACAACTTCCGCAGCTGAAGGAAGGCACCCCTGGCCACTGAGTCCACCTGGGCTTCCAGAGTTAGACTGGGGTCCAGGAGCACTCCCAGGCTGTGGACCCTGTCCCTTAGGGGGAGTGTAACCCCATTCAGGGCAGGGAAATGGCCCTCCAGCCTGTCCGGTGAAGCACCCACTAACAGCACTTCCATCTTGTCAGGATTGAGATTCAATTTATTAACCCTCATCCAGTCCATTATCAGGTCCAGACACGAGTTCAGCACAGAAACCGCCTCACTTGGATTGGTGGAAAACGAGAGGTAGAGCTGAGTGTTGTCAGCATACTGCTGACTCCTCAGCACAAACCTCCCGATGACCTCTCCTAGTGGTTTCATGTAGATTTTAAACAGCATGGGGGACAGTATCGAGCCCTGAGGAACCCCATGACATAAATGCCACAGGACAGAGCAACTGTCCCCCAGCACCACCCTCTGGACACGGTCAGCCAGGAAGGAGAGGAACCACTGTAAAGCAGTGTCCCAACTCTCAACCCAGCCAGCCTATCCAGAAGGACACCATGGTCGATGGTGTCAAAAGCCGCTGAGAGGTCCAGGATTATCAACAGGGTCATATTCCTCCTGTCTCTCTCCCGACAAAAGTCATCATACAGGGCGACCAAGGCAGTCTCTGTACCAAAACCTGGCCTGAAATGGATCTAGAAAATCCATTTCATGCAGCAGCACCTGGAGCTGCCTGGCCACAAGCCACTCCAACACTTTGCCCAACTAAGGGAGGTTCACCAATGGTCGGTAGTTAACCACCAGCTTTGGGTCCAGGTTAGGCTTTTTAAGAAGTGGCTGAATTACCGCCTGTTTCAAGGTGGTAGGGACCACTCCCACTCTCAAAGAGGCATTCACGGCCTCCTGGACCCAGATGCAACCCCCCTGACAGATCTTCCAATTAGCCAAGATGGGCAAGGATCGAGTGGAGTGGTGGTAGAATGGACAGATCCATCCAAGCACCCTGTCCACATCCTCAGGTCTCAGCAATTGAAACTCATCCATTAATATTTGACCTAAGCACGGCACACATCCTCTGATTTCACAGTAACAGTGTAGTCCAACCCACTGAGAATCTGAGCAATTTCCCCCTCAAAATGAATGGCAAACTCATTACAGTGAGCTGATGAGCAGTCTGGGACTTCCACCAGATTTCCTGGTTGAAGAAGATCCCGGACCACCCAAAACAGCTCTGCTCAACAACATTCTGAGGAAGCAATACGTCTGGAGAAATATTGCCGTTTCGCCAGCCGTATTGCCACGAAATAGGCCCGATAATGGGCTCCAAGTCGTGTTCGATTGGACTTCCAGCAGGATTTCCTCCACCTGCACTCCAGCCATCTCCCCTCTCACTTCATCGCCCGCAGTTCAGAAGATACGTACCAAGGAGCTGTCTGAGCTCTGCGTGCAGGGAGAGGGCACTTAGGCGCAATCGTGTCAACCAACTGGGTCATCTCCCTATTCCATAGGGTGACCTGAGCTTTGACAGGAGCGTTGACCATATCAAATGGATAATCCCCCAGAGCATTCAGGAAACCATCTAGATCCATTAGTCTCCAAGGGCAGATCATCTTAATAGATCCCTCACCCTTGCAGAGGGAAGAAGAAGCTAATACAATAAACTTGTCCAGGAAGTGGTCTGACCATGACAATGGAGTCACAACCAGCCCCTCCATATCCAAACCACCATCTTCCAGTCCCGTTGAGAAAACCAGGGTCAAGGTATAGCCCTTCTCATGTGTCGAGCCGATGACACATTGAGACAGCCCCATGGTTATCATGGAGGCCATGAAGTCCTGAGCCACTCCAGTCAAGGCAGCTTCGGCATGGATGTTGAGGTCCTCCAGCACCAACAGCCTGGGAGTCCTCAACACCAGGTCCAAGACCACCTCCATCAGCTCAGGCAGGGAGACTGTTGGTACACAGCAGGGTGGGTGGTACACCAACAGAATCCCCAATCTGATTTGTAAGCCCAACACACAATACAGGCCCTCAAGACCTCCTCTCAAAGGGATAGGAAGCCTGGTCATGAAGATAGAACTTCTATAGACTATAGCAACTCCCCCTCCCTGACCCTCCAAGCGACATTGGTGCTGGACTGAGTACGCAGGTGGACACAGTTGGGAGAGAGGGATAGCACCCTCCTCTCCCACCCAGGTCTCAGTAATGCACACCAGGTCAGCACCCTCATCCAGAATTACATCACGGATGAGGGCAGTCTTATTTTGTACTGACCTGGCGTTCATCAAGAGCACTGTGTGGCTCGAGAGTTTGCTGATATGGTCACCTGATACCATCTGGTTGGGGGTAGGACTAGAAGAGGGGATAGATATAAGATATCTAACCTCTCTTCTCCTACACGGGCATGTTCTACCTCCACCGTCATTCCTTCCCCTACCGAGCACCACCTCAATGGCTGTCCCCCTCCAATGCCCTCCCCACTTCCTGTTCCCTCAGATCCACTGTGGGTCTCTATGTAACCTGATGGCAATTGATAATAATTAAACAACAACAACACACCCTTCCAAAGCCCCTTCTCCCCTCCAAGCCAGGTGGCTGATGTTGAGGATGGGTGAGGCAACCAGAGGCAGGAAGGGCCCAGTCCTGCAAGGCCAAGGGAGTCCAGGCCAAACTCCCCCAGGAAGGCTGGCCACCAACAGCAGCAAGCCACACTGTCTCTCACCCAGTGCCTGAGGAATGGCAGATGATAAAAAAGACTCCCCTGGAAACAGGAATGCTGGTCTGGCAGGGCCCTGGCACAGGCTTCTGGCTTATAAAGCTCCTTCTCCCCTCTGAGACAGGTGGCTGATGTTGGGCTGAGGCAGCCAAAGGCAGCAAGGGCCCAGTCCTACAAGGCCAAAAAGACTCCCCTGTAAGCAGGAATGCTGGTCCAGCATGTTGCAGTGTCTTGTTTTCATGCAGTGGTGCAAAACAAGTAAGGACATGCACCCCTAGTGCAAAGATAATCAGTAACATAAGTGCCATTATATAGTTCCCCTATCTAATGTAAGGGAATGCAGTAGAGAAGTAGGTTATTATTTTGCCCAAATCGCAACATGAACACATTTGAAGAAATTAGTTATTCGAGTGATGTTCTAGCTCATAGGTCGGGGAACGGGGTAAATTACCCCAAATTGGGTAAAAGTGAAAATCCTGGGGGTAATGAGCAGACTGCTACCCCCTCCCTCCCTCCCACCCCCACCCTCTGCAGCCAAACATCAAATTGTTAGCCACCTCTCCCTGTTACTTCCTTTGTTGCAGCAGGGCACTTGTAAATCCTCCCTTCTTTTAGAGATCGGAGATAAACCTCCCTAATTGGTTACAGCTGGGGAATAGCCCTGGGCAATCAATCAATCCGGGGCTTCTGAATGACTGTTTCCTCCGGAAATGACTGCAAACAAGCAGCAGGAGGGAGAGGAATTAAGGAGCAAGCAAGGGAAAAGAGGGAAGAAAGGTGCGAGAGACCGAGGACTTCATCAAGCTTATTTAAATGTACAAAATGGAGGGAGAAAATGGAGGGAGGGAGGAAATGGAGGGAGGGTAGGTGGATGGATGGATATGTGTGTGTGTGTGTGTGTGTGTGTGTGTGAGAGAGAGAGAGAGAGAGAGAGAGACTGACTCAAAACTGTGAAAATGAACAGGCAACCAAAAGAGGAACTTTGAATTAAGGTGGGGGGGGGAAGGGTGGCTTTTTAAGGTGCTGTCTAGGTTTATCTTTGCTTTCCTTCCAAGAAGCAGGCATCTTTGAATCTCGTGGGTGCTGTCACCCTCTGCAGTGATCATGGAGCTCAAGAAAGTAAAATCTGTCACTGCCTCCATATCTTCCTCTTCTATTTGCCAGGAGTAGATGGGACCAGTGGCCATTATCTTAGTTTTTTTTAATGTTGAGCTTCAGACCATTTTTTTGAACTCTCCTTTTTCACCCTCATTAAGAGATTCTTTAAGTCCTCCTCACTTTCTGCCATGCTTTTGTGTAGTCAATGAAGTAGAAGTAGATGTTTTTTCTGGATCTCTCTGGCTTTCTCCATAATCCAGCACATATTAGCAATTTGGTCTCTAGTTCCTCTGCCCCTTCGAAATCCAGCTTGTACTTGTGAGAATTCTTGGTCCACATACTGCTGAAGCCTGCCTTGTAGGATTTTGAGCATAACCTTGCTAGCGTATGAAATGAGTGCAATTGTATAGCAGTTGGAGCATTCTTTGGCACTGCCCTTCTTTGGGATTGGGATGTAGATTGATCTTTTCCAGTCCTCTGGCCACTGCTGAGTTTTCCATTGATGATGATAAAAAAAAGCACACTGGTCCTTTGATATTGGGCTGTGGCACCAGGGTGGGTGACATGGCCTTTAGCCTGTTTTGTTCCTTTTTGCACACCACACATAGAATGATTAAAGTGGTAGGGAAAGCCCCCTCCCCAATTCTGCGTTGTCTGTCTCTAGCAAGCATGTCATTGCTAGCACCACTCTGGCAGCCACTGATGATGGTTAAATCTTCTGCGAGCTAGCAAAAATTTAATGCAACTTGCTAGGCACTTTGGACACCTTACTACTCCCTATACCACAACATGGCTGGAGTGCAATGTATTCCAGCAAAAATAGTGCACATCTTTATCAAATTTGGTGCATCCTGCTAGTTCGGTACATAGCCTGTGTAGATTCAATAGTATTTTAATTCAAATAATGTATGATTTCCTTCCTTTTGAATCAAGGGGGTAATGTCGGTGTATATAATTTTTGGGGGGAGTAAAAGGTAAAAAAGTTCCCTGACCCCTGTTCTAGCTGAACAAGTCTTTTGGGAAAATGAATCTTAGGCCATTAGCTAAGAACTCATAGCCAGTTCCTGTAACCCATAGAAGCTGAACACTCCTCATGTGGGTATCATAATGTCAGCTCATGGATCTCTCTATGATTATGCCTCTTCTTACATGAAAATTAGTTGGATTTTTATTTTCTGTGGAAGAACCAAGATCATGATTCTTGACATTGCACTTCTCGTTTCAGTGGACCATCCATGTGAATAGTTTTTGTTGTAAAAGTAAGTTGTTTTCAGAACTGATCATCAGTGTTAAAATCTTTCTGTAAGAGTGGAAGAAAAGAAGCAAAAGCTGGGTAGTTTCATTTTTTATTTGCCAGCTATGTGTATTACTGCTATCATAGAAAGACAATGTTAAGGGAAAAGATGATAACTGAAAATCGTAAATAGGAGGACAAAATAGAGGCCACACAGTGTTCAGCCCCCAGGAAGTAAACTGAAACAATGATAGTTTGCATCTTTTGATTTTAAAAAATGTATTAATTCATTGTTTACATTTAAATACAGGATTTATGCTGCTAAACTATCATTGTGTATCCCAAGTGTTGCCAGGATGGTCACCTAGACCAGTGGTTCTTAACCTTTGTTACTCGGATGTTTTTGAACTGCAACTCCCAGAAACCCCAGCCAGCACAGTTGGTGGTGAAGGCTTCTGGGAGTTGCAGTCCAAAACTCTCGAGTAACCCAAGGTTAAGAACCAGTGACCTAGACTAAATTTCATCGAAAAGAATATGATTAATTATGTTTGCAACAGTCAGGGTAGTGCGTCACATTAGATGGTGCTGCTATCATACATGCCAGTAACTTCCCAATGTTTATTCCAAGGCTCAATTCTAATCTTGATTTCTTGGTTATTTATGTTGTTTTGGTACACATGAAATGCTGATGTTTATGTAAAACTGTAGTAACAATTTAAAAAAATCCTGCTATTGCATGTGCAATATGTTTTTTTTTGGGGGGGGGAGTGGGGAAGCTACATAGTCCAGTTGAAGAAACAAAACTGGTTTTTTCTGGCTGAAGACCCAGAAGTAAGGGTGGGAATAAGCAGATGGTATATGACACAAATGTCAGAAGGGTTTTTATAAAATAGCAAAGATGAGCAAAGGGGAAGTAATGTACTGCATATAGCATAAGTTGGCTTCTGTCATTCCCATATTAACTTTTAGCAATGGAACAGGAAGCTAACTTGTTCTAAGAATAAAAAAGAATTGTACGACAATATTGTTGCCAGAAGAATTGTATCTGCTTGTCCATTTTCTGTTGGCAGGAAAAATGGAGATGCAGTGGAGTCTCGACTTACGAATGGCTCCGCTTACGTACTTTTTGACGTACGTACTTCTCTGGCTGCAAACTTTTACTTTGACTTGTGGCTGGAGAATCGACCTACAGACCAGAAGAGGGAGGCGGGAAAAGCGCCAAATTCAAATTTGGTGCTTTCCCCACCTCCCCCTTCCAGTCTGTGGGCCGTGGATCTGCCTCCGGATGCCTTCCAGGGCTTCTCCACCGCCACGGGAGGCATCTCAGAGGTTCCTCCCCACTGGTGATAGTGCCTCCGAAGCACCATCGGTGGTGGGGGGAACCTCCACATGCCTTCCAGGGCGGCAGAGGAGCCTGGAAGGCATCTGGAGGTCCCCCGCCGCCACCGCTGCTGCTGGGAGCTGTGCCATGCCGGGCAATCCCAGCCATGCTTGGACTCCCAGGAGCCCGAGCATGGACGAATCGCCCAGTGTGGCTCAGCTCCCACCGGTGGTGGTGGTGGTGGGAACCTCCAGATGCCTTCCATGGCTTCTCTGCCACCCTGGAAGGCATGCTGAGGTCCACCACCACCACCACCACCACTGCTGTTGTGAGCCTTCCGAGATCTCAAAGGGCTTCCCCCCCAACATTGGAGGAAGCACTTTGGGAGCTCCAAAGGCAAACAGGCTGGGAGAAAGAGCTGGAAATTCGAATTTCCAGCCATTTCTCCCTGCCTTTTTGCCTTCAGAGGTCTCAAACGGCTTCCTCCAATGTCAGGGGAAAAGCCATTTGAGACCTGCAAAGGCTCCCAGCAGCAGCGGCGGCAGCAGGGGGGGGACTTTGGATGCCTTCCAGGGCTTCTCTGCCTAGAAGGTGTCCAGAGTTTCCCCTCCCACCGCCGCTGCTGCCGGGAGCTGAGCCACGCCAGGCGACCCCGACCATGCTCAGACTCCTGGACTTCCCCCGCTGGGCGGGGGAAGTCCAGGAGTCTGAGCATGGCCAGGATCACCCGGTGTGGCTCAGCTTCCGGCAGTGGTGGCGCCGGCAGGGGACCTCTGGATGCCTTCCCCGCCGACACAGGCTTTCCCGGGCAGTAGACCAGGCCTACCGGGGGAAGCCATCCCCTGGTATGCCCGGTTCACTCTGGGAAAGCCGGCAGGGGCGGGGGACCTCCGAGAGGCCTCTGGCAGCGGCACCAAAGCCCTCGGAGTCCCCCGACAGCAGCGACGGCGGTGGTGGTGGTGGAGCTCCAAGAGGCCTCTGGCAGCGGCGCCGAAGCCCTCGGAGTCCTCCAGCAGTGGTGATGATGGCGGTGGGGGACCCTGGAAGGCTTCGAAAAGGTAAGTTTAATTTTTTTTTAACATTTATTTTAATTTTGTCGGGGGGAGGTGTTTCTTGGGCGGGTTACGAATTAATTGGTTTTCAATGCATTCCTATGGGGAATGCATTTTCAACCTGCAGACTTTTCGACCTATGGACCCTATTCCAATATGCATTAACTCCGTAGGTTGAGACCCCATTGTACGATGTCCATGGACTAGAAGCCAGTGCAGGTTTGGTGGCTTGTACATTTTGACTCTTTTAAGGTCTCCCAAACTTAATAGTGAAAGAGTGAGGAAGAGAGAACAGAGAGAGCACAGAGAGAGCACAGAGTGCTGTCCTCTGAAGATGCCGGCCACAGAGACTGGCAAAACGTTAGGAAGAACAACCTTCAGAACATGGCCAAAGAGCCCGAAAAACCCACAACAACCAGAGTGAGGAATGTTAACAGCATAGACCTGACAGTGGGATATAACACTACCAAGACATAGATGTGGGGTGGCAAAATGTTGATGTGATCATAGAAAGGAAGGTTTCAAAGAAGACTCAGGGTACACTCTGCCACTCTCTTCTTTTATTCTTGAGTCAAATAAATGTATTCGTTCTCCAAGCTAGTTTGCATTCATAACAACTCATGGTATGCAGTATATTATAGAATCTATGTCTGCGAGTTGTGTATGTGTATCTTGATGTTCCAAAGAAACATCAGAAGGGCGACAAACAATGTGTTAATTTCTGAAAGCTCAGATAATGTATCAGTTGTGGAGGCAGAAAAAATGCAGCTTCAGGGGCATTTCCTTTTGTTTTTGGCATATAATATACAAAGAATAGTTCAGAGGATTTCATGAAAGACTTCTCTCTGTTTTTTGTTGATGCAGCAAGGGAGTAGTGTAAAGCCTTCTCCAAAGTAACATCTGTAAAGGAAACATCATTGATGTGCATATATTTATAAGCCGTAATGCTGCAATTATCATAAAGTTTATGATATAGCAGCCTGTTTGTTTTTTCTTTAGGGGATAGAGCAAAAGCCCCTGTCAGCAGTCCGACAGATATCAAAATCCACAAACACATTCAAGAATATCACCCTCATACTACATTACTTGTAGTATTGTCAGGAAGCAATTGTTTGCTACTGCAGCGATAGAATTTTAATGGTTGTAATTGCAGACCCATACTTCCCTTTTCTGATGAAGTCTATTTGAAAATAGTAACTTCAGAGTAAAATATCTGACTATAAAATGCTGATACAGTAGTAATTAGTGTAGTAAATGCCAGAAGAAAATGTAATGTACTGGTAATTGATTCATTGGAATTAGTCCTAACTAGTTTGCTTCAACATGGATGCTCAGTGCTATCAACATTGCTGTAAATTCTGGATTAGCAGTGCAGTTCTAAGTGGGGTTGTGAAAGAGTGAAGCAGACCAAAGGCCTTCTTCTTACATGGGACAGAGCAGGACATGTGTGGTGGTATAGTTTTCATACTGTCACAAGTGGTACAGCATGCTGTTTACGGTAGTGTTATCTACCGTATTTTTCCGTGTATAAAATGACACTTTTCCGTAAAATCATTATACAAAAAATTGAAGGTCATTTTATAAAGGGAAGGAGGCAAAGGAGCATCCATGCTCAGCTGCCTCTCGCAGCTACCCCTTGACTGCTGCAACTGTCACCAGGTCACCTCCTCCAGAGCCCTTCAGGCAGGGGGCAAGGCAGCAATGTCAGCTGGAGTTGAGTCCCAGCTGTGGCGCTGGAGGAGGCAATCTGGCGGTGGTGGCAGCAGTCAATGGGCAGCCGCGAGGGGTGGCTGAGCGTGGCTGCTCCTTCACCTCTTCCTCCACCTCTCATGACTGCCCATTGACTGGCGCTGGAGGAGGCGATTGGGCAGTGGCGGCAGCAGAAGGAGGAGCTGGAGGAGCAGCCACACTGGGCTGGCCCTTGCGGCTGCCCATTGACTGCTGCCACCTCCTCCAGCAAGGGTCAAAATGGAGGGGGGTCATCTTATATATTAGAGGGTCATATACACAGAAAAATATGGTATTTTATAATTTACAAGGGTAAACAGATGTGAATAATTAATGGTTTAGAAATGTTTAAAACATGGGCATAGTTCTGTATGATTTACCTCGTTCTGTTTACAATTTTTAATGTAGTGGGCAGTGGCTATATATTTTTTTCTGTATTCTTTTGGGTGTGTTGTTTCCATTTTGCTGCTAAATTTTTCACATAATAGTAGAAAACTGCATTTTCATTTAAAATAACCCTGATTTCTTCCTTGTGCAAGTGGAGAGTATTTTATGTTGTCATGATCACAGTTGATGAATGAAGTAAATGCATTACACATACTGTAAACTACATGTTAATGCTCTTTCTCTTACATATTAATGGACTATGGCTGTGAAATTGTGTTCTTTTTCATGGTCTCTGTAACTTACATATATGGGATTTCCTGAAACTGGACATAATCCATTTTGAATTTTCTGGATCTTAATGAAAATCTTTAGTAAAATGCCCCACAGCACCTAGAGACACGAAAATTACAGAGAGGCTTTCCCTGACTCTCCTCTACAGGCCCTGCACCTTTGGTGAAGATTGGGTTTCAGAGGTCCAGGTTATATGCCCCCAAAGTGGGTTCCCTCAGGGAAGTGCTCTTTAGAAGCTGACTTAAGAAAACCCAAACTTCCCCAGTCTTGGAGGAATTGTAGAGGAGAGTCAGGGGAACTTTCTCTGTTATTGTGGTGTCTAGTTGCCTGGGGGAAGCCTTCCTGAGGGGGTCCTGTTTGTGAGGGTATAACTTGGACATCCAAAACCCAATCATCACCAAACTTCAAGGGATAGTAGAAGAAAGTCCGAGGAAGTTTTCCTGAAATTTTAGTGTCTCAAGGTGCCTGGGAGGGGGTGTTTATAGCTCAGTGAATTAAAAAAACACTAAAAACCCATTGATTCATATTTTTCAGGGGCATTGATTTGTAAGAAAATCAATTGACAAATTACAATTTTTGAATTAATTTGATTATTTGATTTTTAATGTGCCCATCTCTACTTGTGCCTCTCTTGCTTCCTCTCTCTTTTTGTGGCTTTTCCATCTATCGGTGGGCTTTCTCTCCCACTCTCTCTGGTTTCTTTCCTCCTTTCTATGGATCCTCTCTCCCTACCCTGCTCCATGGCTCCTCTATATGTATGTTTATTTGTTCAAAGACCCTTATTCCTGTAGTACAAGCTTGCCATTTTGCACAGAAGTAAACTTTGTTCAGCTCAATAAAACATTAGTTTCCTCAAGTACAGACAAGAAGTTTGGCCAGTAGCTCCAGAATACTTCAATAAGCATGTGCAGTGTTTCATGTGTAAAAAAAGCATATGTAAGGTCACACATCATCTAAACAAAAGGACAGATCAACTTCAAATTAGAAAAAAAAACACATAGCAAGAATTATTTCCTTTTAGGGAAATAGTAGTAATGATAGGGATTTGAAAAATAACTACTGGCTATGAGCTGTGAAAAAATAATTGCAGGACCATGGAGTGGTGGGAAGACTTTAAAAAAAAAGAAGTTACAACTTTAAAAGTACATTTCCAGCTTTCTCCAATTTTGGCACAGAGCAAATCAATACAGTCTATAATAATAGTGCCAAATATATCCCTGATTCAAAAACTGCTTAAAATTTTTAACTATGTTTGGACTGCTCCTCTCATCAGTAATGGCTTATGGAGTAGTGTTTTGACTGGTCATGCAATATAAGAGCTATCCTCCTTTGCACCTCTAATTTCTCTCATTTCCTTTTTGTCTGCTGAAGTAGCAGCTCTGTCTAGGATACTTATTGTGAAAGAGTCAAAAGCTCAGCAGAGCTTTGTCTTGTTCACGTTTATTCAGTCTTTCTGTACTCCTATGCAGGCTGAGATTATCGGTAGCAAAGATGGTACCAACAAAAGCAACCATTGGGTCTCCACTACTTTATACAGAGGAAGAAGAGAAAGGAGCACTGCCTTGCTCCCCTCCCTTCTCTCTAGAGACAACCACAAAGAAAAGAGAAAAAGAAGCACGCCAAAAGCTCTCTTTAACTGGCTGTGGCACAGATGTAAATGAGGGAGATGACAGAGATCTTGAGCATGAGAGCACAGTCTGAGGTCATATTAATCCCAAACAGAATCTCACCTGTGCTAATGTAGGAGAAAATGTTTGATGACTTATTTATTTATTTATTTGACTTGTATGCCGCCTGCACCCTGCAAGGGTCTCTGTGCTTGGATACCAAACATCCGAATATAGCATACAGTAGGCTGAGATGGGTACAACTCTAGGCACCTCCCAAGCCCATCCGTGGATCTTGGAGGGATACACTTTGTCCTAAAGCATCCATCTCTCAGGGAAATTTTTGGAGAACTCTAACCTATCTACCAGCAATTCCATGACAGAGAAGGCATTACTTTAGAAAACTACTGCACATTACCTAGAAACCATGCATAATTTTGTTTTATGTCAAGAAACTATCCTCCACATTCTTATTATTCTTTGCATTTGGTTATGTAAAAGTCAGCTTGGGAATAGCTTCAAAATCTTTATACCAGCACACAGCACATAGACTCCAGGGCCCTTTCATGTGCAGGCAGATTTCAGGCTCATTGCCATTATGATCACCTATAATATGATACTTGATCTTGGAAGGATGACAAAAAATAGGCTTCTTGGTATGAATTTTTTCTCCAACATATTCTCCAAGTTCTCATTAAAAATCTGCTTACTTCAATTGCTAAACTGGCAACTTTACCTACTTCAGATGACTTTTGAATTCTAAAACTTCCTCTTCCATCTGACTCCAGAGCACCACAGCCAGCCAACTTCATCTGCATTTAACAAAAGGGGACTGCGAAATAAAATGATTTGCGCACTGAAGGATTATGTATCAGAATCTACTGCCATCACATTACAAAAGTCATCAAGATCATCTCCAGATATGCTTGTGCCTCCTCTTCCTAAAGGAATCAGTAAAATATTTTGTGGATCAGTCAGTACAGGTGGCCACAGCCTTGGAAGGTTCTTAAGAAGGAGATTACAAATACTGTAACATTTTCAATCACAAATGAAGGCACCAGCGTCATTCCTGGTGTTGCCATCTGTTTTGCATGTGGTGAGCTAATCTTGGAGGAAGACTTTTTCTACGCTGCTGACATTGAAGAAGCTTGACCACATGTACAGATTTTTTTTAAAGGACAACACTTTTATTTTTATTTTTTTTTTACATCCTCAGCCCAATTCTGTAATTACTGTAGCTAACCAAGGGAATGCTATACAAAAGCTATCTTTCATTTTCCCTTATCTGTAAGGAAGAACATTAGACTGGTTAGGCAGGAGCTGTTATTTCACCACATACTCATCTTTAAGAAGATCAGAGTATCAAATTGATAAGGGAACCTACCAACAGTTTTTCTGGGGTAATATGGCCTTATTATTTGATAGCTTACTGGAAGGGCAAAGACTATTGAATTCCTTGTTTTACCTGGAAATATATTGGGGAGGGGGGGTCGGGAGCATGTTAGCAGATAAACAAAACTCAAAAGTAGTCTGTCAGGTGAGCACCCCTGTGGATACATTTAGTCTACAATATCACAAATATCTTCACTATGCTGTGTTACAAAGTGATACCAAGATTACTCGAAAGGACTTGCATTTTGATGGGTATGGCCTGTTCAGTGGGAAAATGATATAAAAGAGAGAGAGTATGACCAAAAAACTTAAAACAGCTATTACAAAGTATGATGTTATTTCTTAGTTCCCATCCTAGAACCACACTAAGCCATACTGGAGTTAGAACTGGCAACTGAGATAATATTTCAGGTCCTTCTAGTACAAAATGACTAGGCTTGCAAACATTGTCATGATTTGTCTGAACATAAGAAATATCTTCCAATTTATAAAAAGAGACCATGACACTCCTACTGTGTTTCCCCGAAAATAAGACAGGGTCTTATATTATTTTTTTGCACCAAAAAACACATTAGGGCTTATTTTCAGGGCATGTTTTATTTTACAGTCATGTCATCTTCTTTTGGTTGCTGCACAATGGTGGAGGGTGGGGTTTTACTTAACTGGGGCTTATTTTGGGGGTAGGACTTATATTACGAGCATCCTGAAAAATCATACTAGGGCTTATTTTCAGGTTAGGTCTTATTTTCAGGGAAAGAAAGTAAGTGTTATGTGTTACTCAGGACCTGCGATGTTCCTCACAAGCAGTTGTACCTTTTCATGAATCTCTCTCTCTCTGTTTTTGCATAAACCATGGTCCATGACTATTGATAAATTGGTTCTTTTCATTATTCAGAGGTGGTATGATAAAATTCCATCATCATCTTCTATCAGAACTACCAAACCTCCTGCAAAATTTGAACGGAGAGTGTACCACTTCTGCACTAGATGTAATGGTATTCTTGATCTTCCTTGCCATTTCACAATTCTGAAAAAGATGGGTTGCTCTGTCCTATATTAGACCTCAGAAACATGAACAGTAGTAATCATACAGTAACAAAATTCTATATGGTTACTATGCCAACTTTTTTCTCCTGTTCTGAAGAGGAGTTTGTTCAAGCTATTGGTTGCAAAACCAATATGCATTTCTGTATTGCAAAAATGCCCTGGCACTGAAACATTCATTTCACACTAAGGAATCTTCCCTTTCAATTCAACATTCTGCCCTTCAGTTTGCCAGCTGCACCAATATGTATGCCAATGTGTGTGATAGCTACAAGCAATGTACCCTCTAATTTTCAGCCCTGCTGGGTGGGGCTGCTCCTCTCTCATGGCTTTGCCCCTGGACTTTGCCAACTGGGTTCTGTTGTGACCGGAACCTAACATGATCACTGCATGGAGAAGGAAGAGAGCTGCAAGGAGGGAACCGGAGTAGTGCATGTGCACATGCAGCTTACCTTGGCTACAAGTGATCACGAGTTTTTACAAGGCCTCCCTGACCCTTTTAACTATTTTAATAAAATTATGTTACGTTCATACATCAACCCAAATAAGTCAGGGCTGATTCACACCGGGGTATACAATTCACAGAGACAAGTCTCAACTTCACAGTGAACTACACCTTTTTATCCCAAGACAGCACAGAGATGCTAATTACTCTGGCATACAGACCGTGCAGAATATTCAGGACACATGCACAATCAGTACTGATGCTTTGCAGATTAATGGTATTTTCATACCTTGCTGAATTCATCTTCAGAAGATGAGGAAGACCATATGCAGTTGCAGAAGGCCCAATGGTTAGTATTCTCCCTGATGTTTCTGGAAACAATGTAGGCAATCTGGAAAATATCAGAGGATGAAGAAAGTGTAGCAGATATGATGCCCATTTTCCCCATAATAATCATATAATGCAGAAACAAAAAGGAGGTCAATCATTCCAGAATTATTTTCCACAATGCCAGGATTTTTTGTCCATTACCTGGCAGAAGTAGGTAATATGAAAGCAGATGCACTTAGCCAAACTGTAATGACTTCTCAAAGTTGTCTGAGACATATTTTACATTGGGAGCAACTCACACATGTAGACTTCTTCGCAACATAGTTCTCAGTGCAACTTCTAATGTTCTGGAGGAAGTAATCAGGGACTTCTTGCATGAACACAAGGGTCATGCAGATTGAATCTTGGCAACCTCATGGATGCCTCCCCATCATGATTTATGACAATTCTGCTTGCTTGTTGGGACTCTGTAACACTCCCCCTGGGAGCACTGAAAGGTCTTTTCTTTAGATATAAACTCTGAGGGTAACAGCATGGAAAGTCACTGGGGGGTGCAATTAGTAAAACCACTCCTTAAATACTGCACTTACCTTAGAAACTGTATTAGGGTTGCTATAAGGTAGTTCTGACATGACAGCACATAATAACAGCAGAAGATTGATTGTTCATATGCTATAAAATGGATGGGGTTTCAAAAATACTTGACGAGGATAATCAATTCCAGCGAAATTGCTGTAAAGCGAAATCGTTGTCAAGTGAAGAAAAAAAAAACCATTGAAACACATTGAAAACCGGTTCAATGCGTTCCAATGGGCGAAATACCTCAGCGTCCAACGAAGATCCTCCATAGGGCAGCCATTTTCTGATCCCTGTTAAGTGAAACATCAGTCCTAAAAACAGCAGGGAGCCATTTTGCACAGTGGGCGGCCATTTTGAAACCCGACAATCAGCTGTTTTTAGATTGTCGTAATGTGAAGAATCAGTTCCCGAAGCAGGGAATGATCGTCGTCAAATGAAAATCGCTCTTTGAAACATTGTTTTGCGATCGCAATAGCGATCACAAAAACATCATCGTGAAGTGATTTTGTCGTTTAATGAGGTAATCGTAAAGCAGAGCACCACTGTACCTCCATTCAAAAGACAAGCTGTGAAATATTAATATTTCTAGTTATGGAATTCCTCTTGAACCTGAAGCAAAAGGGTCTGCTAAAGGTCTATTTGGAAGCTTTATTGGCCTATTGGGACCAGAGATCTTGGTTGACATGAAACTCCCTTACACTGAGTTTATCTGTGGTTTCAACAAAGTACTTTACCACTGACCGCTGTCTCCTAGCATTAAAAGTAACCTCTGCTTGGAACTTTGGGCATGACAGCATGACTTCCCTATTTTAGTTTTCCATTAGGATAAAGTGGTTCTTCAACTGATTTGTCTTCGTTCCTAAGGTTCTTTTTTGATTTTCATGTTACACAACAGCTGCAGAAAATGGGCTCCATTCTTTAGATGTCAGAAGTTTACTAGTTTTGTCTATTGATGAGATTATTCTGGTCAAAAAAATAATCCCTTTGTTTCTTATAATGGACATTGGAAAGTTTTGCTGGCCTCTAATCAACATTTTGCAAAATAGGTTGCTTTTGTTGTCACAAATGTGCAAAACCACCTTTCCTTGTGCAAGTAAAAAAAAATTCTAGTAGATTTATTGCCTTATTTTCAGCATTTTTCAGAGATGTTTCTGTGTTGAACATATGCCATGCAGTTACTTGATCAAATGTGTGAACATAGTTCAAGATGGTCCTTTGTTTGGAATAGTGATTCTTTGATTTCACAATGACATATCTCCTAGCCCTGGCAAATTAGGCTGGATTTATGGAATAGCCAGTGTGATGTAGTGGATAGAATGATGGATTAGGACTTGGGAGGATTCAAATTCCTGCTCAGCCATGGAAGCTCACTGGGCGAATGGAACTAATAAAAGCACTCCTTAAATACCTCACTTACCTTGAAAGCCCTATTAGGGCCACTCTAAGTCAGTTCTGACCTGACAACACAGAACAACAACAAATCTCCCATATGTGTGAGTCAGAGAGACTGTGATCATGGAGACCATGAAGAAGAGGATCACTTTATTTATTGTGGTTCTTGAAATAGTAATTTGTGAACTCACATTCCCTCACTTCTCTCTTCAGAAATATCTCTGAACATATATATACACACACATGAAAAACCAATTTGTTAAAGTACATAGGATGTGCTTTCGTTCTTGATGGCTTAAATTTAAGATGCTAATGGACAGCTTTGCCAGACACATAACCTGACTCATCATTATCACATTCCAGTGTTTTCCCAATAACTTTAGCCTGTCTTTGTCAGCTTTATCCCCTATCTAGTCTGGGATGGCCTTTGATTTGATTTATAGCCTTTGGAGATTATCTGTACAAGGCAGAGCCTACTAAAGAGCCTCATGGCGCAGTGGTTAAAATGCTGTACTGCAGCTAAAACTGTGCTCACGACCTGGGGTTCAATCCCAGGTAGCGGCTCAAGGTTGACTCAGCCTTCCATCCTTCCGAGGTCGGTAAAATGAGTACCCAGCTTGCTGGGGGGGCAATGTGTAGCCTGTATAATTGAAATGTAAATCGCCCGGAGAGTGCTTGTAGTGCTATGGGGCAGTATATACGTCCAATAAATAAATAAATAAATAAATAAATAATAAAGGTGTAGGAATTTGTTTTATAGTCCTGAGTTGTGAAAATCCTAAAGATCGTGTTATATATCTCAATTATGAAGACTATATGAAAGTATGGTCCTCTTCAGTATTGAGGAGGGGCACAGCAAAAACTCCAAGGCTTCACATTCCCACCATTGATCCCCCACATTATGGCACGTGATGGGAACACCACCAAACAAGTCTAGTATCAATGTCTGGGCTGAATTCCCAGTTCACATGTACAGAGTATTACCTTGTTTTGTTAGGTTTGAAAACTGTATGTAGTTTCTTTTTCTTCAGAAATGCAGAAGCAGTTGTAAAATATGGAATGGTGGTAGGGTAAGGAGAAGCAAAGTAGTAATAGTGTCTTTCACTGCTGATGTAATGTACATGGCAATCTAAAAGGGTGCCCTAAAATACCATTTCATCAAAGGTTTAATTCACTGTGCTATTGTACCAAAAAGAGTACATGTGTGTCATGGTATTATCTACTTGCATGGAAAAAAGGGGTTGGTTTTAAAAGGAAGGACTAACCAAAGCCCTGAAGATATTATCCCCCTCCTTTTTTTTTGCAGGCAACCTTGGTTTTATGGCTGGGGCTTTAATCTTCCACGAGGTCAAGCTCTCTTAGAGAAATGGAACCTGATTCCAGATGGAATCGATATTCTTATAACACACGGACCACCTCTTGGTAAGAAAACACTGAAAGTGCTCATCTGTCATTACAGTTTATCTGTGTTGCAGCCTTATGGACAGGTAATTGTTTCTAGTCTCTGCTGTCTGCATCTAGTTCTTGGGATGTAAAGTGATGTGATACTATGGTAGATTTCACTTAGATAATATTCCACTTCTATTTATAGTCCTAATATCAATTAATTGAATAAACTCTATTGATCTAATGAATAACATTAATTGCCAATAATGAAATAGCCCAATACAGTATTGTGTTCCCCACCTCCCTGTGAGAAATTTAAAGCAGCCCTACAAAGTTTCCTTTTCTCCCCAGATTTCTTTGTAGTACTTGCTGTATTTGCAAATATACATGCAAAGCATTGGCAGCAGATAGGTTTTTCCACAGTAGGAAACATCTGCTAAATTCTGCATTAACGTTCTGTAAGGTCCCTGCACCATGAGGTGCTTCACCTCTAGCCATCTTAGGTCCCTGTTTCCCATTAATCCTCAGTATACCTTCAGAACACGGCCAAAGAGCCCGAAAAACCTACAACAACCATTAGATCCCGGCCGTGAAAGCCTTCGCGAATACATTGAAACCACATTAAGCATTGCATTGCTTAAACTGGGGGAGGTAGCTGGCTTCATGCCACATCATGTGCACATTTATGCTGAACTGAACACTGCGTGGTAGTTGTACACAACTCCCAGCTTAGATGTAAAATAAATGCATGAAAATAAAAGGCATAGTTTCCAGTACATGCTTTATTATATTGTAAAGTTACATGTTTATAGTAATTTAACAAATTAACATGTTTTGAATGACTGTACAAGGCTTCTTTCTTTTTTTTGAACTGATGCTGCAAAACCTCAATTTTTCTTCCTCTTTGGCCTTCCTTCTACCTTTGAGGTTTGTATCCCAGGCTATCCAGGAGAAACAACTGCAGTGATTAAGGTTCATACAGCTTCTTTTACTCCAAGCTTCTGGCCATTTATTCAAAGTCAATGTACTCCTCACATATATTTATTCATAATCTTTGTTGAAGTGAAAAAATCAGGATGATTTCCAGGAGTCAAAGGGGTTAACTAAATTGACAAATAATGAGGAAAATGCTCCAGAATTGTGGACTATATGATGTAAAAGTCAATGCAGAGTTGGGAGCAACCCAGACTTTCCCCTTCTAATCTGTTCTTTTCCCTTCTATAGCTGGAGATTCTACTTTTTCTTGAATTAAATGCATTCACATCCATTCAGATGATGTGGTTGCTTGAGCTGATGCAATTAGTTTCCCCAGCTTCCTCATTTAAGGTGGGGAGAGAGGAAGCAAAGGAGCACTTGTGGGGGTGTCAGATACCCTTGACTGAGCACCTCTTTGTCTCCAAAGCATTTATATGCTGTACGTTCTTGTATATATTTTCAAGCGCTTGGAGCCAGCACTGGTATGTTAAAGCAGCTAGGAGCCTTCTCCAAAAAAGTAAGTTTGGGGGTTGCGGGGAATCAGCACAGAAGGAGAAATCAGCAGCCAGCCCTTGTTTGGAGCTGTTATGGTAACACTACTATTACCCTGTCTCCTGCAGATCTGGACAGCAGCAGTAGAACCACCTTAACAAGGTGAAAACAAGTGCAGACTGGAAATGCCTTTGATTCTCTCTGCTGATTCCAGTGCGATCTGCTAAAGTGATTTCACCCAGTGAAACCCTGCTTTCTAGGTGTGACTTCAAAGTGGATCACTTTACATTTTTCCTGTTGTGTAGTTGCACCACAGTGCATTGTAGTCATTGAGCCTTGTATGTAATAAGATAACTGTGTATGGTGGCCAAGAGTTTGAGGGGTGAATTCAGCATCCTTTCCTTAAAGCTAATTTCAGCCAAGAACTCAGTTATTTATTATTTTGAATTAAATCTGAAGTACCCCTACTACTCAAATGAGGATATAAGGTGATTTACATTAAAATTGTATGTAGTTTTCAAATAAGTAACTGTGTTAATCTGTGCAAGCATATTCAGGCAAAAAATACAAAACAAAAATATTTCAAACCAAAACATTGTGGCACTTTAATTGATATATTTCAGTGTTAGCTTTCATGGATACATCCACTTCTTCAGATGTACTCAGCCATATTCTATATCAGCATATTCCATTCTTGTGTGAAGGAGTGGATGTGTCCATGAAGCTTGCAATGAAATATATCAGTTAGCTTGTAAGGTGTGACAATATTTTTGTTTTTATTCTAGTGTTTTGTTTTCATTTTTGCCTGAACATAAAAGCAATTGTTATTTCAATGTACCATCAGATAACTTAGGACTTAAAACAATCCTATGAATGAATGATCTCCAGAAGGTCCTATAGTTGTTTCTTTTTCAAAGGAAAGTGCCATCCTTACATCTCTACTGTACTGTATAGTTCCTCAGTACATTGTTTTCATCTTCTTCTTTTTAAAATCATGTTTAGATGATGTATTCATCTGTTGATCTTTCAGCATCCCACATCTTAATTTAAATTTCTCTTTGATTTATTAGATATTGTGGAAAGGATAGATATTTTTTTTGTTTGTTGCTGTTTTTTAGGTTTTTGCAACCGTTATTCTAATAATTCTCTTTGTGCCTGTATGAAAATTGCTTAAGAGTTGCACCAGAATTTGATTTCTTCATCTTTTAGTTTTGCTTCTCATTTGTCATTAACAAGTTTAAGAGTTTCATCAGCTACCCATCTAGGTTTTTCCTTTTCTTTTTTACTATTAAAATAACCTTCTTACATTCTTCCTTCCAGTAAAATACGACAATGCCCTAAATATTGTTGGTGTTAATCAGTTCAGGTGCCAGAAATATTTAATTTAAACTAATTAAAAAGTCCTATCCTTGTTTTTGGTTCCAAGATTCCCTAGGACCCCCTTTTGGGAGCACAGGAGGAAGGGGAGCCTTTAATAGTAAACAACAAAAACATCAACAGGAGCAGCAGCAGCAGCAAATACAACAACAACAACAAAATCACTACTGGATCATCACTGAAGGGATCAGAGGTGATATGTTACTACTAAACATTCCCTGCCTCCATCCCAAGGCTCCCAAAGGCTTGCCTAGGGCAAAAGGGAGTGAGTCCTAAGGGGTCTTGGAACCTAAAAGGGGTGGTGTGGGAAGCCTGTATTTAGTATAAATTAAGTATTTGCAATGGCAGATCTGTGCAAAATAATGCTAACAAGATTTTGCCCAATGTGAAACAAAATTGCCTTCACCTTGATCTTGGCATACAGAGTGATCTAGCATTCCATAATTGGCACGTAACATGATGTACTAATTTATAGATTCAGTTTTAGTAAGGGTAACTTCTGTAATCAAAGAGAAATAGAACACGAAAAGGCTTAGGAGAACAGTATAGCCAACACTAGCCTCCCTGAGAAGTAATTTCCACAACTGTGGCAGTGCTACACAGAAAGGCTTCTCTTGTGTCCAATTGACCTCACTTTTTTAGGGATTGGGGCATCCTGTAAAGCCTGGGATACATACCAAATTACTAGTTCCTGAGAAAGGTCATGTTTGAGTAGGGTTGCCAGATACATTGGTACCAAAAGGAAGACATTGAAAGACAAAAAGTAGGACAAAGGAGGACATATTGAATGTTTCATTTGAATCGTTCCAGATTAAACCCACAATCAATACAATTTTATTACAATTGCTGCCAATAAACGTCTCTTAATGAACTGACCAAGAAACAGTCATGTTAAAAAATAAAAATAAATTCAATGGAGGCTTTTTTTCAAAATACCAAAGAACATTATTTAAACAGCTAATTGTACAATTATTACCTTTTAATTTTTATTAATTACACAACATATTTCTCAGAGGAGCCAACTTTTCGCAGATCTTCATTAGCAATCACATATACATAAAACTGTTCACAAGTAATATTCTTCAAATTGTACTTTGTGAAAATGATTCCTTTTACAGAGTCTGTTCCTTTCCTTTGTCCATTGAGCATTAATCAAGGAGAACACTCTTTCCACATTGCTGTTGTGTCCAGGAATACAGAACAATAATTCACAAATTTTAAGTAACTCTGAAAAGCAACTTACATTTGGGCAACTTTGGAAAAATAAACATGCAAGAGTCTTTCAAAAAACTATTCATTCTTGTCTTGCACAAATGATTTAAGATTGCAGAAGAGTGGAAGAATCAAGTCTGTCTGTCTGTCTGTCTGTCAGTCAGTCAGTCTGTCTGTCTGTCTCTCTCTCTCTCTCTCTCACACACACACACACACCCTTCCTCAATGTTTGTCCATTTCCTCTCATTCAGTATGCCCATTTCCTCTCATGTCCATTTCCACCCATCCTTCCTTCACACCCTTGAGCCTTGCAGTCACGACCTTTTTTCATGGTTTTATAAAAGTAAGTCTCTCTCTCTCACACATACACCCTCCCTCCCTAAATTTTCTACAATCTTACTTTTAAACAAGCTCTGTGAAGCCACCAGTTGCCCTCTCACACCTTTCTTCCCTCCTTAATTGAAGTTTTCCCTTGTGCTCTCAGTCACTTCCCCCAGAAGCAGTCATTGATTGCCCCAGGCTTTGTTGTACAGTTGTAACCAATCAAACTGGCTTACCTCCGATCTCTAAAAGAACGGAGGATTTACAAGTGCCTTACAACCAAGGAAGGAGGGAGAGATGGTTTACATTTTGAGGTTTGGCTGCAGGGGATGGGGGTGAAAATAGAAAAGCCAGACATTTTAAAGCTTTTTAGCTTTGCATGCCGGACAGAGGACTTTAGCTTCAAAACGAGGACATGTCCTCATTTTGCCGGACGTCTGGCAACCCTGTGTTTGGGGTACTTCACAGGTAAGAGCCAGCACTTGAATTGGATTCAGACACAAAGAGGCCAACTAAACAGTTCCAAGTAATGTGTTATCTGGCCATTTGCAATCGTTGTTTGTGTAAGAAGCAATTCAATGGTGCTTCTGGAGTGGAAGGATCAGCTGACAAGAAGCTGTTTTTGACCAGGGGATGCTCAATGTATTCATAGTACTCACATTCTTTGAAGAAGCTCCTTCTGTGTAGCTACATTTCACATTAGTTGCTGTTTCTGAACTCTTTTTCAAGGACAGCTCCGTGAGGCCCCATTGATCCTAGGTGGCCTTAGGGTAACAGCTTCATGTTAAATGTGTGAATGCACTTCATACGTATTTTTCCCTCCTGTAAGCCAGTTTCCTGAGTTCAGCTTACCATCTAGTTATGAGCATAGTTATGCTAAGCTATTTTACATGATTAACTAAGGATCACAAAAAGATAATGATGAAGTACTTTGAACATCCTAAAATCTATAAGAACACTAAATATTTAAATGATTTGTACTAGTTATTTGCAAATATGAAACAACCTAAAGATCCATTTTCTACAGAATATTTTAGTCATATTTGCATAAACCATAGATAATTAATATTATACAAGCTGGAATGTTTACTCCAGATTTTTTAAAAAGCACACAAGGTAATTTTGCTGTTAATAAAACATGCTACTTTTTGGATTTTATATGATTTCAAATTCCTTTTCTATATTTGTAGGTTCTGTAGGCCTCACCTGTAGTCAGGCAGAAATAGTTGCACATGACAGCTCATGGGGCCCAAATAGGGAATGCATGTATTCCTCAAAACACTTATCCAGCCATCTCATTGAGACTTAGATGCAGTTTGCACTATGGGTCAAAATCTGCATCTGTATCACCTCCACACACAGATTTCCTTTGCGGGACCAGAGTGTTTGCTTAAGTGTTTCCATATGGAGTAGATATAGTGTATCTGGTGAAGTACAGAATGCAAGCATATTTTCATGACATACTTGTAGACTGATGTCTTTCTTTTTGTAGTGATTAGTATAGTAGCTGGCTTATCAGTACAAAATTACTTCCTTCCCATGTGCCTATTTACAGTGGTGCCTTGCTTAGTGACTTTAATCCATTCCGGAAAAAACATTGCTAAGCGGTTTCATTGCTAAGCGATATTTAAAAGCCCATAGAAATGCATTAAAACACGATTAATGCGTTCCTATGGGCTTAAAAACTCATCTTTAAGCGAAAATCCTCCATGGGGCGGCCATTTTCGTTGCCTCTAAAGCAAGGAAAACCAGCAGGTGGCCATTTTGTTTTCCTGGTGGCCATTTTGAAACCGCCGATCAGCTGTTAAAAAAGGGTTGCTTTGCCCTTATCGCTTCCCCGCGATCATCACAAAGTGAAAAAAGCCCATAGGGACCATCGCAAAGCAATCGCTTTTGCGATTGCAAAAAGTTAGTCACTAAGCGATTTCGTCGCTCAACGGAGCGATCACTATGCGAGGCACCACTGTACTTAGAGCTTATATGGACTATCTGGATAGGCTGGTGAATCTTAGGACCTGGTGTTAGCAGTTCAATTCCCTACAATGCCTTTTAGGAGAAGGGCTGGCCAGTGTAGAAGCTATATGACATCTGCATAACCCCAGAAGAAAGGAATTGTAATTTTAATCTAAGTACTGTATACCTGGGAAACTCTGGAAATGGTTGCCGTAATCTGGAATTGATTTGATGGCAATTAATAAATTAGTTAATGTATAAAGTAGTGGCTCAAGTTACTTGTAACTATCTTAGCTTTTTGGTAAAAAGGCATGTTATATTAATATTTTGTTTGCTTGTTTAAATGATTTGAGTGAAGTCCCTGTTCAAAGACTGATCAGTGGAATGTATGTACTCACAAATCCCCACTGATTGAGTGGGTCTTCTCTAGTGTGACCTGTTATGCCAATCAACAGGATTTCAGTTGTTGTCTGTGAGCAAGGTGGCATATAAACACAAGGGAAAAGTCCATTCAAGTTAAATACATTAGATCTTATTTATATCTGTGGGAGAATTGTACGTGTTTTAATATACTTAATTCACCTCTTGAAAACAATGCCATTTTAAAGCACTTACTGTTTGCTGACACTGCTTTGCTACTTTTAATGGTGGAAGAAACTGGTGTGGCAACTTGATTATGCTCCACTACTGAAACTTTCTCAGTTCTTCAATATTTTCAACTTGGTTTTATATAGAGATGGGGGTATATAGGCACCCAAGGGATGGTATTACAACAGGCTACCTGATTTGAATTTTGCTCTCTATATCAAATCCCAGTCAGCTTGTGACTTTAAACCACAGAGGTTAACTATTTAAAAAATCATTAATACCCAAACTTTACAAAACTTTTCAAAAATAATAGACTGGAATCTGTGGAGGTAACAGCTGAGTTGGCATAACAAAGCCCCAAAAATGAAAACTAAATTGCCCAACTGAAATCCTTCTCTTGCACTGCTCATTCACTCTGAGAGCTGAGGAACAGAAAAATAAGTGGAATGAGTGACACAACTATATTGACCTCAAGTAGCATAGAAGGCACCCAAGATTTGGAAAGCTGACAAGACAGGAGGTAAATGAATAAATGGGACAACATGGCCCATGGGATTGGCACAAATCATCTTTAAATGAAAACAATCCCTGAAAAGTTGCTAGATTTCATCTCTCAAAATTAACCTAGTTTTTGGAGGGGCTGATTTTTGTCCCACCTATGCCAAAACTCCAAATGAAAAAAAAATATGGATTAAATACATTGGTGAAACACCTATTTCAGGCCTTATGTGGCAGAGGAATGAGTTGCAGGAGAAGTTCAGTGGTAGAAGATAGACCTCCATATAAAACTTCCAATCTTCAATCTCTCATCAAACAACAAAGCTGGAAAAGAAATCCTGTCCGAGTTTGCTGCTAGAATGGATAAGATGATAATAAGAGCAGTGTCAGCTTTATACAGTATACCCAAAAGTAATGCCTTTACTCCTTTTTGATACCTTTCAGTAATATCCAAGTCAAGTTCCCCACCTACAGTTCTCACATCTTCTCCAAGGAAATGTTATCCAGATGTGTACTAAGAGCATGCAAGACTTACTCTTCCATCTTCTTAGCATTCATGACAGTGAAACGCAATATTAACCAGAATATGTATTTCCCTATGGTTCACCTGTTCCCTTCCACATCAGGATTTCCTTCAAAATATATGCCTCGACAGTCTGAACTGCAAATTAAACCCCTGTTATGATCAATCACAAATGAAAGCACACTAAATGCAAGGTACATAGTTGAGGAAAATCCCATGCTATAACAGATGCCTTTCACCACTTGGTGGATCACCTGTGCCAAAAAAGCCCCACAATATACCTATGCTACTCCTATAATTTGACAAGTGATGCCTGGATCTGCTGCTGTTATGTAATTTCTTTTCACTCATTCAAAATATGTTCCAGAGGTTGCCAGAGGGGGACAAGTGTACGGCCTAGACACATACCAGACATTTTCCTTCCCCTTCCCCATTTCTGGTTGCCTGTGTTATTTCAAATAGTCCCTTTCCATATACTCCTTTATTATGTCAGTTTTAACCACCCTACCTGGGATCCTCTGGGGCTTTTCATGGTATAAACTTCTCAGAAATTATTTACTAGTCCCTTCTTCTGATAGCACCCTGCAACTGTGCAGCTTGCCCAAGCTCACACAGATGGCAAGACACTGATCCCACAAACACTCTGGGAGGTCTTGGCTGACCCTTTTCCTGGGCAGACACAGTGGGGATTCAAACTCGTGAGCAGGTGCTTCAATCTACTGAGCTATACCAGCTCTGAGCTCTTTGTGTCCTATAGAGATAGAATCCAAAATCTTTCCTTCTTGTAGAGGAAACTACTATTTCTGTTTTTGTTTCATTTTTATTTTTAAACAAGCTTTCTTTTCTTTTTCGAGTTTTCATCAGAACAGTCTGTTTGATTGTTCATGACAAAGATTTATATTTTCCTGCCAGTTGCAGATTCCTGTTTTGAAGTAACCAAACGTTAGGGGGGGAAAATCTAAAGCAGTCTCTAATTGTTAGTTAGGTGTAATCAATTATTCTTAGTTTGTGTAGTCAGGTGTACATAATAAGCTGCAAACATATGGGAAAGCTTCAGAAGGCTGATATTGCATGCAAACAAAAACATGTTCAACATAAATAATGCTTAATTTAATGGAGAAGTTAATTTCATGGATTTTAGTTCGCAAAGTTTTTGAAGTGGAAATACTTTTTGCCTTTATGTAACAGCCTTATTTACAATTAACTGTTTCCAGCCACTGGGAAAGCAACAGCTTGGATTTCAGTCTGTTTCAGTGTGTTCTGTGGTAGATACTTTCTGTTCTTCTTCCCTCACCTCATCATTTTCTCTTAGATTTTTCAAGGCTGCATTGAATATAAGTTGTGAAATAATGGCTTGATGCTAGCTCTTTGGCAAGTTGTCTGACTCTCCATGTCTACCCCTGACATGGTGGAAGTTGTTTAAACAGATTTTTTTTAAAAAAGCCAGAAGTGTTGTGTAGAGCAGTGGTCCCCAAACTTGGGCCTCCAGATGTTCTTGGACTACACCTCCCGGAATCCTTCATCACCACCTCTGCTGGCCAGGATTTCTGGGAGTTGAAGTCCAAGAACATCTGGAGGCCCAAGGTTGGGGACCACTGGTGTAGAGGTCTGCACCACTGAGCCACAAAGCCACTGCTGCAGCAATGTTAGCTCCTGGTTCTATGTATGTATACCACATGAGGTAGAAGTTGGGGCTAGGTTGCCACATTAATGAAAGAATATATGTTGTGTTCTTTGACTTGCTATAGATTTATCTTCAGTTCTGCCCTCTGGTCCACATTGTGGCTGAAAACCAGTAGTAAGTCACAACTTAAGTAGGCCCATTAAATCAGTGGGGGTATGGTGAGTCAACTGCTCTGCAAGGTGCATTGATTCAGGGTGTGTGCATGGCCAAAGACCCCTACTGGGACCTTGAAAAGGGCATGGGTTTGTAAGGTAGTTCTAATGGGTAGGCTGGATTTGTTCCCAATTTTGATTTTCATTGTGTATATGTTTATCAGAAATCCATGCAGGCTGCTGCTACTGCTACTGCTGCTGGTAACTACTGCTGCTGCTGCTATTACTAGTACTACTACTATTAAAAAATACAAGACACAGTCTTTGATTGATATTATATAGCTGAAACACATTTTAACCAAAAATCTAAGTATTAGCTAAATATTGGTGGAATATGTCTGCTGTTCATAATGCTGCCATTTTGCAGCTCTGATGAAGTTAATTCAGTGATTTGCAGCTCATTATAATATTCTATAAAATTCTGAACCCATCATATCATGCCAAGCTTCTACCTCTGAATCTGTAAAAATCTGAATTAAATTAAATTAATACACTAATCAATTTTTTCCCTCAGGCATGGCACGTTGTTGTGTTGTTGATTTCAAAGTTTTATTCTGAAAATAAAATAGAGTAACTACCATGTTTTCTCTTCAGACAGATTTATTTTTCTCCCCTGGTTTTAATTTTAGCACAAATGAAGCTGTGTTGTTCTCAGCACAAATATTATAAGTGATACTGCATGCAGAGCAACAGATTCTACCTATACGAGAAGGCTTTCACGGCCGGGATCTAATGGTTGTTGTGGGTGTTTCGGGCTCTTTGGCCGTGTTCTGAAGGTTGTTCTTCCTAATGTTTCGCCATATCCCCAATAAGTTTCCATGGCTGAGAGCAGGGAATTTGAACCCAGGTCTCCTGAGTTATTGTCCATCACTCTATTACACCACACTGGGTATCTCATAATGGTCTTAGCTGTCATTTTAAAAATTCATTCTCTCATGCATCCATATCTTACTCGTAAATCCACAAACAAAAGAAACAAAAGAAGCCTTAAATTGTCCTACTGCTATCCTATTTATTTCATTTGACTCAAAGGAACATAACAGAGGGGTTAGTTAAAGATTAGAGGTTTGTGTTGTAGGCTTATCAGTATAGATAAATGAGATTTTTCTCTAAATTAATTAAAATAATTAGCTTTATTTATAAGTGCCTCTAGCCAATACACAAATACAGAGATTGTTACCTTAAACAACTGTTAGTGCCAAGGTTAGTGTTCATCATTTTGAGGTACCTATTCCTTCCATTACCCTGTGAATACTATTAATTTCTTCATATCGAGCAATGACTATATATGCTTTCAAAGATTTTTCTCAAAATATTCAGTTAAATTTTAAAGGAGATATTCCACAATGTGGATTTTTAAATTAAAAGTATGTTTCTTAGATAATTTATCTTTCTTCTTTTTATTTATTTCATCATTTTAAAGGTTTCTTAGATTGGGTTCCTAAGAAAATGCAAAGAGTAGGATGTGTTGAGCTGCTGAATACAGTCCAGAGACGAATACAGCCCCGACTTCATGTTTTTGGACATATCCATGAAGGTCAGAAAGTGTGTGTGTATGTGAGGGAGAGAGAGAATGAGAGTGTGTGTGAGAAAAGAGACAATTCCAGGTGGAACTTTTGGAGATGGAGCCCTCTTCAACAGATGAAGGAATCCACCACAAAATGAAGTGGTTCAAGTACAGTGTTGTCATTCAGATGTGCTAATATAGGTTTCAAGTGAATGTTGACCATTTTAGCTACCTTGAATTTGAAAAAGAACAGCCATAATATCCCAAAGAGTAATTGTTTGCTAGCTTTATGTACATAAGAACTTAGTACCTTAAATTATTTTGTTTTTCTGGTAGCAGTCAGTTCCTCTGTATTCTAAATTAAGTAAGGTGTGTCTCCACTGGAAAGAATCACTTTGGAAAGGGTCACTTTGCTGGGAACGATCTCCCTTAAAATCACCCTTCCATCCATATGGGAGTTGTTCCAGCGCATCCTCAAAAAGGAATAGCCCTGCCACTGGACCAAAAAGGTTCAGCTTGGACATAGAGCAAGTCAGGCTGGTTAGCAATCTCCTAATGCAGGGAATACTTACCAAATTTATGGATGACACAAAATTGGGTGGAATGACTAAAGCAAGCCTTGGAAGACAGGAACAAATTTAAAAAAAATATCTTGATAGACTTGAACATTGGGCTAAATACAACAGAATGAAATTTAACAGGGATAAATGCATAGATCTGCACCTAAGGGGGAAAACACCAAACACACAGTTGCAAGGTGGGGAATACTTGGTTCAGTGTTACTAGGAGTGAGAAGGATCTTGGAATTGTAGATCACAAGCTGAATATGAGCCAACAGTATGATGTGGCTTCAAAAAAGGTAAATGCTGTTTTACACTGCATTAACAGATGTATAGTCTCCAGATTAACCAACCAATCAATTTTGGTGCCATGTTTAAATTTACATAAATTTGTGACATAATCTCGCTCTTATGTCTGAGGAAGTGGATTTGATCAGTGAAAGCTCACATTAAAATATAAGTTGATCTTCAAGGTGCCAAAATGTTTTTATTTTTTTTCAATTTTTTTGTTTTTGCCTGATATACAAAGAAACAATTTGTAAGTCCCACCAAATATGTAAATTCTTATATCCTGACAATTGTAAATTAACTCTCTTAGAACACAACGGCTAGGATTTTCACAAGCACATGTCTGAGCAAATGCCAGTTCAGCTTCACTTGCACTGAAGGAGTAACACAAATGCCATTCAGAACTAGACTGATGAGTAAGTTGTGTCTGTTTTGGCAACATACACATTAAAATTTGAGCAGGGTGTTATAGCAGCACTGCTTACAGAGTAAGTAGAATGATAAAGGGGACAGAGTTCTTATTGCAAATGACAGGAATTTGAAGAAAACAAATGGGAAACTGCAAACTTTTGAGATATTTGAGGTCCTTACAGCTGGGTTTCCCAAGTAAGTCATCACAGCTAAGTTCAACACTACAGGCTGTTCTTCATAGGTTGATAGCATGCAGCAAGCAGATGAATTATGCCTCACACTAAATAGCTACATCTGCAGTAGTTATTTTCTGCCTGTCTGAAAAGAATAAATAACTGACTGTTCTCTCCCCACTAAAACTATTTTCCTTGCCAAAATTATCCCAACCTGAACTTATATTCCATGTTGGTCCATTGCTAATGGTGACAAAATCACCATTATTCTAGGGCTGCTGTCAACTCCTTCTTCTTTAGTAAGAACTTACTTGCTCACTCTGTTTCAAATGCTTGAGAGGTGCTGAAATCGTCAACTGTTTTATCTCTCCTACACAGACACACACTCTAACTCTCTGTGCCATTCACCAGCACACATATTAATGCTGGTTTGAATAACCGATTCTGTTAAAAATGAGATTTGGTTTGTGATCTGTCTGTCTTTCACTGAACAAATTCCTGGCTGATTTTCTAAGAAACACTGTCTGATGAGATGCATGACCAACAAGGAAATTTGTGTAACATATCTTATTTTGGCAGCAGTGGAGAAAAGGGGGGGGGACAGTGTGACTCCCAAGAGATTTATTCAAAACACTAATCTGATTAGAGACAATTGGCTCCAGAGAAGATGAGTTGGGTATAGTCTCTAGTTTGTTCACAGTAGAACCAAGAATAACTTCAGGATATCTCTACTAAACATGATCCTCCTGTCTGGAGACATTTTTTAAAATAATTGTTGAAATTGGTTGGAGAAGTTAAGAATAGTTCCTGTAAATACGTTGAGAATGACATTCAAGGAGACATCAGTGGTGCCATGTCCTTTCTGCAGTGTAGCAATGCATTAAAATCCTGTCATCATAATGTCACAGTGGAGAATGCTGCTGGATATAAACCCTCTTCTAGAAGATTTGGACACAATATAACCTGTGAAGCACCACATTCTCCAAAGTGACAGAAACCCCTTTTGCCCCCACAACCCCAGAATAAAGACGTGAGACAGATAATATGGGTTAAAACACAGGCCACACTTTATTGATTGAAAATTCAAATTAGCTATCCTTTGGCAAAGGGGAGGCCTGCTGTAGTGTGGAAACAGGTAAACCACAGAGATATCCAAATACCCCTTAATCAACAGATGGATGAGTCCCCGGCCCCAGGTTATCATAGTCTTAAAGACAGCAGGGACCCAGCCAGCCACTAACAGACACCCGCAGACCCCAAGCCATCTTTAGTTGATGACTGTTGGTCTGGAAGTGGCCCAGCGCATCTCTCCCCCCCAATCACTGTAATTGCACAATCTGCAGTGCTGGGAGGTCTGATGCGCTGTTAACTTACCTGATCTTACAGTGGGACTCACCAGAAAATACCTGTTTTTTCTGCACTACCCGCCAGTGTGACCGGAATTTCCACCAAAAATGCCAACACCCTGTTCCAGTGTGGGATAGGAGAAAAATTCCCCCCATCCAAAGGCCTATCAGGATGAAGGTCAAAAATTCCTCTCTAGCCCCAAAGGCGACCAAAGGGCAGCTCGAAGGGGAATGCCTCTTAAGTAACCTGGTGTACCCCCTTGCTCTTTAGACCTCTCGAGAGACCCTCAAGTTCTCGCGTTATCCGGGGATGGGAGGCAAAGAGCTGCCCACGCTGCCCGAAGCCTTTCTGGCCTGGCAGTGGCCGCAACATTCAGCTAACATACATAGCCAAACTATTTGCACTATGCAGGATCATAACACTTCTCTTGCCTGCCACTGATTTTGATAGTTGACTTAAAGCAAAGCAAAAATATAACTACTCAAAAAGACCTTTCTTTCTTTCTTTCTTTCTTTCTTTCTTTCTTTTTTTCTTTCTTTCTTTCAGGTTATGGAGTTATGGCTGATGGAACTACGACCTATGTGAATGCTTCTGTGTGTACAGTGAATTACCAGCCACTCAATCCACCTATAGTTATTGATTTGCCCACACCAAGGAACACTTGATTATTGCAGGATGTAAATATGAAACTCTCAGCCTACACACAATATTAGCAGCTCTGTGTTGCTTGCTGAAAATTATAAGTGAACATACATTAAATTACAAATATATTTTTCTTCTTTCTTTATGGACAAATTGGAGAGTCAAAAATGAACAGAAAGCAAAGGCATTTGGTATTCACAGGCTTCTAGGAGTACCTTAATGAGGCTAGCAGTTCGTTGTTTTTAAAAAGCAATCTAATACAAAAGGGGATGCCTTCTATATGGAGAGATGTTGATGCATTTTGTATATTCCATGTTATCTTGAACATACTAAATGAAGAAGACTCTTCAGCAAAATGATTCATTCCTAATATCTGCGGTTCTACTTGTGTGCTGCTAAATATTAGCATTTGTTTATTTAAAACTGGCTTCACAAGATAGTCATGTGGGCAAACAAAACTGTGCCATGTTTTTGGAACTGTTACAGCAGGTATAATACAGTATCCCTAGATATTTAAGAGGTTAAAGGAAGCACAATTCTTATTCTTCTCTTTTCAAATCAATACCGCTCTAAACCCAAATCCTGTTGAAGTTTTCCCAGAGTGTTTAAGGGCAGTTGCACAGTGTTTTCTTCTCTCATGCACACCCACAGCGCCTGATTCTGCTTCCACTGTGAGGCTGAGTATGCAAGAGGAGTCTGCCAAGGGTGAGAAACATCTATGAGATTGCCCTTACACACAAGTGAGTATAGTTTTGCCCCTAGTCTTTTAAGTTCAGAGTATTCACAAATTATCTTTTTGAGTCTGCTATTAATAGAATGAAATGTGATATTGTGCTCATTATTAACATGATGTAAACAGCAGAACAATCCATAAGAGAGATAATTAGATATAAACTCAGGAACAAACCACTGCCCCAAGGATCTCAAGAATTTTGGTATTGTAAAATCACATTTCGTTTCTTTATGGGAATCCATTATTACAGGGCCTTGATGTTTGGGACTCAAGTCACATATTCATAATGGTAATTCCTGCATTTTGATTCTTCTCTGGCAATGACACTAGAATTGTATGGAATTTGCACCTATTTATAGCTAATTGAACATAATCAATGATATTGGCTCTGCTGTTACTTTATATTATCCTTTTATTAGATGGAGATGGGGATTGCCTTTTTATCACATCAAATATGGTGATTTGGTAAATAAAGCACCGAGATTCACCGTAACATGATAATAAAGAAAGAAAAATTCGAACTAGGTGTTATTTTTGTAGAGGACACTATACAAATGCTTTAGGTTACTTAAACAGTGAGCTCTCCAGATATGTGAAATCACCTTTACACAAGGAATACAGATCTCGCATCTTCATCAGAGCTGACAAATTATGTGCATGCACCAGTTATTCTTCAGAACTGAAGAGGAATCCATACAAGCAGTTCACAGCAAACATATAAACGTGGATTTTATTATTATTATTTTGGGTCAAAAGCACTTCAGGAACTTAGGGCTCAGGGTTAAATCTCAGTGCTGTACACAATAAGTAGATTTTCCATGTTATTTCATTCACTGGTAATTTCCAGGATAAAAACACTCATTCAATTATTTGTTGACATTCCTGAAGAAGAACTCGAACAGACGTTTTTAGCATTGTATGATGATCCATTATGTTCCAAAATTATCTGTTATTATGGATTAATGATATTGTTTCCATGATCAAGTGTGCAGGTATATAATAGTGTGAAGAAGGACTAAGGTAATCCAAGCTATATGCCCAGGGAAATAGCAGATATCTCATTCCTATAACATAAATTCATAAATTCTGTGATAGTAATAGCTTCCAACATGTACAACCTTGGTCATACTTTTTTGAGCACATGTTTATGTGCTCACATGCATGATCATGTGGAAGAATGTTAGATTATGAACCTGCCTTAATGTGGCTATTTTTAAAAAGATGATTTTGCCTAAGTCATAACCCCAGAAGAATGAAAATAAATGAAACTTGGCTTTTTCAAACTTATAAAGAAGCTTGAAATGTTTACATTTTCTCATAGCACTTGAAAAACACGTTTAGAAAGAGCTGGAGTATATTACTTTAAAAGAGTCCTTGCCCCTGCCCTTTTTGTTTGCCTCAAGAACATTTCTATGTCAAATCGGGAATTATTCTCTGAAGAATATTTCTCCTGAGATACATCCTTTAAAATATTGTGTATTTTTATGTGAGAATGATACAAAAACAACAGTTTAAAAAGGAAACATTAGAAACTTTTAAGATTATGGAAGTTTTAAAGTGTATTGAATCATTTTGACATAACTGGATTGTTGTTGTATTTTTCAGTCAAGCATGTTAGATCAATAAACATCTTTCAAAGTTACCAGTTGTTTTTTCTGTACTGGGGGCAGGGAGGCAGTCTTTCAGATTCAAAACTATACACACACACCCTTTAAACCTAGTTTACCATTATGGGAGCAGGGGGAAGGAAGTTTTTATTCCTGCCTTAAGCCAAATGGCAGGCCAGTTTCAGACAAAAGTGTAACTCCCAGGTGTCATCTATCTGTGGAAGAAGCGGTTTGTGCATGGAGAGCTGATGATGACAGTACAGTACTGATATAGATGCACACTGATCTCATAACATTCATCCAGACAATGCTACAAATACACAAGGAGCAAAAGCTGTCACATTGGAGAGCTGGCAGATTTTATTTAATATAAGTTTGAGCTACCTTGAGTCCCATCTTTGTCAGGAAGGCAGGATATTATTCAGGATTTGATTTATACATTACTAAGGTGATGTGGCTGGCACTAAAAAAGTGAGGTTGATTACTGAGTTGACTTTGGACCACAGGGCTGAAGGAAAACTCATTCTAAGCTTTGCCATCAAGAGCCATTGGGGTATTTAATCTCCCCACCCCCCACCCCAGTAATGGGGAAAGCATACAAGGCTATAGTACATCAGCCAGTGGAAGAGTTTACTTTCACCCTTTGTATCAGAAAAACCACTCACCTTCAATGCTGTTCTAGTAATTTGGGAGTGCAGGTGCACACCATGATAATCCTTTTAGCTATCCCCTCTTGTAAGGAAAGTCCAAAAAGCCGGTGGATCAAAGCATGTTAACAATTCAGGAGCAGATCATTTGTGAAGTTAATTGCTTCAGACATTTAGCATTACAACAGGGATAGTTTGCAACCATACTCTGTTCATAGGAATATCTATATCTATCCCCAGTTTCTGAGATGATTGCAGCTAAGCTCAAATGGAACAGGGAAAACTGATGAGTTGGATGACTGCATAGTTCCTGCTACTCAGAAAATGCAGGGACCTCAAATTTGTAAGCCCTGGGTCAGCTACACCACTGCTCAACTGTAAGTGGCTGTTGGTTGGGACTGCAGAGCTCCAACCATTAGCAAGAAGGTCTTGAATTAAAAGTACAGTGGAACCTCTACTTATGAACGTCCCTACCTACGAACAATCCAACTTACAAACAGCTCCGTTTGCAAAATTTTGCTTCTACTTGCAAACAGAGCTTCAACATATGAACGAAAAAAGCGTGAAATTTGAACTTTCAGTTGACTGTTGGCCAGCAAAGAGGCTGTTTGTCTGCTACTTCGCTCGTCCCAGCAGTTAGAGAGTGGATAGGGAGAGAGTCTTCAGACTGCCTGGTACTGTACTGTGTGGACTGTATTTTTTGGCTTATTTTAAAATTTTGATTTTTGGATTTTTGACTTTTTTTTAAAAAAACTATATCTAGTCCTGATTTTTTGAACTTTTCTTTCTTCTGCACCACCCCAGTTCTGTAATGCCCAGCCTGATGGCGACTTCTACTGGAGTCAAAAGCAAGCTTCTTTTTGTGATATTTTAGTGACCATCTTCCCTTGTTTTTAGATCTAGTCTAGTTTTTTGTCCGGCTCAGGTGCTTACCTTGGCATGTGAGCTTTGACAGTACAGCCAATAGAAATGGCTAGGAAGCATGAATGAGTATTATTATAGTCTACCTATGGTTCAAACAGTGTTATGGTCCAGAGCACAGAGGCCAGATTATTGAGTGGCATTAAGAAACATGTACACATGTGCCCCACCCTGCAGTGGCTACCCATCCATTTCCATGCCAGCTTCAATGTGATGGTGTTAACTTTTAAAGCCCTAAATGGTTTAGGATCTTAATACCTGATAGAATGCCTCCTCCCGAGGAGATCTGCCCATCCCATATGATCTTTCCAAGCTGGGCAGTTGGGAATATTGACCCCAAAAGAGGCTCAGAAAAAGAGAACCAGAAACTGGACCTTCCTGGCAGTTGCTTCTCAGCTTTGGAACAACTTCCCACCCAAAATCCGCCTGGCCCCGTCACTGGAAATTTTTAAGCCACTGTTGAAATATGGCTTTTCCGACAGACCTTCCGGGCTTTACAGCACCTTAATTACAACATTTAATTACAGTGAGTGGTCTCAACATTTATACTATCAGTCCTGCTGTCTGCTTTATATTATTTTAACTATTATTATTTAAATTGTTGTTTTATCTTTACTTTGATTTTATATTATGTTATTGTTTGGAATTGTGTATGTTTTATTTGTTTTATATGTAAACAGCCCAGAGTGGCCTAGTAGCCAGATGGGAAATAAATAAATAAATAAATAAATAAATAAATAAATAAATAAATAAATAAATAAATAAATAAATAAATAAATAAATAAATAAATAAATAAATAAATAATGCATCTGAATCCCATTAAACATCAAGAAAGTAGCTTTTGCCTTCATCAGTGTAACAGAATACTGAATTGGACCATTTGTTTGTACTTCTGAACATATGAATTGCAGCTGCATGTCTAATTTGCATTAAAAAATAAATGACACATTTTTTCATTCCTGTAATACACAACAATGAGTACACAACTTTAATGCTCCATAATTGCTGTTTCTTTCCAGTGCACAACTGCACTGTGGCATCTTCTTATGACTGTAACACCATTGTGATTTGAACATACATGTAATAAAAACATGAAAAGGTACAATGTTTATCTCTACCTGACTGCCAGTTAGCAGATTTTATTTGTAACTGAAGGTTTCATTTTTTGTAGTCTCTCCCTTTTTCTTTCTCAAATATAGATTACCATTTTCTGAACTGGATGCCAATAAAACAAAGATAATAGCATAAACCTATACTATATTATCATGTATTGTGCCAGCTTATTATGCTGCAGAAACTGCACCACTGTACTTAATAATGAAAATCCTGGTCTGGCTCTAGCCCTGCATATGCAAAGAATAATATGTGTGGGAATGCACATTCAATGCACTGCCCATTTAATAGAAGGCAGTGCAGGTGGATCATTTCCTCACTTGGTCTTCTATTCAACTCGCACATAAAAAAACCCAAACCAATCTGATTTGTGGCCTCCTGTGATTGTAATACAATGAGCAATATTCACACACATTCTCACAATGCTGGTGTTCCTTAGAATGTGGCAAATTCTTGCTATATCTGGAAGTTGTTGCATTATTTCCAGAAATATTGAGCCATCAATCCTGCTCTGTATTTCTATTCTGTTTCAGGCTACCTTTGTCTCCTCATTTTGCAGAGAAGCAATAGTTTAAGCACAAAACTGGACCTGCTGCTAAATGCTTTACTTCAAATGGCCTCAGATTTTTTTTCAGGACCACTACACATAGACAGTCTGCTCTTCCAAGTTGCAGTGAGTAGAAATAGAGAAGTCTCCTTTAGTGTTGGCAGAAGCATTCCTCCTGCAACTAACAGCAATTTAAAGAACAACAGTTGCGGGAATTTTCCCTTTCTAATATATAATTAAATAATAACTATTTTTTAATTATTCATACTGGAGATTCCTAGGGTTGCCTTATGCCGGTTCTCCAAACCTGGTTATCCTAGTTTGCCTGTTAAGCATGTAGATTGTGGCATTGTTTTCTTACCATATGTTTCACCTTTGGCATCATTTATACAGTTGCAACTGATCTGAGAAAGCCAGTAGCGTGTCATGGTTTAACGGTACTGGATTCAGGACACCCAAGTTTCAAACCTCTGCTTAGTCACCAAGTTTGCTTGGTGTCCCTTGGCTAATCAGGATCTCTTAACCAAATCTGTGTGACATGTTCCTCCACAAACAACAGACTGTTTCCTGATCTGCAGAGGGAAAATGCAGAGGAAAGAGAAGGCAGTCTGTAGAAAAAGGCAATATAGGACCAGGATAACATTCAGCATCTTGGCTGATGAGAATAACCATGCTCTCTATTTTGATGTCAGTCTGGAAGACCAAAAAAAAGTGTGTGCGCATGGAGTGTATGCTTTAAGCCACTGGTTCTTAACCTTGGGTTACTCAGGAGTTTTGGACTGCAACTCCCAGAAGCTTTCACCACCAACTGTGCTGGCTGGGGTTTCTGGGAGTTGCAGTTCAAAAACATCCGAGTAACAAATGTTAAGAACCACTGCTTTAAGCAATGCCCATTCTTCAAAACTGGCCATCTTCATTAAGTTAACACAGAAGCCTCCATTTCCCACTTGGGTCTTTGTGGAGATTTATTTGTTCTTTTAATAAGTGTTTTGCATATTAACAAATGTGATAAATGAATCAACATTTTATAACAATATATAGAAGGGAAGAACATAGAGTGTGTTCATTAATCTTGCCCCCAAAAATCTCCAGATAAACTTGCAAGCTACTTTTCATAATCCTTCCCCTGCAAGATTTAACATATGCAATCCTAATTCAAAGTTCTACCAGCTTTGGTGGATTTGCAATGGTTTGAAGGCTCATGTGACTGACCTTAGGCTGGTACAATTCTTTTTTGCTGGCTGATCTCAGGATCAGAACGGTTGTGCTGTTGTGGCTAAAATCAGCCAGCAAAAAAGCCAAAAGTTGTGGAGGCCAGTCAGAAATGGGACATGGGAGTGGGTGGGATGGAACTGAATTACACTGGATCAAGAGTCCAGACCTCTTCCAGCCTAAAGACACAGACACAGCACAAAGTTAGGCCCCGGTCTGATCATCCCTAATTTAAAACTATAAATTTTGTATTATAAATAGTAGGTTGAAATATATTTGGTAGATTCTTTTTCATGACACACCAAATGACAAACCAATATGACCCATATCTTCTTGCATTCCCTAAGTTACAAGCTTTTTGCTACTGTTTATGAATGGTGTTTTTCACCCAATATGTTTGCCTTTGAAAGCTATGTTTTACAATATGCCGAGACAGAACAGGAGTTGCTAACGGCTGTTCAAAAACACTTTGTTGTATAATTCACCATGCGCTGAGACACATAAACCATGATTAATAGATAAGCCCCCTTCATAAACAGAAAGAGAATGCCGGTTGGAGCTAGCTGTTTATGTACACTGGCCGTGATCCAGTTTTGGAGACACACAACAAGTCAAGCATAAACAACTTGTGGCTGTAATGGAGTGAGTATCCCAAACAGATATATTCTCTGACTGAATTATGTTTACTCCTATCCCACTCCTTTCTCAGGGAGTTTCCACATGGCCAAGGTACTTGTTAAAACCTTTGTGGATCAGTGAGAGCCTGACCTTGCTTTTGTTATATGAGCAGCAATGGACAAAGTTTCATAATGCTAATATTATGGTTATAGCTTTTAAAAGCTAAGAACTCAGGACTGGATTTAGGAGATGCAATTTATATAGAACTAAGCCCAGTGCTCCAGCATCTGTTCTGAATAATATTCTAAATCACTGTTTCTGACCCATTAGTTCAACAGTGGGCAACTGATGGCCCTTGAATGGTTGTTGGAGCACAGTTTTCATTTAGGCCTAGTCTGCCCAACCCATGGTGAGGCAAGCTGGAAGCGGCCGTCTACAAACATCTGGATGGCCACAAGCCACCTGTCTCTTTCTTAGATCCTAGAGAGTACTGCCAGCTTGGGGACATAGCACTGCACTGAGATCCTTAGTTTAATACATGTCTTTTATTTGTTTGCTTTTTACTTGGGCTTTCACGTTGCAAAAACAAATGCAGTATAAATGACTACCATTGGAATTTCCCCAAAGTTAATTTGAATACGTGGAAATGCAGCAGAACTTCCAGATCCCAATATTGCATCTTGGGTATGGGTTTACTCCTCTGTCTGGTGCTCACTATCGAAGCCACAGATTTGAATGGCTGGTGTACATTTCTGTCATTTTCAAACTCCTAATAAGTGTGCCTTGGACAACATGAACCAGCTGAATGGTATAGTACTACCGAAAATATTGCAGTTAATTTCACTTTTGAAGAAGATGTACAAATGCATTGTTTATATTAATTTATTAATGCATAAAAGAATATTACAGTGGGGTCTTGACTTGAGAACTTAATCCATATTGGAAGGCGGTTCTCAAGTCAAAAAGTCTGTAAGTCAAGTCTCCATTGACCTACAGTGCATTGAAAACCGATTAATCCCGTAACAGGCCGTTTTTGTTCCATTTTGGTTTTTTTCTGGTCTGTAAGTCAAATCTCAGTCTGCAAGTCAAACCTAAATTTTGCGGCCAGAGAAGTCTGTAACTCAAAAAGTCTGTAAGTCAAGCCGTCTGTAAGTCAAGGGCCCACTGTACAATACACTGATTCTGGTAGTTAACTCAGCTATATTACATGATCTAATAATAAATAATAATTTTGTGCTGTCAAGTCAATTCTGACTAATGGCAACTGTTTCCAGGGTTTTCTAGGTAGAAAGTACTCAGAAAGTTTACCAGTCCCTGCTTCTGGGGATGCCCAAGACCACATGGCGCCTGGTTCTGCTCATAGGAGGCACAGTGGGGAATTGGACTGCCAAGCTCTGGCGCTTCACCCAGATACCAAAGCCACTGAGCTACGCAGCCAGGTTTGATCTAAAGCCAATGCCTATTTGCCAAAACAGTTGAGACATACAGTAAATCAAGCTTCCTTAGACACATTACTGAACAAAGCATTGTTTTCAGCTCCGTAAGCATTACAAAAAATGAGACTGCAATCTTTTCTGGCTATGTGATGGTGGCATCTCTTCTAAAGGCAGTGAAATACACATCAGGTTTGCTACAAAGGCTATTCCATTACATGTTGATATTCACTGTCCACCCACCTCACTTGTTTGTTTGAAATTCACATGTGAAGGATAGATTCTCCTAGAATACTGCTGAAAAGTGTTCTGAGAAAACTGATGTGGCTGTTTTTTGCAGTAATTTAAACAGCATGTTGTATGTGCTTATTTGAAGACAGTGATATTTTGTATTGTTACAGAGAAATCATGCCAAGCTTACTTTGGAGGGTTATATAGTGAAGACATCAAATTAGCATATTTTAAGCATTAATCTAATACAAAATTCTTTTTATGTCTTCTTGAGATAATAATATACCTTCCATAGGATGACAGCTTTTTGCGTAGAAAAATTCATGAATGATGAGAGCTGTACTTTAAATCTATATATAGTTATGTGAATAACATCATATTTAGCTTCCCCTTGTAATCATCTGGCCATCACTCAGGAGGGGGGCAGGAAGTAGTAACTGGCTATCTTTGAACATTTCCTAAGCAAATTTCTGAAATGGATGCATTTCATGCAGTGAGAGAGCCAGGGTTTAGGTAATGTTGATTGATTGATTGATTGATTGATTGATTGATTGATTGATTGATTGATTGATTGATTGATTGATTGATTGATTGATTGATTGATTGATTGATTGATTGATTGATTGATATCCCGCCCATCTGGTCTGGTCGACCACTCTGGGCGGCTTATTGGGACCCCTGCTTTGTGATCCTCTGGGGCCAGTCACTATCTCTTGGCTTGCAGGTTTGGAGATGGTAACCATGAGGTGGTAATATGCTGGCCCTCGCAATGTTGACAGGTGCTCCATTCCTTGATTCATGGATGAGGAATCACACAGGTGGTTTAACCAAAACTGGGTTTATTGTAACAGGGTTGAGGTTTACAATAACACAATCCTCCAGTCCTCTGGCTTTCCCAGGCTAGTTTCTTGCACTGTCCAGGAGCCTGTCCCCAAGTCTGGTGAGTTTGAGTCCACTATCTTTCCTGTTAATCCACTGGAGGAGGGCCTTTCAATTCAGTTCCTTTCAGGGAGGTCTCCCATTTTGACCTGAAGTGTGATACCCACAGCAGAGAGGGTTGATATATCCACACCAAGGGACCCAAGGCAACAATGCCAGTCTCTCTCCCATGAAATCTCAGGATGCTGGCTCTGGCATGCCTGCTGGTACTATCTCTGCCAGTGTCTCAGCTGGGTTGCAGTAGGATGCCCAGAATTAAGTTGACTAGCACAGCATAACTTATCCTTCCTTTGCTGCTCTCCCCAGTAAGGAGAACAAGGAAGAGGTTAGGGTTTGAAATGCTTCTCCACCTGCTCCTTGGGTACCCTGAATTATACTAATGCCCCCATTCAGGGATCCTCCTGTATTCCTAGCCCTGACTGATACTGGTTCCTCTGGAATATCCTCTCCAAGAAGACTTCTGTAAGTCAAATCATTTTGCTTGGAGGCGAGGGACAAATAAAGGAAGAAAATAAATGAAGCTAACTAGCCTCCGTGGCCTTCCACCTCCAGTCTGAGATCCCTCTCTGCATTCTGAGCCTTGTCTCCTGCTTATACTTTCCCCATCATTAATAACTTCTGCATCTGAGGAAAAGCATTGCTAGTCAGCATCATACTGCTTTCCACAGTACTGGTTTTTTCTTTCCGGTGGTTCCTACCACAATTTATTGCATGCCCCTTCCACACAAATCCTGCTCTTCCCCCCCCCCTTCTTTAGTCACACAATTTGCTTTGGCTTGTTCCGGTGTCTGCCACTCCCAAGTGGTTGCCTTAAGGGACAGCAGGTGCAACCACCCCTGCAGCTGCCTGAGCGTAGCCCTGTGCATGCTGCATGCCCTGTGACACATTCACTTCCTTTACCCCAATGCTGGCCAGGGAGGTGAGATTGTGATACTCATTATAATGGCAGGCATCCTGTCTAGCATGTCATCATAACATCACACAATGTGTCAAATACATCAAAAAAAATTATGAGGCCAGAATCTGGCCTTGGGATCTTGAGCCATGTGTCCAAGGTCAGTTGTGATTTTCAAGGAGAGAGAATAAGAACAGGCCAATACTGGAGATATAGGAGGGTATGCAGATGAAGGAGGAAATAGGATTTAGCTGTGGTGCAATGGGCATTTGAACTATGCAATTCTGTAAATAACTTCTGTATTGGTGCTGTTGCCAAGGACTTGGGTGCACAAATTCTAGCATTTTATTGTTGTTGTAATTGGTCATGTTGTCTATTATATAGCTGTGGATAAGAGGAGCCTTATTTTGTGAAATTGTGCTTGCAAAGTTCATCAATTGATGTCTAAGCATCATCTGTAGATATCTAAGTAAACAAATGCCCACATAGAACTTTAAAAAATTATGTCATCAGAATCCAAAGTAGAACGTACCAATTGAATGTACAGAAACAGAGTACAATGGGAAACCAAACACCCCAAAACATATGAAAATAGTTCATCTGCTTCTTGTTGGCTAAAAATATGAAGGTATGAAATAAATTATTGTTCACTGCAAGACACAAATGTACTTGTTTTCCACACACACCCCAGAATACTTTGCAAGGCTAACACATAATACGTCATCACTGCAACACACTTTCTCCTGTTCTTTTTAACTCACATTTATTATTTATTTATTTATTTTATTTCTACCCTGCCTTTCTGCCTATAGAGGGACTCAGGATGGCTGGCAAAAAATATGAAATTACTTAGGAAAAGAAGAGAATTTCTATGTAGCTAGAGAGCTAGTGTAACCTTTTGCTTCAAATGTTTTCACCCCAACCTAGAAGAGCAGACGGAGTCTGGAGGACCAAAGGAAAAGTAAACTACAGAAAGCCTTTCCCACTTACAGAGCAGACAGCCCTAACATACAAATCCCTCGCCATTGTTTTTTGTTTGTTTGCTTGTTTTTAAGTGCATGAGTACATTTACAGGCACCTTGACTCTTCTCTTAAACCCAGGTATTTTAATCTTAAATAATAATTACAAATCTCTAGACATCAAGATACTCATCTTAGACTGTCATAATCTGTTCACCAGGCACAGCACAATTCTCAAGATATCATGATACCTCACAAGGTCAGTAATGCATTATGTCAATGTCCTTTTCAATTTCTCCTTATACAGTAGCTATCTATTTCTTTCCCTCACTAAGCGGCCTTGATCTCTTCCCATGCTTTTCTGTGGACTTCATAAAGGGATTCCAGCCTTCCATGGACAATAGTTAGTGAGCCATTTAAAAATAAGGGTGGTTTGGCAGAGTTCTTAAAAGGTGTGAAAAAGTCCAGGTGAACCTGAGGGAGTAGTAATGGCCAGCACCTTTTTGTAGTTCGATTCTGAATTAAATGGCTTGTATCTGTCAAGATAAGGTACAGAGGAGTCAGTATGGGAAAGCTGTACTGAAAGAATTGGTAAGTGTCATTGTCACTCAGGAAGGCCAAAGCAGAGTCTCACATGTCAAACTGCATGTGATTTTATTTCAGGTGCACCTTAACTTGGATGGTTTTGAGATATAAAATCTAGCTACGGTAAATTCAGCACTGGGTATATCGAAGAGCAACCCTTTGAGGTGAATCCTGCCCTCCAGTGAATAATCTTTGCTGCAAACAAAGATTATTTGTTTACATGCTTAAAATGATTACTTTATTTGCTGTTAATGAAACCAAACAGCACAATGGAGTGTTTCTGTTTACGGTTAGACCCTGAGGAGAAAGACATAGCTGCTGTAAATGGCTCTCCTAATTGAATATATTGGTACAACAGTGACCGAAGCTATGATTCAGAAACCACAAATTCCAATTAAGACCAATGAGACAACTTTGGAGACAGAGTTTTTAGAGCCAAAACATTGGTCCTGTAATACCACCAATCCTATGCTGTGCCTGATGGGCAGGTTATATTTAACTTACAAACGATCAGATTTTCCATTTGTGAACTGGTTCATACACTTCATGGCTATGGCTTGTGAGGTCACTTGCATGTCCTAATGGGGCACAAAGCTCTCGTGTTCATCCTAGACATATGGAATTCCTTATTCTTATATTCAGCTGTGATTCTTCAATCAAGAATGTGAGTCAGAAGAATTGTTGAACATTGAAGAATTAAAACTGGGCGGGTAGGAATCACCCGTGAATCAATTTGGCCTCTGAAGCGATATTTTTAAAATCCAATTTAAATAACTCTTTTAATAGATAAAATACAAATATCTATATTATTCATAACATTTATTTCACTATCCCTTCAGCCAAATAGCTCATTACCATCTCCAGAAGATTGTTCCATTTGAACAGCAGCCACAGAGATGGGCCCTCAGAACTGTAGTATCAAATGAGGTAACAGAATTCTGCACTGTACCATTTCAGGTAGGGAGGCCATATTTTTGAGTCATCTGCTCTGTGGCAAACACACAGAAAGTAAAGGAATACTACTCCCACATGGGTACCTATTTACCATGTGGGTGTTTCTTCTAAAAACAATAATGGGTGAGCCTTTAAAAAATGAGACATGAACTCTGCGGTTTGAAGTGGTACACACTGGAACTGTTTTTCCACATTCTGTGGCACATTTAGAATAGCTTTGAAGCACTGGACTCATTAAACTTACCTATTCTTTTTTTTCCTTCTGTCTTCAGACCTCACTCATTGACTACCATTTTCAGTTCCCTCAGATTTTTCTGAGTTGCTAGCTAGCCATTCTTCTCTCAAGCACCTGGTACTGAAGCCTGAACACATAACACAATTGATTTTTCCCAGACTCCACATACAGCATGCAGTCCAAGTTCATTGGGCTTGCCTGTCAGAACTACCAGCCTCTCTCTTGGGCTCATCCCCCACTTTCCATCCTCTCCCCACAATCAATCAGATTCTGAGAGGGTTCTGCCTAATTGTATTTTGACCCAATCCCATCCCAGATGAGTACAGGGAGTACTTCTTTAAAACAAACGAACGAACAAAAACAACCCAGAGTAGGCAACTACACTAAGATTGTCCAGGGGAACAGGTTAGCCACCCATACAAACACTGTCTCATAACTGACTTGAGAACATTAAAGTAATGACTTGCAGGACATGTGGTCCCAATTTCGTATTCTCTAAATATTTGGCATTCTTTTGAAGAAGAATACCTCAGTTTTAGGTGTGTCCTGTGTTGTATTGGTAAGCCCTCTTACAAAGCACATTTCCTATAGATTTATGGTTATGCCTATAAACCATAGGTGTGTGGGGTTTGCTTTTTTTCATTATCTGGGATATTTCAAAATGCTGTCACTTGAAATTCAGTGAGCCACCCCATCCCCAAAGAGGGCTGGATAAAAACAGTTTGGCAATTGCCATCCATGCCTTTAAATTTTGTACTTTTTTCAAAAAAAAAAAAAAAAGCTGCATGATTTGATTTGTCTTTACAGCAAAAAAAGATTGTTCGTTAATCCCTTTGGAGTTGGTGAGTCAAGTCCTCCTGCCAGTAGTACTAATGAAAAATATGCTGGCATGATGTGTCAAGAAATCCTGAGATACCCGCCTTTCTTCCCCTACAGCGTTGTTTCTTCTTACAACAGCCAATATCTGGAAGTCAATTGGAAGAAAGCCCCCGACACTGCTATCCTGACAACTGTGTACGAATTACAGGAGCTGCAAGATATGGCATAATGCAGTGCAGAAATTAAGGGTGTCTGTATGGGGAGGTGTTCTTCACGTCTTCCATCTGATCTAATTATTCTTCTCAGTAGAGAAATCACTATGTTGCGCTTCTCTTTCTTAGTAATGTGAACGAAAAAGCCCTTTAAATATGGATGAGTAGTAGTTAAAATGGGTCTCCTCTTGATTATGAAGAATAATAAAGATTGGTATATTAATTATTTTATCATTGTTGTTTAATCCTAGAATACAGAAAAAGCCCACTGCACTTAAAGGGCAGCATTTCACTGAGACCAAAGAATATTAGAAATGCTATAAAAAGGAATAACTGGAGAGCTGTTTTCAAATGAGGATTAAACATAAAAGGTTACAAGGATTTTAAAAGCTTCTTATTAATGTTCAGAATTGTAATTACTCAGACAAAATTACGTACGCTGATTTATGAATGTCTACATGCTTCTTTTTCACAGCTAAAGAGATGAAGTATTTTTCCAAAGCACTACACTATGTGTGTTTCCAGATGAGGAGCCGTAATTCTTCAAAATCATTGCTTTTTCCTTGCTTGTTACAAGTGGAATAATAGTGCACTCTATCCATGTTTGCATGGATATTTTGCTGAGTTATTTTCCTGGGTTTTCTTTTTGTCTCCCCCACCACATGGCCTGGAAGTGGGGCCTAGGGGATGGGACTTTCTCCTTTACATGAGCGTGTCCCAGGGCCCTGGGCCTTTTTCCCTAGGAAACTGGGCTGAGGCTGAAGGTCAGGTATGTTTGCATGGATATTTTGCTGAGTTTTTTCCCCTGGGCTTTCTTTTTGTCTCCCCCACCACATGGCCTGGAGGTGGGGCCTACGGGTGGGGCTTTCTGCTTTAAATGAGCGTGTCCCAGGGCCCTGGGCCTTTTTCCCTAGGAAACTGGGCTGAGGCTGAAGGCCAGGTATGTTTGCATGGATATTTTGCTGAGTTTTTTTCCTGGGTTTTCTTTTTGTCTCCCCCAACACATGGCCTGCAGGTGGGGCCTATGAGGTGGGGCCTTCTGCTTTAAATGAGCGTGTCCCAGGACCGTGCGCCTAATGGCGCGCAAAATTCCCAAATTCTCCGATTCTATCTATGGCCCTAATATGGTAAATAGGAAAGCCAATTAGATTTGCACACATCTGGGAGGCAGGAAAGTTCTAAGTGTTGCATCATACTTCCGCACTATTAAAGAGCAGACCGGGTAGGTGGGGCTCATCAGCCATGGAAGGCAGCCCATCTAGGAGAAGGAAAATTCCGATTTCAAACCTCCATTGCCTTGCGGCTATATCCACTCATGGAAAAGGCTTCCAGAGTTAACCTAGACACAAAATCTGGAGCTGGAGTCCCGAAGGCAGTTCGTGTCATTCTGCCAACTCCTGTGACATTGCTGGAACCAGTTGTATTGGCTCTTGCCTTTCCATTGGATCATTTCAGCAACGTGGAATGGGGGGATCTGCTGCTTGGGTAACAGCCTATCCTCCATATTACTTTACCCAGGCTTCATGCTCTGGAGAGGACACTCATCAATTCAGAGCATGTTACCATAGTCTCTTGAGACTGAAGGATGCCTATGATGATGACTTCCCAGCATTAAAGAGGGTATTTTGTTAGTAATGGCACATCCCTCCTCCCCCATACTTCACCGGAACCTTTGTAGCCTGATCTATCCCACAACCAAAACACTGCCAAAAGTTGGACTTTCTGCATTCTAAGAAAAGGTGGTACAGCCATAAGAAACACATGTAGATGCCCTGCAAACAGTGAGTGAAGAAAATATGATAACTGTGCACTGCACACTAAATGGGCACTATCAGACCTTGAATGGATTCCATCTCATCTGATCTAGAAGCTAAACGTTTAGACTGGCTACTGTTTGGAAGGTATACCATCAAGGAATACCAGGAATCTCCAGGTAGAGTTTCCTGGGAGTGGATTTATCCAAGTCACTAAGCAGCAACATACATTGTGGCCTAATCTGTATTTTATGGGTTTACAACAGTGGTTCTTAATCTTGTGTTACTCAGGAGTTTTGGACTGCAACTCCCAGAAGCCTTCACGATCAGATGTCCTGACTGGGGTTTCTGGGAGTTGCAGTTCAAAAGCATCTGAGTAACAAAGGTTAAGAACCACTGGTTTACAACATGCATACCTGAAAGGTAGCTGTGATATCAGTGGTGATGCTACTAAAGACTCAATGGTATCAGCCAATCAGGCTGATAGAGAGGTTTTTAATTATCCAGCAAGAGCTTCCTTTGTGGTCTGGTCTCTTTTTAATGCTTACTCTCCCACTTTCCATGAGGAAAAGCTGATGCCAGGACAACAGGAAATGAGAGACAAGATGCATGGACTAAAGTACAGGGATTATGATTTTATTTGGCTGTGTTGGGTTTCCAAAAATGCCTGCATGTATTTCTTGATTCTTTTATCATTTTTGTAATTTTTAAGTTGTGCCCAGAGACCTGTTTTTGTGATGTTTCTATCTTGCATTCACTTGTTGAATGTGTAATACTTTTTTAAAAAAGAAGTAATAAAGTTTAGTTTCTTCTTATAAATAATCTAGTCTGTAATGCCTTTTGTTTGGTTCACGTACCAGAGAATTCCCCAATTAAGGGAAGGCAAAGCAAGCCTTACGTTTGGGAGTATTTTTGGCTTTTCCCGATTGTGTATCATACTACCCAGATCTGGGAGAAGAGGGCAGACATCACAATAGATTTCCTCCATCCGTTGATAAATTGGGAGTGCCATTTACTTTAAATGGGTGGAGGAGGAAAAGTAGTGGCAGCTACTGATTTTAAGCTTATATGAGAAGCTCTCCCTTTGGCTTTTCATAGAAGCTATGTGGGGAAAGAAGCTATAAATACAGCTATAAAGTTATCCTGTTTGGAAGCTAAGGGACCTTTTGCTAGTCAAACCTGAAAATATTTCGGTAGATAGATAAATGGACCAACTCAGTATGTCACTTTTCTATGTGGAAGTGGTTCTGCACTTGTTATCTGCAGCAAAATTTTAAATCTAGATAATTTGAACGTCCCAAATTTTTAAAAACATCTCTCTAATTTTAAGAAACTCACAATGACATTTTGCACATGATATTAACAAAATAACTAAGCTCTCTAAGCATCAAAATGAAAGAAAATTAAAAAGCCGAGGGAACTAATGTGGGGAAATTGTATGCCTTTAAAATGTATATATCTATGGCAGTAGCAAATGAATATTATAAATGTATATAAATGTATATATCTGTATGCTAGTAGCAGGCATCATGCCCTAGCTGCAAGACACGTACATAACTGCTAACTTCCAGTAACGGATAAATCATTGACCTGCTGTCTATTGTCTCTGGATAATGTAGTTACAGTCTCTACACTGTTGTGTATTCAAGAACTTGTCTAACTTGTCTATGTACTCAGGAAATTATCTGTTGACCATTATCTGTGTCTGTTTACTATTAACTGTCTGTTTACCAGCCTGTCTGTTTACCAACCACTGTGTTTACTGATGCCTGTGTATTCAAGGAAATTAGCTGTCTCTAACTCTGGTTATTCTGTTGTGTATTCAAGAAATTAGTTGGAGCTGCATTTGCTACTGCTGTTCAGCAAGGCTTCATGACAACAGCTTTAACTCAAGCAGCAGAAGTATCTATAAACGCATTCCAATCAGCAAATCAAACTGCATGCCTGACTCCCTTCCTTGCTGGTCTAAAAGAAGCAGCAGCTACCTCAGTATCTCCGCCGGTTCAGCCAAAGTTGCATTATGTCCCAGCAAATTGGGACCCAGGCCCTGATTTCTTTGATATCATGGACTGGGGTACAAAAGCAGCTTTACAAGCATTAGATGCATCATATAAGGAAGGGGAGGAAGAAGAGAATCTAAGGGGGGTAACTGTTACACACCAACATGAAGCTTGTTTTGAACTGCTTTTTCCATGTGCTAATCCTGTTTGAATGAAAAGTCCTACTCAGCCGGACATGGCAATTATATAGATCACCAAAGAATGCCTCCCACCTGGACAGTAGAGAGACTAATGCTGCATATTGGGGTGGGAGGAGGCGAACCAGAAAGTTTTCCCCCATCACCTTCCAATTTGGAGAAAGCATTGTTTACACTCAAGCCACTTGAAAGGATCCAAATGATGTCCTGCACACTCTAGGTTCCATGTTCTTAGAACTACAAATCCTATCATACCTTGCATTGCTGTGAGCATATGGGACTTCATAGAAGCCTGCATTCCTGTCTCTGCCTTCCAGGAGTAACAGTGTCACATCCCTGAGAAAATGTTTGTTCCTAATGCTGTAAATTGTCAAAAATGTTTGTTTTTCTTTCTGCAGGATAAGAGTGCATAACATGTGTTTCCTCTGTTAGCCAGATCTTAAAGTATTGAATTTTAGAGAAGCAATTCTTAGTTTTATACTCAGAATTAAATGCAGTTTTAGCCTTTGAGTTTTTCCTAATATGAATTTAATTTTGTTGTAGACACTGTATGTTTATTCTTTTACATGTCACAGTTTTCCTTGAAAATTATTTTCTAATGTAATATGAAAACTTTGTCTGTTTATCCCTGAGACAGAGAAACATATTATTCCCTACAAGTAGGCCCCACAGTAGGCAGTTTTGTAAGGGTAAATAAGGTGACTAGCTGAAATTTTGGTTGACCTCTGACCTATGCTCACTTAACTCTGTATCCATCTGACATGCTTGCCTGTAGAAACATATTTTCAGTCCAGGGGAAATTTAAGGGCACTAGCAGGCAATTTTTTAATTCAGTCAGTTGTACAGTTTAAGAACTTGGCCCCAGAGCAAGGCAGATGCATACCAGCATCATTCTTTACTACTCATCCCTCAAAATAAGTTGCTGTTCTTTTGCCAAGCTCTATGTGTATCTCTCCTGTCAAGTGTCATACAAGAAATTCATGGTGTGTGTGTCTTCAGTGGGGAAGTTGTCTGTGTCACATATTTCTATGCAAAAAATCTGTATACCTTAAAATGTTTTGCTTTTGTCTCTTAGCAATATGCTGTGCTTATATATCTGAATAATATGTTTTCAATATGTTTTATTTTCCTGAAAATTGTTCTGTATTCTTGTTATGCATATCTTATTGTAATTGTAATTTTATCTATCCAATATTGTGTTTTCTTTAATCTACATTGTAATGTTGATGTCATCAGAATATGCCATTTGATTCTCTTGCAAGATTCCAGGTTTCATTCCATCTGAACAATGTTTTAAAGTTGTAAAGAATGAGTTTTGCCTCTCAGTGCACCAAGGAAGCAGGATTGGCTATTTGAATGCTTTCCTTATTCCCAGTGGCCTGGAACATGCTATTCAGCCCTCTGCTGAAGATGAGTCTGACTTCATATCATACCTGGATTCGGAATTTTCAGGAGTTTACAACAGCCATTGTCTTCAACAAAATAAATAAAAAACGGTTGGGATGTGGGGAAATTGTATGCCTTTAAAATGTATATATCTATGGCAGTAGCAAATGAATATTATAAATGTATATAAATGTATATATCTGTATGCTAGTAGCAGGCATCATGCCCTAGCTGCAAGACACGTACATAACTGCTAACTTCCAGTAACGGATAAATCATTGACCTGCTGTCTATTGTCTCTGGATAATGTAGTTACAGTCTCTACACTGTTGTGTATTCAAGAACTTGTCTAACTTGTCTATGTACTCAGGAAATTATCTGTTGACCATTATCTGTGTCTGTTTACTATTAACTGTCTGTTTACCAGCCTGTCTGTTTACCAACCACTGTGTTTACTGATGCCTGTGTATTCAAGGAAATTAGCTGTCTCTAACTCTGGTTATTCTGTTGTGTATTCAAGAAATTAGTTACCTCTGTATTGATTAACTTGTTCAAAGGTAGGGGATACAATAAACTGAGGGGAGGCCGGATCGAAAAGGAGAACTCCCACTGAACAGGTGCCTCACGGCAGGCTGTTCTGTATTCATCCGGATCCCATCCTGAAAACCACACTCTGAGTGTCTCGTGTCTCTTTTCCTTTCTCCTTGCTGGTTGAGGAGAAAGATCCCTGCCCTGAGGCTTCATCTGCAAGATCCCTACTTCCTCTCATCTTGCAGATCCCGACAAACTAAGTATCAAACAAGATGTCGCCCTGCAATAAACCTCTTTTACCTCTCACAACAGACTTTTTGGACATACTGTTAATATCTCACTTGCAAATTAAATCCATGATTACATTCCAATGATAATTACAAATGAAAAAATAATTAATGGGTTAGTTCAACTTTATTGCACCAACTGAGCTATCCAGACCATCTTCAGATGTGGCTCCACACACCACACATTGCAATGGCCCAAGTAGGGATGTTACATGAACAAATAAATATAGACACATTGCCATTGTCTAGGCAGAAAGATAGTTGTTGTATAAGCCATGGTACACTCCGCCTATTTTCATCAATGGCGGATTGCCCAGCTGCGACCATATCTTGATGGGGGAGGGCCCTCACCACTCTAGTCCATGCGCTTGTAATTTCGAGATTAGACCATTGTATTGCACTCTACGTGGGGCTGCCTTGGAGGTTGATGCGGAAACTTCAGATGGTCCAGAATGCGTCAGCCAGGCTTCTTAGTGGGGTGAGAAAATATCAGCATGTCTCCCCCACTCTGGTCGCCTTGCACTGGTTGCCCGTCCGTTTCCGCATTGACTTCAAAGTGTTAATGATTACATATTAGGCCCTAAACAGTTTGGGACCTCAATACTTGGCAGAGCGCCTTCTTCCACCTAGATCTACCCGAATCACCCGACACAGCCAGCAGGGACAGCTGAGGGGCCTGACGCCGAGGGAGGAAGGAAAAAAAAAAGAAACCAGGCTTTCTCGGCGGTGGCCACTCGGCTGTGGAACACTCTCCCTACTGAAATTTGGCTGGCACACTCGCTGGGCATTTTCAAAAGCCAGTTAAAAACTTGGCTGTTTAAGCAGGCCTTCCCTCCAGTCAACTAAGTGATTTTTTTCTCTCCCTTTTCTTTTAAATCATGCCATCCTGGTAATATCTCATCTGGAATTTAATTGTTATAATTGTATTCTCTATGCTTTTATATATTTTATACTGATGTGTTTTTATCGATGTAAGCTAGCCCGAGTAGACATAGTCTAGAGGGGCGGGGTAAAAATCTAATAAATGAATAAATAAATAAAATAAGCTGATTCTGATAAAAGGCACTGCAGCCATTGAGGATGGGTAGACCTCAAGTGAAAAAGTTGGATCCAAGAGCACCTTTAAACTATGAATGTTATCCTGCCAGGCTGAACACCACTTACAGTAGGTGATCATATGAATCACTTACTAATTGTGCCACCATCTTGCATGGATTGGGCTTCAATTTATTGGCCCTCATGCAGCCCATTATTAAATCAAAGCATTTGTTCAGGATAATTATTGTCTCATTTGCCTTATCTGAGAGACACAGATAGTACTTTGTCATTGTATGCTAATGATCACGGCACTTCCTCCCTCTAGGCAACCTCTGCTGATAGTTTCATGTACTGTAGGTATTAAAAAGCAAAGGGGACAGAATATTGCCCCTGGGGACAGCATAATGCATTTCCCAAGAAGCAGAACAACAGTTCTCCAATGCTACCTTCTTAAATGGGTTGTCTAAATAGGAGTTGAAGCACTGTGGAACAGTTGTCTTCAACTCCCAGTTTGGAAGGATACTATAATCAACAGTGCTGAAAGCTGCTGAGGTGTCCTGGAGAACCAGCAAAGATTCTTACAAGGTGACCAAGGCAGCTTCCACACCAAAACCAGGTTTAAAACCAACTGAAATCAGTATCATCCAGATGTACTTTGGTTAATCAACGGCACCCACTCAATGGACAGAATGGAGAGAGCTCTCAGCAAATGTTAAGGGAAAGCTACAATGTACTTTCTCATTTCTTGCCAAGTTTCTGTTTGCCAAACAGCTTTGCATGAACGGGTTGAGTAGGCTCTTTGTAGAGGGCAAGTGGCAAGTGTCACCTTTTAAAACGCCCAACATGTTTCCTTTGCATCTTCTCTTTCAGATGGGATTCTGCACATGCATTCTCTGTGCTGTAGGAAATAGCTATTGAGAGACAAGAATGAAGGATGCCGGATAGGATGAGGAAATTCTTCCTGTGTACACCTTCTTTTAATGCGAAATCAGACATGACCAGTTCAAACTACTTGGAGGTTGTTCAGGTTTTCAAGACCAGGAAACATCCAAAGCCTATTTTGAAAGCTGGAATTGCAATTTTACTAGTGCAATTCCAGCTTTCAAAATAGCCTTTGGATGTAGAAAATCAAAAGGCGACTTCTTAGTTATAGATATTCCAATGCTGTAAAGTTCTTCAAGAGCTTTACAAATTGGGGCCACCTCCCTGAATTGCTCCTAGAAGATTTCAAGAAGCTTAGATAGCCCCCACTCTGCTCAATTGTAGCCATTAGGTTCTGTGGTATCCAGTTTCTGAATAATGAAGAAAAATGTATTAGACATTCATAATCCATTTGGAAAATTACAGCAAATAAAATTGAATAGAGCAGCTTTTAAAAACTAAATTAAAAATTCTGTTTCTAAATAATACTTTAATTGAAAAAATAAAGTTATTGCATTTTGAGATGCCAATTAAGAACCTTAGATCCACTGCTGTAACAACTTTAATTGTTTTCAGTTTTCCTTGCTAAATGGATTATGAGAAAATTAATAGACCCAACTATTGAAGATTTACTTCACCAGACACCACCACAGTTTGCATTCTGCTGCCATTATAAGACTGCTGATGAGTTGTTAACCAAAAGGTGGAATTTATATAGTTTTATTAGTTTAAAATGAAGAAATATAATTCAGTAATCACATCTCTCTTGCCTAATGATTCTTCAAGATTGGAGGCAGTCTTCCCTTTTTCTTTTCTACTGAAGGAATGCTCTGAGGAATTCATTGTAGGAGATTTTGGAAGTTAATGTTTTGTCATAATACTCCAAGATGTGAAAGAACTCCTCTTCAGACAGATTTATGCCATACTTTCGGAGCACCTGCAGGATACACAGAAAATTGACACATTGCTTATCTTTAATTAGGAACCATTCAGGAAAGTTAGCAGTAGGCAACCAACATGGAATTGAACCAGGCACAGAGTTTATTTAAGCACAACTGCCTCATTCAGCTTCTCAAAATTTCTAAATATATGAAGTAATTTCTCCCCATGTTCCCATGGCAACATGATTCTAATATTGCTATTCCTGTATCCATTTGATCAAGAATATGGCTCAATATGTGAATTAACCTTAACTGGAGTGGGCTATAAGGAACATATTGTTTTTTTTTCTTTATATATATACTTGTTATGTTTTTATGTTGTAAGCCACCTAGAGTGGTCAAATTGACCAGATAGGTGGGGTATAAATTAAATTAAATTAAATTAAATTAAATTAAATTAAATTAAATTAAATTAAATTTAAATAAATAAATAAATAAATAAATAAATAAATAAATAAATAAATAAATAAATAAATAAATAAATAAATAAATAAATATGGTCCCCGAATGGTTGGTTCCCAGTTCACTTCTGAGCATCATTCAAAGTGCTAAGGCTTATTCATACAGCCCTGCACGGCTTGTGAAGTTGAAGTTCCAAAGAACATCTACCGCTATACCATTCTTCTACCATCATAGCAACATCTCGAGGGTACTTCCCATCTTCTGAACTGAGGAACGAGACCTTGGAGGAGAGGTCCTTCTTCATTATGGCACTTTGCCTGTGCCCACCTTAACATCTTATGGTCAGCAACAGGCAAAGCACTTTTTATTTTCTTAGACTTTTAAGAAACTGATAAGATTGATTTCTGCACTACCACCAAATGCCCTGCAACCTGAGCTGAAGATATGCACGCACACCTATTGCTGTTATTGTCCTTCCACCACCACTGCCAGCCCACTATATCACTCCAAGGACTGCTTAGAGGGAGATACAGGGCACTGTAGATTCTCTGAAGAGCTGAGGAACTCAACTGACTTTCACTGACAGGAAACTGAGAGAGAGAACGAGAGAGAGAGAGAGAGAGAGAGAGAGAGAGAGAGAGAGAGAGACATTGTGCTTGAAGTATGTGTGGGGGATTCCTGTGCAGCCTCACCTAGAGAGCCCAGCCAGCTGCTGTTCTTCCTTGACATTTGCTAAAGCAGGACAGTAGGGTGCTTATTGTGCCCAAGGAGGTAGCAGGCAGTGGCAAGGACCTTCCTGAGCATGGGGGTGAGCACACCTGCATGTAATTCCTTCCCAGTAAGGCAGAGGATGCACCCCACCTCATAAGAGGGCAGACTTTGATCATTTAGTACTGTTCATTTATCTCCTTTTAATAACGTCTGTTATTTTCATGCATTTCTAAACCTTTCATTGTTCTTTACTGCCAGTTTTATTACATTTTGTGAACCTCCCGGGAAATATTTATATTGAAGAGTCAAGTGTGAATTTATAAAATAAATCAACAAATAAGGGGTAAACTGTAGCTCGATGGTAGAGTGTCTGCTTTACATACATACAGTTGCAAGTTCAAGATACAGTATACCGTTTCTAGGCAGGGCTAGGAAAGCATCCTGTCCGAATCTCTGGAGAGAACCTGCTAGACCAGTGATCTGTGCCAGTATAAGGCAGCTTCTTGTGTTTCTACATTTCCTTTAAATAATAATGCCAACTTTTAATGTTGTGGTTTTTTGCTCCCCGAGGTCCTAATTTGCAGTGTGGGGTAGAAAATGCATTCAGAAATGAAGTAGAATGAACTGGATGATTCTCACCATGCCCTGCCCTGGTTAACATGCAGATGTAAACTGGGTTTGGAGATGCGAAGATGGTGTTCACCTCCTCTGAGAGAGTCACCACCACTATTAAAGACAGAGCTCAAGAAATAGGAATTACATTTTTTAAGCAGTGGTTTTTTTCTTCTTTCAATTTTCCTGGAGGGAATCTGTGTTCTATTTAAGTAGGTGAGAAGGAATAATTCAATATTGTTCACACAATATTTATGTAATAATAAAAAGTTGTTTTAGCACTATTTAAAACAGCCATTTTCTTTTAGCAAAAGACAAAAAAATGTCCAAAGTAAAGGGGGGAAGAGGAGTAAACAACTGTTGAGGGTGACCACAGGCAAAACCATGGAGATTGCTGCATGGGAAAAAGCTTATCATATAAGGTTGAGAAATGTGGCATCTTTTAAAATCTTTCCGGTACAAGACGCTATGGCTATATACTGGGCTACACTTGGTACTCATTCCTTCATGAATCTCCTGGTTAAACAAGCCCTTTTTGCAATTTTATTTTTTCAGACTATTTTTTGATCCAGGGATCACTTCCATAACAAAATACAACACAAGTGAAAGCTAATCATTTACAAATCAAGTCACAATTAACTAGCAAGCAAATTGACTCTGCAAGCAGGCAAAGACCTTTGTCTTCAGGCAGGCTTTTCCTTAGTGACAGACTATCTAGGAGAGGTTTTAAAATGAGGTGATCTGCACTTCGTTGCTTGTGAATTTGTTTTAGTAATTCATGCTTTACCTAACATTCTTAATATGTTACTAATTCATTGAATATTTTAATGTTTCATTGTTTTTATCTTTAATATTTTGTTTTAACAATTTAAGCCACCTTGGATCTTTTCTTAGGAGAAAGGCAGGGCAAAATTTTGTAAATAGTAAAATAAAAGCACATGTCTAAATGTCAAGCTAACAATCAGATATTAATCACCTCACTGAAGGTTTATGAAGTAGAAATATTCATGTGACTCCTAAAAAATATCAGAAAAGAAGCAACTCATTAGATGTCTCTTGAGGGGCTACCATTGAAAAGCTTCTGCTCTCTCTAATTATCTGATTAGCAGAGTTATAGGGAAGAGTTCATATGAGAGCAGGAGTTATTTGAATGACCCTGGCACTAAGTATTGCTAAAGCAATAAAAGCAGTTTAAAAGTCAGTTACCTGTCTGAAATCTTGAACACTTAGGAGTCCAGTCCCACTTTCATCATAAAACTTGAATGTCCGTCTCATTGGTCTCCAGCAATGCAGGATCTGGGGTTGAATCCTCATCATTGCATTGAAAAAGGTTGGTGATTGTGGCCCAGGAGGGTTCTGACAAATGTGGGGGAAATATATTGTTACTGATTAATACACAAGGAAGCCCTACTCAGTGCATGGAGATGGTGACAGTGGGACCATGCTGTTAATCCCACCCCCACCCCGTGTCAGCTGTTCACTGTACCCACCCATAGAAATCTGCACTTTGGCACATATGTAGGTTTTCTTAGTACAGACATCTGTGCCAACTGATGGACATTCAAGGATTTGGTCTAGAGAATGTATGATGTTAGCAGGGCTGCCCACTACTCCACAAACTTAAGCTAGGAGTAGTTGAGGGTCTTAGAGGTGACAACCTGTATGCATTCCTTCATGAAGCTATCAAGAAATTCAGATACCGTCAAGATAATCAAAAAGAACAAGGATGTCTGTGAAATGTTTCTGTATACAATTAAGGCTGTCAATTTGACAATTTAAAAAAAGAAGGGAAAATATCATGTTTTTCTCATAAATAAATATGGTGGTCTTGGAATACACATGGTTGCCCAAAGAAAAGATAAAACCATGAAAATATGAGATGTGCAAAAAATAAGAAAGTGCCTCTCACAATACACTGAAGCACATGAATAGCCTACATAGGATTGTTAAGAGGAAAAAGCTGCAGGGTTAATTCACTAGCAGGACTAGATCATAAAGATCCTTTTCACACATCCTTCTGCCTTGAAAAACATCTCCAGATAATCTCTCATGCTGTATCCAAGTTCTCTCCTTTCATACTGGTGATGTTTACCTGCACTCGTGGATTTTGAATTACAACCCTTTGCAGAGGAGACAATTCTTGTTGTTTAAACAGCAGCACACAGCTCTGAAGGAAGTTGCAGTACGCAAATTTGCCGACACTCTTAAAATCATATTTTGTTATAAGTTGCTTCAACTCTTCATTGCTTAAATTCAAACGAAACTTCTCTATTATAGCTGAAAAATGAACATAGGTGTATCAAGTAGAACAGCGGTTCCCAACCTTTTTGGGGCTGCGGACCAGCTTGGGGGAGCGAGTTCCATGCGCGGGGGGAGCAGGGTCACCCCCGTGCGAGCGTGACACACCTCTTGCGGGCTTGCGGGGAGGTGGAGATCCGTATCCACAGCCCAGTTCCAGAAAACCCACAGATTGGCACCAGGCCACAGACCAGGGTTTGATGAGCCCTGGAGTAGAAGACATTACAAATGAGCACTCCTCGAATGCACACTAAGGTGGCAATATATCTTAAACTGCTGAATAGCCCAAGACTGACATAACTAGGGTTCATTAGTACAGCTCCATGAATATAACAGTATTAATCAACCACAATACTGTTTCACACATGAACACACTTTCCCTAATCACTCTCCACTGGGCTAGACAACTGGCAGACAGGTGTTTGAAGCAACTCCGCTGACACATGTTTGAGGTGAGATGAGGAGACACAAGCATTTACCTGTGGTGTTTCATCTGCAGCTACTCATTCACACAGAGTGTCTTCTTGATATTCCAATCATGTGAACTAATGTGTGAGCTCTGAGAAATTATTGTGTTATTTATCTGCTCGAAGCAGTCTCAAGAAGGGAACAACAGAGAAACGATATGTGGTAATGTACAGAATGACAGACTTAATCTTTGAGCCTTGTTCTGAAAATGTGGGCCTGGTTAGTTGGGAAGGAAAATAACAGTAGATAACAATCCTGTTAATCTGTTAATCATTGTTGCTGTTTGCAGAACCAGGTTTCAGAAGAACTGAATACCAAACAGGGGTCTTAAATTATTATTAGGTGTGAAACACCGCTGTTCTCTTATCTCAGAGACTTGCACGAATGATTTACCACGTAGTCTCTGTATTCTAACTCTTATATCTGATGGAGACATGTTCCATGAAAACTTACATTATAATATAGCAGTTTGTCTTTAAGACGGCACATCTTTTTTTCTTTTTCTTTTCTTTTGTTTGTTTCTTCTTGAAATGCTTGCACAGAATAACACAGCTACAACTTCGAAAACTATGATTAAAATGCAGATTACCATGGCATGTGTATAACACAAACTAAAACCTCTTGCCAATTGGAGTGCCTCATATAATAACTAGTCTGGGAATGCTGGGGGAGGACTCTAGTCCTCTCAAGGGAGTGGGGTAGCATCTTCTTTACTATCTGCAACAAAGACTTAAGACAATAACCAACCTAAAAAGTCTTCCACGGGGATTTCTCCCTGGCGGTCAACATCTTTCTCTCTGCATTCCTTCAGTATTTCTCTCCAACAGTGTTGGACCACCTTTCGGATTTTGCTTTCAATGGGTTTACAGTTCAGAAGAGGTGGGTTTGGAACTGTTGCTGTATGCGGTCTGCTGCCTGCTGGGGTCTAAAAAAAGGGAGACCACTTTTAACCAAATTGGAGCAAATTCAAAGGAGGGCAACAAGGATGGTCAGGGGACTGGAAATCAAGCCCTCTCAGGAAAGACTGAAAGAACTGGGCGTGTTTAGCCATGAGAAAAGAAGACTGGGGGGAGATATGAAAGCAGTTTTCAAATACATGAAAGGTAGTTATACAAAGGAGAGACAGGATCTGTTCTCAATCAACCCAGAGTGCAGGACACATAATAACAGGCTCAAGCTATAGGAAGCCAGATTTAAGCTGAGTATCAGGAAAAGTTTAACTGTTAGAGCAGTATGACAATGGAACCAATTATATCAAGAGCTGGTGAGTGCTCCAATGCTAGAGACGTTCAAGAGGGAATTGGACAACTACCTGTCAGATCTGCTTTGATTTGTATTCCTGCATTGAGCAGGGGCCTGGACCCGATGGCCCAACTGCCTTATTCTATGATTAACCCACTTGCACCTAAGGAGGGAGAAACATTTTAATATACATTAGGACCTCCATGTCCACACGGTCACTATTTGTGGTTTCACTTATCTGTGGTCTCAAAATGTTAAAAGAAAAAAATTCAGATTTTTAAAAACGTATACAGTTTTACCAGATTGGCTCCTAGAGAGAGCCAGAGACCATGCTACGAATTCTTGTTGTTGAAAATAGATAGTGCAATCCCTGGCACCCCCTAGTGGCCAGTTCTGGTAGTGGGCAGAGGATTCTTATTTAAAGTTTCCCTTTGCTTTAGAATAGTGAATTTTGTCAGGGAACAACATTTGGAAAGGTAATGGGCTTGATCCACACTGACAACTTTTCTGGAGCAAAGTCTGACCTCTCTTTTCTATGTCTCTTATCTTGCTGGTAGGCCTGTATGCCAGCATCAGCCTTTAACCAGCCACCTTTTCCCACAACTGTCTAAACCAACCTTGTGATTGCCAAGAGACTTCAGGGGTGGAATTCAACTTCCTGGAAGTAAATTATGCTACCAGACCAACCTGGAGTAGATTTTAGCACACACTCTGTTATCTAGTTCTGAATGGTGGCTACAATGGTTATTTCTTCCCCCATCCCTTTTTCTAGGAATATTATAGATCTGAATGGAAGTCAGATAGGGTTGGCCACACTATTTACAGATCCTCTTAGGTACTGATCAATTTACCTCCTACACCTCTCCAGTGTCACTCTGAGGATGTTGTTGTTTAGTCATTTAGTCGTGTCCGACTCTTCGTGACCCCATGGACCAGAGCATGCCAGGCCCTCCTGTCTTCCACTGCCTCCCGGAGTTGGGTTAAATTCATGTTGGCCGCTTCGATGACACTGTCCAACCATCTCATTCTCTGTCGCACTCAGAGGATACATACCTTCAAAAACAATTCCTAGTTCACAAGATCCAGTGCCACTTCATTCCAAATGTGGTTAAGACTTCTTAAGAATCACAATACAGTGGTGCCTTGATTTACGGCCATAATCGTTCCAGAAGATGGGCATAACTCGAAATATAAGTTCAAGCACCATTTCCCATAGAAATGCATTGAAACCCCATTAATCCGTTCCAGCCGAAAAAAATAATCAAAAACAATAACTAACAAACAAACAAACAGAGTAAGCCCCATTGGAAAGCGACGGGGCTGAAAAAAAAATCACAAACACCCCCCCCCCCACACACACACACACAGCCAGCCCCATCAGAATGCCATGTGGCTGAAAAATAAAAATCACAAAAACGCACACTCTAACCATTGGGGCGAAAGAACTACAAAGAAGCTCTTCGCTGACCAACAGTTAGTACCTACATTTTAATTCCCCACCTTTTCCCCTTGCCTCTTTTTTGTTCACAACTTGAACCTCCGGCTGCAAGTAGAAGCAAAATCTTGCAGCCGGAGCTGGTTGCAACTCGAAATGGTTGTATGTCGGGATGGTCGTAAGTCGAGACACCACTGTAGTTTGCTTTCTACCTGATCAATGGCAATTAAACCAGAAATTGTGTTACAAATGTAAACATGGAAATTAAGATTGCTTTCTCTTTTTTACCATTATATAAACCCACAGGGTGCCAGGCTGTGTCGTGACTTGTGAAAATAGTTGGGGCAGGTTCAAACCTCCACTATCCTCAAATTATTACAAAATACTTCCTTTCTCATGGCTTTTAGTTGTTGTTTTTTAACAGCCAAAGAACACTTCACTGGCACCATCTGGGCAAGCCCCTCTTTTTATGAAATCCTAAACAGGCAAAAACAAACAAACAAACAAACAAACAAACAAATAAATCAGGGCAGTTCATTAAGGGCCTGGTAGGCCACTCATAGCTTGGTATGTCATAAATGGTCAGTCTGGATACTGTGTATTCGACCAAGAATGGGCAAATCAGTTCTGGATACTTACAGGAAGAGTGAGAGACAAATAATCAAAAACGAAGGACGTGGGGTTAAATTTCCCATTTCATGATATAGGAAAGGTGTTGGGCACAAAACACGTACTTTTTGGAGAGACGATGGAGAGGCTGTTTTGGGCCGTGAAGACAGCTTTGAAGCAGGCTCGGCTGGTGTTGTAGGTTTGCTGGGGCCATCTGGACAGTTTGCAGCAGGCAATTCTGGCACTTCTCGTCCTTCAGAGCCGAACATCCTCAAAAACCCAGGGTATTTCAATTTCCCATTAGCATCAAGTGGCACTGTGTTCCAGAGATTCTCAAACTACATAAGAAGAGGGCCATGTTTCAGCATATGTGAAATGAGGTAAGACATGTGACACACAGATCAAGATTTCATTTCTTCAAGAAATGTGCTCAAGACAGGGCTCAATTTTATTTGGAAACATTTCTCTTTGATGGAGTGCTTCCTGAAATACCTGATGAATGGGACTGTCCTGACAACATGATGGAGGAAGTGCACTCTGGATCTGTCTGGTCAGAGTCATCATCATATATTCCAAGCTTAAGCCATGGCACTGAGGCGTGTTATCACAGATGCTGAGAATGGTAGGTATGAAAAGCCCAATAAAACTACAAAACAAATTGCAGAGACTGCTAGAACCACCATGGGAGAAAGATACCTGTAGCTTACTTTCAAATGAGGTGAGGGTATACATATCAAAAAATGAAGGTACACTTGAGCCTACTTTTTTTTTTGTTCTGTCACAATTTAGGTAAAGGTGGATATGCTAGATATGAAGTTGTCATGGGCATCTCAGCAATCCAGGCAGAAATTCGAATAAGTAACTTGCTTCACACCAAGTAGATGCCTTACTGAAAAATGACGGCCATATGCAAATCACAGAGACTTCCTCTGAATGGCAACTCTTGTTCTTGTACATTCACTGGCTATGCAGATTTTCTTCAATTTAACACAAACCATTTTTATTGTGTTTCCACAAAATGAAACAGCATGTAGACCCTGGGTTATAATAGTGACATTAGCATGAACTATGTGTACCCTATTGCTGAAATTGTTTAAAAATGTACAATGGATAATCTAGACTCTGGACACCCACCCACCCCCAAATTAGTAAGGTATACAAGCCATGCAAACTGAACAAGTTGGCATGATTTTTCTCTCTCATTTTGAATAATTCATTTTATATTTTATCTATTCTGCATAATTTGCCCTGATCTGTCAAACCCATGAGGAAGATAATAAAGGTATGGAGCATCCTGAAGCATCATTGCCCTGACAAATGAAAACTATGGTCAATGATTGCTCTGGCTGCTTGCAGTTATGTTGGCTAGAAATTTTTTTTAAAAAAATAAGAGAGGTAATATTTTAAGGAAATATTACATTGATAACTCCACTATGCTAGACAACTGGCACAGTGAAAAATTAAATATTCTTAATATTCTCAGCACCACAGGCTATTCTTCCATAGACATACAGGTGAGAACAGTAGGGCCCCCTGTATCTGCCGGTTCAGTATTCATGGTTTTATTTATCCACAAGCTGAAAGACTTGCTATTAAACAAAATCACCATCAAGCGAATTTAAAAAACCCCTTTGAAACGCATTGAAAACCCTTCAATGTGTTCCAATGGGCTAAATACCTCATCGTAAAGCGAAGATCCTCCATAGGGGGGCCATTTTCCGGTGCCTGTATAACGAGGAATCCATCCTAAAGCACAGCGGGGAGCCATTTTACACAGCGGGTGGCACTTAGAGCCGCCGATCAGCTGTTTGAAAATCATCATCTAGCAAAATATCGGTTCCCGAAGCAAGGAACCGATCATAGTGAAGCAAATTTTTCCTATTAGAACATTGTCAAGCGGTTTCGTCGTTTAATGAGGTAATCGTTAAGCAAGGCACCACTGTAGTGTCTTAATACCTATAACACCCTGAGATAAGAACACATATGTTGAGTTGAATGCCTGTGGTGCTCTTTGATTGGCTGCTGGTGATGCTTTCAATAGAAAACTACCATTTTCCCAATTCTGGGTACAGGATAGTGTGCAGGTAGAAGATCTCCCAGTGGTCCTAGGAATCCAGGAACTGGGCCATCTAAATCACCCTGCTGATCTTTCTATCTTTGTTTTATTTCCTCCCTCCCCTGAGATAATAGCTTTATACACTACAATATATCATATATAGGGTAAAAGAAAGCTGTAACTGAACCAACAAGGAACCAGGTTGTCCTTTTGTGCTGGCACCTGACCTTGCAGAGGTTTTATCTACGCAGATGCTCCTAGGATGAGGCTGTTGGTTTAGGATTACAGTTATGCATGAATGAAAATTAAATGCTGCTATTAATAGATTTTATTTCTGAGATATAGATCTATACACATACATACATACACACATACAAAGGAATGGGATGTTTGCTCTAGATTTCAAAGAGACAAGGAGTAATCTTTCATATTTTCTTGAAAAACACACACAACAGAACACTTCCTGACAAACCATACTATTAGACCTTGAAGAAAGCACATCACATCTAAGGCTTTGATTTGCATGTGGCAAGTTGCATTTAAACATCAAAGGCCAGAACTACATTTTGAATTTCCTTTCAACTTTCCCCCATTGGCCAAGCTGCTGCCATATTATAAATTATACAAAACAAAATACACTTTGCACCACATCACAAGATCTCAAAATGTTTTACAAGCATCAATTAAATATCATAAGAGCATTGTGCACTGGGTTAGCTCAGATTATTTTTAATGAACAGTTGAAGCCTGTCACCTTGGGAGATGTGTATAACATCAACAGTTTAGCGTGGAAGGTGAGGCAGAAAATGTGATCCATGATCCAACAAAAGGTGGCTGTAAAAAAGCCCTCTTTCAAAGCACTGGAATTGAAGTCAATCACAATTAATGTAAGTTTTATTGATTCCAGTTCCAGTTGTACTCTGTAAGAGGCTGTACTTCACGACTGAACAAACAGAACAGTATATTTAAGGACCAACTGCAATAGGGGAGATCTTTCCATGAGTTCAAGTGTGATGTAACAATTTCTAAACTCTGTACTGAGGTTATCTAGAGTGCCACAGATAACACTACTGTATACTGTTATGGTACGCGTTAGGTGTGATTATATCATTTATTCATCCTTTCATTCAGAGAAAAGAAAACTCAGCTAGCATACCCAGTGGTATTCTGAAAATGGTAATCTGAAAAGGAATTGCTATAAGGTGATTCTAACTTAATAGGACATAATAACCTCTGAGGATACATTTTACTGTACTTACTTTAACATAAGCAAAAAGCAAGTATCTCTTTGACATAAATGTGGAATGCATCTCCCACTTTAAGTATGCAGAAAAATGTGCCTTTACTATCAAACATTTGGGAAACAATTCTTGAATATGTAAAAATAAAAACACACCCTCATGTGCAACCTGGAGAATGTCAATGGCTACTAGTCCTTATGGCTATATTGACTATGTATCATTCTCAACATCAGAAGCAGGAAGCCTCCCATCATCGGTTGGTAGAAAGTATGGACAGAAATATGTAGTTGCACTCATGCTTTGCTGGTGGACTTCCCATAGGTATCTGGCTGCCTATTGTGTGAACAAAGTGCTGACTGAGATGGACCTACAGTGGTGCCTCACACAATGATGTTAATTGGTTCCAAAAAAACACAACGTTCAGTGAAACATCGTTCTGTGAAACACCATTTCCCATAGGAATGCATTGAAAACCGGTTAATCCGTTCCAATTGGAACGGATTGCCGTCCTTAAGCGAAAATCCCCATAGGAAACATCGTTGAGGGAAATGCGGTTCCCCAATTGAAATGCATTGAAGCCGACTCAATGCATTTGAATGGGTTTGCGAAGTCCCTTTTCGCTCCTGTAAAAGTGCCTTAAACTGTTTGAAAAGTGTTTTAAATGCTTGCAATCGTTAGCCCACCTCCTGAAACGTATGCAAACTTAATTTGGTGTTGTTCTGAGTCTTCGTTAATTTTTGGTGATTTTTTGTTTTTTCTCTCATTGAAATGCATTGGACGGACAGTTCAATAGAGTTCAATGAGAGAAAAAACAAAAAATCACCAAAAATTAAGGACGCCTCAGAACAACACCAAATTAAGTTTGCATATGTTTCAGGAGGTAGGCTAACGTTTGCAAGCATTTAAAACACTTTTCAAACAGCTTAAGGCACTTTTACAGGAGCGAAAAGGGACATCGGAAAGGGCTCTTTGATCTCCGTTTCCCTGCTTTTGAAGCTCTTTCCGATGTCCCTTTTCGCTCCTGTAAAAATGCCTTGAACTGTTTGAAACCTGTTTTAAATGCTTGGCATCGATAGCCCAGCTCGTGAAACATACGCAAACTTAATTTGGTGTTGTTCTGAGGCGTCCTTAATTTTTGGTGATTTTTTTGTTTTCTCCATTGAAAGCCATTGGACGGTCCGTCCAATGGCTTTCAATGGAGAAAACAAAAAATCACCAAAAATTAAGGACGCCTCAGAACAACACCAAATTAAGTTTGCATATGTTTCACGAGCTGGGCTAACGAAAGCAAGCATTTAAAACACTTTTCAAACAGTTTAAGGCACTTTTACAGGAGCGAAAAGGGACATTGTTGTGCGAAAATTCCCCATAGGAAACATCGTTGTGTGAGGCGGCAAATTTTTCAGGAAAAGCCATCGTTGTGTGAATTTATCGTTGTGTGAGGCACTCGTTGTGCGAGGCACCACTGTATACTCTGGCTGCAGAACTCTTCTGATGTCTTAATCCTGCCTCTCCTTTGGCTTATCCCACCTCTACTTTTTATTGGAATTATATGTCCTATTTTCTACAGCAGATACAGGAAGGAGGTTGACTAAGGAAAGACCAGTGGATGTCATGGCAACTGAATGATCACTTACCTTTAGTATTAGGTGTAACCAGGTAACTCAGCTGACAATCCTTCAACCTGGTGAGGTTTATTCAACAGTGCAACAATACAATCTCAGAAATAAGACACCTCGTGTGGTTTTCTTACCTGCTCATCAGTCAGAAGAAAAAAACGTCGGTTGCAGATATCTCTAAAGACCTCTTTCGAGACCACTTTTTCTTTTGCACAATCTGCCTTTTTAAATTCTTGTTCAATGGCTTGGAAGCGAGCCCCCACAACCTCCTGCACACGGGCAAAGACCTCTTGGATGGACAGGTCCCGGCAAGCAAATTCACTACGTTCTCTCTCACTCTAGATGGAACATACAGGGGGAGTGGGGGAGGGGACCACACAGAAATCACTGAAAATTGCATTACAGTTTGAAGACAAGGCCAGCATCTATCTCCTGCTCCAGTATTTATTTATTTATTTATTTGATTTTTACCCCGCCCCTCTAGACCATGTCTACTCGGGGCGGCTTACAAAATAAAACAAAACAGTATAAAAATATATAAAATCATAAAATTACAAATTTCAATTTAAAACAATTAATTTAAAGAGAGGATTACCAAGATGGAATAGCCAAAAAAAAAAAAGAGAGAGAGAGAGAGAGAGAGAGAGAGAGAGAGAGAGAGAGAGAGAGAGAGAGAGAGAGAGAGAGAGAAAGAAAGACTTCATTGACAGTAGAATAAATTTGAAGGAACATTAGAAAATGCCTCTGGAAACGACAAAAAAAAAAGCATGTGGGGGAAAAGCCCTCAAAATATAGAGGACATAATTTAAAGCAAACATATTGCTTCATTCATAGCTTTAACAAAACATTTAATAAGTGAGCAAGATGAACTCTGGATTTGCAATTAATTATAGGTATCTTCCACACTGGGTAATAATTAGATAGGAAAGATACATGTCTGGCAGTTCTGGTAATTACAGATGTGCCGCAATGGCACGGGATTAAATCATGGGGAAGGAGACCCCCTTTCGCTCTAGGTGTATGTCAACAGTGCACCAGACAACACACATAAAAACATTCATTCCTACCCATAAGAGCCTACATTTGCTCAATTGAGACTAGGAGATTAGTGACAATAGAGGGAGGGGTGGGGAGACTCATAGGTTTGAAGGGCTAAAACTGAGCACATGTACATAAATGTACTAAGCTTTTTAAAAGTACTGGACAGAGACTACACAAGGATGGTACTAAAGTCCAACAAGGAATTAAATACTTGCTACACAATCCTTGCTGTGCCACTATCGAAGTAATAAATAGTGCTGGAGCTAGCTCAGAGTCTTCGCAAAAGCAAAGGTAGGCAAAGGATAAAGAGGTTGCTCTTTTTCCTTTGGCTACCTTTGCTTTTGCGAAGCCTTTGTCCATTTCAAAAGCAACCAGAACAAAGAGCAGCCCAAGAATGAATCACCATAACTGTATATGAATTCCTATCTCTTGCCCATGCATCTAATGGGAGTGTTTACTAGTAACCAGAAGTAAGGGCATTTCCATATTGAGTTTTTACTTCTTCTTGGAAACTGGGCATGTTGCACCTGCAAAGGCAACTAGCCACATCACATCTGTGCGGAAAAATCCTTGTTTATTTAGTCTCATTTATAAGCTACTTTTTTCATCATTAAAGGACTATTCACACACCATGTAATGGACTTGTTAAAAGCAACCATGATTCACAGCAGGACATCACTCTTTAGTTAATAATGGTGTTTTATTGACCCAAATATGCACTGAAGCGTCAAACCAAAATTAGGGGAAACTTCCTTATTGAATGTTTCCTGTTAGTGTTGTCTATTATAAACTCCCTTGAAAGTAGATTGTTCTCAAAAAGTTATTTTCACAAGCTCTCCAGCCCTCTTTTTCCTCAGGACACAATCAAAACCCAGTGCCACACTCAGCTAACGCAGCTGCTGCCATAGGTCAGGAAAGAAGGAAAGAGAGGGAGACAGAGGGAGAGACAGATAGATCACCCTCACTCTGATTTGACATAGGACAGAGGTGGGAAATATGGGGGTCCTCCTGTGATTTCAGCTCCTGGAATCCCTTATTCACTTGGCTTCCCTACATGGGGCTGATGGTGGTTGAAATCCAAGACATCTGTTAGGTCAAAGGCTTGCCATATCGGATGTAGGGCTTGATCATGTCAAGGAGGCACAAACATGTTTGTCAGACTTCATGTCAGATGCATCCCAGGACAACTTTTTTTTAACAGTATAAAGGCCACTGGTGTGTTCTTTGAGCTCATGTTCTCTTTTATCCATCTGGCTAGTCCTGCAACTCCAAGTCAGAGGCAATGATGGGATTCTTTTCGGCACATTTGGAGCTGGTCCTTTGGCTCGAATTAGGACTTACCTTCTCACTACAGGGTCTGACTTTTACTAACAATTGTCTGGTTCAACTGCCCTGGAACTCTGAAGAATCAATATTCTGAAAGCTAGTTTTAAAGAGATAGAGGATTCAAAGCAATATGGTTCTCTTATACTTCTGAGATGACCAGTATGGTAAATATGCAATAATATGTTAATGAACAACTGCATGATTCAGCTGAAGCTGGCAGAACAAAGAGCCTTTTTTATTGTTTAGTCATTCAGTCGTGTCCGACTCTTTGTGACCCCATGGACCAGAGCATGCCAGGCCCTCCTGTCTTCCACTGCTTCCCAGAGTTCGGTCAAATTCATGTTGGTCACTTCGATGACACTGTCCAACCATCTCATCCTCTGTCATCCCCTTCTCCTCTTGCCCTCACACTTTCCCAACATCAGGGTCTTTTCCAAGGAGTCTTCTCTTCTCATGAGATTGCCAAAGTATTGGAGCCTCAGCTTCAGGATCTGTTTTTCCAGTGAGCACTTAGGGTTGATTTCCTTCAGAATGGATAGGTTTGTGCTCCTTGCAGTCCAGGGGACTCTCAAGAGTCTCTTCCAGCACCACAATTCAAAAGCATCAATTTTTCGGCGGTCAGCCTTCTTTATGGTCCAGCTCTCACTTCCATACATCACTACTGGAAAAACGATAGCTTTGACTATGCAGACCATTGTTGGCAAGGTGATGTCTCTGCTTTTTAAGATGCTATTGAGGTTTGTCATCGCTTTCCTCCCAAGAAGCAGACGTCTTTTAATTTTGTGACTGCTGTCACCATCTGCAGTGATCATGGAGCCCAAGAAAGTAAAATCTGTCACTGCCTCCATATCTTCCCCTTCTATTTGCCAGGAAGTGATGGGACCAGTGGCCATGATCTTAGTTTTTTTGTTTTGTTTTGTTTTGTTTTGATGTTGAGCTTCAGACCATTTTTTGTGCTCGCCTCTTTCACCCTCAGGTTCTTTAATTCCTCCTCACTTTCTGCCATCAGAGTGGTATCATCTGCATATCTGAGGTTGTTGATATTTCTTCCAGCAATCTTAATTCCGGTTTGGGATTCATCCAATCCAGCCTTTTGCACAACGTGTTCTGCATATAAGTTAAATATGCAGGGAGACAATAAACAGCCTTGTCATACTCCTTTTGAACCAATCAGTTTTTCCATATCCAGTTCTAACTGTTGCTTCCTGTCCCACGTATAGATTTCTCAGGAGATAAATAAGTCATACTCTAAGTCTTAGCCTAACAAACTTCAAAATCCTATTACTCTAACTAAATTCATAATCCCAATCCCTCTCTCTCATACATAATCCTAGCTATCTGACACACACCGAACACTTGACCACTCTTTCATACTCTCTCCCCCTTCTCCCTTTGACTCTGGAAAGCAGCCAGTTGCAACAGAGTTCCTTGGAAGCATATTCTTAGCGTATTCTTACCTCACTCCTCCAATAACTGTCCTAATCTCTGACCCTGCACTCACCTGTCAATCCACCCAGTTTTCCTGTCATGCTGTCAGGCTGGGGAGTCTAATGCCTGAACAATTTTCTACAAATCCTATAGAAATTATAGACCTCTAGGAGAAAAAAATCAGAAGCCTATGTTCATCACAGATGGCATTTATCTTATTTAGGGTTAATTCCAGAATGAAATCAGAAAACAATTTCCAATTATATCAAAATTCATCAGGGTATCAAGGTATAAGTCTTTTCATTGTTACAATAATTCCAAGTTAACATCAGCTTGTTATCTGCAGTATTAACATTAGCAGCAATTAACAGTGAAAGAGGCAAGCAACTGCTCATGTATGAAAAGAGGATGTGAAGATGAAATGCTGTCAAATCAGTTCTTGCTGTCTTTTAGGGACTGCATGGGAATCTGACTAAAGAAAAGAGTGGATCTGAGCTGGTGGAGAAGCCAGAAGTAAGTATATGTGAAAAATACAGAGAAGAAAAGAAGGCAAGATGGAGAACAAGATGGAAAAAGAACAGAAAGCAAGAGAAGGTGAAATAGAAGGAAAGGTGGTGATATCCATTATCACCTCCTTTGCCATTGTCTTGTGACCTAAACGTTGTAATTCTCTAGCACTGAGATATTAAGAAAAAGCAAATATTCTTAATATTTCAGGGATGAGGAATTACAATGTTTAGGTCACAATGTGTAAACCACTTCCTAAAGTTTAGTTCCAGTACAATTAATTACTGTAAGGGTTAGCAGTTTCTCTGTAACTGTTCCTCCCTTCTTCCAGCCTATTTCTAATTTTTTTAAAAGATCCATATGAAATTTCTTTGTATGTATAAACTCTGGCAGATTTTCACAAAGCTACAGAAAAAGGTGGAATCTATGGAAAGTAAAGACAAAAAGAAAAGAAAAGAAAAAGGAATGACTTAGAAACATAATTTCTACATGTTTCTCTACTTCATGAAACTTGTTTTGTCTTAAATGCACATTCAATCCAAACACCATTAACTACTGAAGTTCAATTCTACATGTACAACATTTTTAGTTTTTTTAACCAGAGTTGAGATGACTATTCTGAGATGTATTTTATAGGAATATGTTACCGTCTGTTTAAATTATTCTTTTATTATATTTATATCCCATCTTTCCTCCCACAAATCTGAGGCTGTGTACACAGCTTTGCTCTTCCCCATTTTATTCTAACAACAGCCCTATGAGGTAGGTCAGGCTCAGAGTGTGACAGGCCCAAGGTTACCCAGTAAGCTTCATGGCTTAGGAAGAGAATTAGGTCCATGGCTGCTTGGTTGGGTAAGAATGGGCATCTCAAAACTCCATGCACTTCTAAATCTCAAATCAGGGGCCTGATGAGGAGGAAAAGAAAAATTATAGGTGGGATATTTCTCCTTCATTCTGGTAAGGTTTTTGGTGTAGTAATGTAAATATGAATTAGAGATTAATGAAATATTTAAAACATCCCCTTTTCAATGGAAATGCAATTTGATTAGCATTTTAGCTAATTAATAATTAACTTAATCAGTCACCGTTTCCCCACTAACTTTCTCATCTTTGCCAGGTTCCAGATACTGCTGGGCATAGGAATTGTACTACCTTTTTTTCAGTAAAGGGGAACATGAGTGTAAGCATACAGGCTTTCCTTAACCATAAATAGGGGCAGTGGGAGGAGAGATTTCTGATGCTACTTTCTTCACCACTGCCACCACTCAACGCTTGCTTCTAAATCCAAACTAATAATTCAAGAGCCCTGGTTTGTCAATATAGAGACATCACACATCTTTGGTCCACCCCTAAATAAACACTCACAATTTCTATTGGATAAATTACAGTTTATACTCTTTTTCACCTTTATATAATTTAAATTAACAACAGAACACAGAAAAAAAATCTTGATTCTGTTGTTTATGAAATCTGTGTGGTAATATTTCACTGAACAACCTGGCGAAATTACATAGGAATTTTAAAAGTTTGAGCAGCATCCATTTCCTGAACGGAAGTCATACTTCAGAGAGATTAGTTAGTGACAGGTCTCAAAGTCAACCTGTGGAATTGTTCATTGCAATTCAGTGTATAAGTTGTTACAGGATCAGATTTAGTAAAGCAACATGTAACAAAGGAGCACAGCTGAGTTAATTGAGGCAACTGTGGGACAACCAATTTGATTGGTTCATCCAAGAATAAAGCTAGCCAAGCTTGCAGAGACAAACTGTTGGGTTGTTGGGTAGTGGTTGTATTGTTGTGTTGCTGGTGATCTTGTTGCTGAGAACTGTATTTACTGCATCGCTGGATGAAGACTTGCCATATTGCAAGGAGAAGATCCTGGAGGAAGACTATCTCTGTGGTGAGAGGAGAAGACTTCGTGGATGCAGGACTCTTTATATTGGTAACAATATTTGGTTACTGGAAACTGTAATTTACCATTGCTAACTGAAGAACTACTGTGTATGACCAGGACTGTATAAAGACCAAGAGAAGCTGTATTTACCCTGTATATATGGACTTTAATTGTAAATAATATTTTCAACACTACAACAGTGTCTGTTTGGTTTCATCTCTGGGCAGTTCACTTCACCATTACGCCCCCTGGCGTAGTCTGGTAACGCAGCACCTCTGTCAATTGGTTATGGGCCCAGACAGCGCACCAGACTGCATCCAGGTATAAATTTAAGAAGTTATTGAAGAAACTGCTGAACAGAGAGAGCCAAAGTAGTGTGGCTACAGTCTGTGGTAAAAATGGCCAACGAAATGTCTATGGCTGGACTGTGCATAAAAAAGTTGAATGGGGAAAATTATGCAACTTGGCAGCAGAAGGTTCAGTTGCTATTACAAAAGGAAGCATTATGGGACATTGTAGAAAATCCCCCAGCAGTCCTAAATGAGAGGAAAAAGAAACTAAATGCAAAAGCTCTGGCTATTATTGGGTTAACTCTAGAAGACCGTCTTCTTATCCACCTAAGAGGCCAAAACTCAGCAAAGAAGGCATGGGAGGATTTAAGGAGACTCTTCGTAAGAGATAACGTTGGAAGCCAGATTCAAATTGCCAGAAAACTTTTTCGAACTAGACTGAAAGCTGGAGGGTGTATGCTTCAACATTTAGAGGCAATGAAGTCAATGTTGATGGACTTACGAGAAAAGAACATCACATTTACAGAAATACAAGAAGCATTTATTATCCTGTCTTCATTAGATGAGTCATATGATCAGCTGGTGACCAATTTAGAAATTCTTCCTCAAGCAGAGCTAACAGTAATTAATATAACTAGCAAACTGTTGGAAGAAGAACAAAAGAGAAAAGATAACAAACAGCTCCGAGACTCCAAACTCACTAATCACCGTGATAAGATGAAGGAAAGTGAGGAGGAGGGGGACACAGCTGCAAGCATTCATTCTGGAAAACGCTGTTTTTCCTGTGGCTCAAGAAAACATCTGATGAAAGACTGTAAATTTAAGAAAGGAAAAGAAAAACAAACCAGACGCAAGAGAGAAACACTAAGCCTGACTGAGGAAATTTATAACTCTGAACAGGGAGAAGAGTGGATTGTCGACTCTGGAGCAACTGCCAGCATGTGTAAGAGTAAACAGCTAATATTTAACTACCAACCTGTATCCAACCAACAAGTATGCTTAGCAAATGGTGTTAGTGCTAAGGTACTGGGAAAAGGTAAAGTGAAATTGCCTTATATTGCTAGACCAATAGATGTTTTACATGTTCCAAATTTGAAGCATAATTTACTTTCTGTGAGTTCATTAGCAAAGAATGGGTTTGTTAGCACTTTCTATGAGGAGAAATGTATAATAACTAGCAAGAGCAATGAAAAATTGAATTGCTATGCTAGAAACAATTTATATAGACTAAACTGTACTAAGGCTAACAATGTCTATGAAAACAAATGTATACACAAAGATTGTATTCATTTATGGCATCAAAGGCTAGGACATGCAAACTATAAAACATTGAGAAAAACAATTGAAAACTCAGTAGGAGTTAATTTAAAGCAATGCAATGAATATGTGAATTGTCAAGCTTGCCAATTAGCCAAGAGTAAGAAAGCTCCTATAATGAAACATAGTGATGTACAAGTGAAAAATATATTAGATTTGGTGTCAGTTGATGTAATTGGACCCAAAAGTGCATCATTAGGAGGAGCCAGATACATTCTCTCTATCCAAGACCAAAAGTCCAGGTTTGGATACTGCTATCTCATGAAAGATAAAAGTGCAGTGCATGTAGAGTTTGAAAAATGGCTCAAATTTGTAGAGCGCAAAACAGGGAAAAAGGTTAAGGTGGTACAAACTGACAATGGAACAGAGTTCACAAATGCCAAATTTCAAGCAATATTAAAGAAAAATGGTATTACTCACAGAAGAGCCGCTCCCTATACACCTACTCAGAATGCCTTTATTGAAAGAAGGGTCCAAACTCTGCAGAATATGGCTGAGGCAATGATTAGGGGGAGTAATCTATCAGAGAAATATTGGGGGGAAGCTACACTTTGTGCGAATTTTTATATTAATATTCTTTGGCACAGTGGAATAAACAACATACCCTACACAGTTTGGACTGGGAGAAAACCAAATTTAAAATTTCTACACGTATTTGGATCTCCGGCATGGGTTCACATCCCAAAAGAAATAAGGAGAAAGGGAGAGAAGAAAGCCAGGTTGATGTATTTCCTTGGATACCAACAAAATAGGAGAGCATTTAGGTTTGGGTTGCCAAATACCAACAAACTTGTAATAAGTAGCAGTGCTTCATTTAATGAGCACAGTAACTGGGACAAAATATGTAAACCCCCAGAAACAATAATTAAGTTGCATGAAAGGAATGAAAGTAGTGAAGATAGTGCAGATGAAAGTGACTCTCAAACAGAGCAAGAAATAAAAAGAGAGGTAGAACCTGAGGAAATGCAATCTGATAAAGAAATTCCATCCAACTCAGAAAGGAGGGAAACTCCCGAGGAGGACAGAAAATTACCTAGGAGGTCTAGCAGAGAGAGAAAAACTCCTGACAGGTACAAGCCTGAGACTTATTACTGTCTCAATGTGGCTGAACCAGAGACATATGATGACATATGTAATATGCCTGAGAAGGAACAAATAAAATGGAAAGAGGCAATGGATAAGGAGTTAAATTCATTAAAACAACTGAAGGTTTATGAGGAGGTAAAACTGCCTGAAAAATCAAAAGTAATTGGTTCCAGATGGGTATTTAAAAGAAAGGTGGATGCTGATGGTAATGTGAGGTATAGAGCAAGGTTAGTGGCAAAAGGGTATGCACAAACTTCAAACGACTATGATCAAGTTTTTGCACCGGCTCTAAGACCAGAGACATTGAGATTTGCTTTAACTTATGTAGCCAAGCATAATCTCATGACCAGGCATGTTGATATAGAAACAGCCTATTTATATGCTGACCTGAAACACACGATTTATATGGAAATACCACCAGGAATTGAAAGTGAAGGTAAATGCTGGATATTGAAAAAAAGTCTGTATGGTCTCAGACAAAGTGGCCATGAATGGAACCAACATTTAACCAAAACTTTAAAGGATAATGGTTTTATGCAAGGAAAGGCTGACCCTTGTTTATTTATAAATGAGAGAACACAAGCTATAATGTTAGTATTTGTGGATGATTTAGCCATATTCACTAAAGAAAAGAAAGAGGCTGAAGAAACAATCCAAATGTTAAAGAAACATTACAAATTGAGAGATTTAGGAGAAATAAGTAACTACTTGGGAGTAGAGATAGAAAGAAGCAAGAAAGGATTTAAAATAGCCCAAAAGAGCAAAATATTAAAACTCCTAAAACAATATAAGATGGAGGATTGTAAAGGTGCAGCAACTCCAATGAACATAGAGTTCGAGAAAGAAGATATGAATGGCCCGGAATGTGATATTGATGTATATAGATCACTGGTAGGCAGCTTACTATATTTGAGCAGATGGTCAAGGCCAGACATCTCTATAGCTGTAAATCTGCTATCAAGGAATGTAAGCAAGCCGAATGAAAGGCACATGCAATCAGCAAAAAGAGTACTTAGGTATTTAAAGGAGGCACAAAATAAAAAGCTAAATTTAGAACCAGTGGGAGAACTGTCTATTACTGCTTATGCCGATGCTAATTATGGTAGTGATTTAACAACCAGAAGATCAACATCAGGCATGACTGTACATTTGGGAGAAAGTTTGATAAGCTGGAAGACAGCTAGACAGAAATTTATATCGTTGTCTTCTGCTGAATCTGAGTATGCAGCATTATCTGAATTGTGTACAGATCTAGTATTCTATAAACAATTGGCACAAGATCTGGGATTGAATATAAAAACACAAATAAAAGTTTTTGAAGATAATCAAGCTGTTATACAGATGGCGAACTCACCAAATGTAAGAAGCAGATCTAAACACACAGATATCAGGTACCAAAATGTAAAGCAAAGTATAGAAAATGGTTTAATTGAATTGGTATACTGTGGAACAGAAAATAATAAAGCTGACTGTTTAACAAAAGTATTGGGGCCAACCAAACATAACAAAGCATGTGAAATGTTGGGAATGATATAATGTATATGAATGTAAAAAAGAACTCTGTATATGTTCAAAGCAATGTACAATGTATGTTACAGAATTGCTATAAACAATTGGAGGAGATTGACAGGTCTCAAAGTCAACCTGTGGAATTGTTCATTGCAATTCAGTGTATAAGTTGTTACAGGATCAGATTTAGTAAAGCAACATGTAACAAAGGAGCACAGCTGAGTTAATTGAGGCAACTGTGGGACAACCAATTTGATTGGTTCATCCAAGAATAAAGCTAGCCAAGCTTGCAGAGACAAACTGTTGGGTTGTTGGGTAGTGGTTGTATTGTTGTGTTGCTGGTGATCTTGTTGCTGAGAACTGTATTTACTGCATCGCTGGATGAAGACTTGCCATATTGCAAGGAGAAGATCCTGGAGGAAGACTATCTCTGTGGTGAGAGGAGAAGACTTCGTGGATGCAGGACTCTTTATATTGGTAACAATATTTGGTTACTGGAAACTGTAATTTACCATTGCTAACTGAAGAACTACTGTGTATGACCAGGACTGTATAAAGACCAAGAGAAGCTGTATTTACCCTGTATATATGGACTTTAATTGTAAATAATATTTTCAACACTACAACAGTGTCTGTTTGGTTTCATCTCTGGGCAGTTCACTTCACCATTACGCCCCCTGGCGTAGTCTGGTAACGCAGCACCTCTGTCAGTTAGTATCTAAACAAACAGATTTATTTTGAAGGCTCCAGGGAACTAACCAATACCTAAAGTGTTGACTCATATGGGACAGGTCAGGCATGTTTCCTGAGCTGTGGAGTATGAAAAGCCCAACAACTTTTGTGTGTGTGTGTGGTGGTGGTGGGGAGAGAACGGCTGAAATTCTGTTCATATAAGTTCTGTAGCAAAAGGCTGCATTTTTGGAAATTAAACATTTCCTCCTCCTGTTCCAAGACTCCCATGAGTCACGAATAATCCCCTTCATCATCAGAAATGTGAGAGAGCTATGGCATGGGAAGAGGGAATCTTTAACTATCAAAAATATCTATTGCTAGGACTGACAGTTATACTACACCCTCCCAAGCTCAAAATCTGCCCCTGACACTCCAGACACTGAAATGCAAGGGAGGGTTCACTGTGTAGTATATTAATATTCCCTTGCAGTTGCTTTCATCACTGTTTAAACAGCCTTGAATATTATTATTTTTCATTTTTCTCTCACACACAACTCAGTTTACTAAACTTCACTGAAACAATATTACACTCTTAGTAGAGCTGAGTGTGTATGTGAAAGTATGATTGAGATGTCAGCTTTAAATGGACAAATCACACAATTATGGCACTTGCATAGCCCCCGCCCCATAGTCCACGGCTGCTTGCACTCCTGCCTCCTCGTTCTGGAAATGTTTTTCTTTGCTTGTTTAAACAGAAATCTGGAAATTCACAGATAATATTATGAACACGAGAATGGAGCGGATTGGAATGTTTCCTACAGCATACAGTCAGTCCAAAGCTGTATGTCCTTTATTCAGGTACAGAACAAATGTATATGTGTGGAAACAAGGCTTCTGCACAACCTTGTTTCCACACAGTTCCAATTTATAGCCTGTCCTGCAGGCAGCCTAAGTAAATAGGAAAAAAAAAATACTGATTTATTTTTCTTTCTCTTGCAAGCCTCCATGAAATAAACCTTTATTGAAAAAGGGAGCCAAATAAAAATAATTCTTCAAGATCCAAAAGATTTTTTTTAAAAAAAATCCTACAGTTTTATTATTAATAGTAAAGAAACCTTAGCATCCGATCTTTACACTTGCCCAGTCATGCACATAGCAAGAAAACAAGTGACTGGTGACAGAGCTGACAATCTGCTCATCACATTTAGATCAGAACTGCATAGAATTATTCAGAATGTAAGCCTCATTTGCATATATCATCATCATCAAAAGACGCTGGCAATGAATAACGTATGGGGAGAGAGGAGAAAACTTCCTCAAGTTTTCCCAGTTTCAGTCAATTCAACTATTTTGAGGCATAAAATGGATTTTAAACTTGCATGGTTCTGGGGTATGCTAATTACTCACTTTTTGCAGTTGAGGACTATATTTTTATTTATGAGGTGCCATTTATTACCTATCTCCTCACAGGCTCCAACTTTACTAGTTCAGTAAATTTTCCACACTTTAATGATCAGAGCTCCAGACTTTGCTACATATTTCCACATATAGGCTCTGCAACAAGGCTTTGTGTAATGTATGGTAATAAGCTTTTTGGAAAGTACTTGAATGAGCAGCATACCTCATTAATTTAACAATATATGTTAAAGCTAAAATAGTTGAATAGTTAGATAAAGTGAACAATTTGCGAATCAGCATTTTACCAGCTGCATTCCAAAGTCTGAGCCTGGAGGAAACTGAGAGGGACTGCAGGGCAATGTAAAAATACACGATTTTTTTTCATGAGCCACGTATGAAGCTACATTCAGTGCAGTTAGAACACATGTATATTTTCAACACTATGCCACATCTTTTATATACATTTAAAAGTCTAAGATGGAATACAAAAATAAAATATTTAACAGAACAGCTAAATGAAAGTGTCAACCCAGTGTGTGGCGGCAGTGGAGAAGGCCAATTCCATGCTAGGTATCATTAAAAAGAGGATTGAAAATAAAACAGTCAACGTTATAATGCCATTGTAGAAAACGCTGGTAAGGCTGCACCTGGAGTATTGCGTAAAGTTCTGGTCACTGCACCTCAAAAAAGAAATCGTGTAACTGGAAAAGGTGCAGAAGAGAGCAACTAAAATGATTACTGAGCTGGGGCACCTTCGTTATTGTATCGTTTCCCTTTATTAGGTCAAGGATTCATGTTTGGTTATGTAATTGTTCATGTATATTCATGTTGCTGAGAGGCGGAGCCGAGCGAGATCTTATAAGAGGAGGAGCCTGAGTCAGAGGAGCAGTAAGTCCAAATCATGGAGTGTAATGTAGTTAGAGTGTGTAGTTTGGGGAATTCTGAGGTGTGATTAGGGTTAGGAGTATATTAGCAAATAGAAGGTTATTGTTAATAAATTTACTTAAAGAAGATATTAATGAATCAATATAAATTTCTGTAATCAATAAACAAAAGTCCTATTTAAAAGACCTTGAAGTTTGGACCTGAATCTTTACCTTCCTGAAGAAATGGTGATTTAATGATCACCTAGTGGCAGCAGTGTAAAAGAGGGGATTGTTTGCCTTTGTGTGCTCTGAGTTTGGACGGCCAAGAAAGGGGCACAAGGGTGAATGCCACAGTTATTAGGAAAGGCTACAGTGTTTGGGGCTCTTTAGTCTAGAACAGGCATCTCCAAACTACAGCCTGCAGGCCACATCTGGCCTGCATTGCTGTTCTGTCCGGCCTGTTGTCTGCAGCCTGTGTGCGCACATGGGGCGGGGATGTGTGTGTGCATGTGTACATCTGGGTGTGCAAGGGGTGTGTGCGTGTTGGTGGGTGGGCATCTGTGTGTACATGTGGGTGTGCATGTGGGGAGTGCATGCATGTGGGCATCTGTGTGTGCGGATGGGATGTGTGTGTGTGTGTGTGTGTGTGTGTGTGTGTGTGTGTGTTGGCAGGCGTGCAGGTGGGCAGGTGGGACAGGAGTCTGTGCATGCATGCGGCCACATGTATGCACACATACACATTTCTATTCCTTTGGCCTTCAAAAACTTTGAAAATATCTGGTGTGGCCCTCGCTGTAAAAAGTTTGGAGACCTCTGGTCTAGAGAAAAGGTGCCTGAGGGGGAACATGATAACAGACGTATCAAATTATACAGGGGGTGATAAAGTGGATAGAGGGAAGCTCTTTTCCCTCTCACGCAATACCAGAACCAGGGGACATCTACTTAAATTGAGTGTTGGGAGATCGAGAAAGACTGTTTGAAGACTTCTCAGCGTGTAGTGAACCAGGCTCAAGTGGCAGCAAAAGAAACTTAGTGTAAAGCTAATCTGCACAAACAGCACCACACAAGGCTGGCAGACCTGTTAGAATTGTGGTGTGCCATGCAAAATGCAGGGGGATCAATTCTCTCTCATGTTACAAAAATAAAATTTATTGACCTGTAATGTATAGGAAATCAACATGTTGGGAGAAGTATTCCCAGATCTTTGTGTAAGGACACAATAGCATTGATATATAATGCAAAAAATACTATGTGATTGGGTTGATCTGCTTCACAGTTTGTCTGCAGAGCACATAACATAAAAGCCAAGGTGAATTAACCTGGACTCCCACAACACAATCTGTAGTTTTTCTCTTTGCTGCTGGGACTTAGACACTTTTTGGCAGTAGATCCATTCATATTGGTTCAGATGGTGATCAATTCAACTAACGCAGAAAAGTGTGTGCAGGAGTGCTGGTAGTTGGCATGATGGCATGGTGAGAGGGGCGGGCAATATTAAAACACGAGGAGACCTGTTGAATTTGCAAAAAAGCCAATTCTTTCTTTTAAAAAGGCTTAGCTACACACTCACACACACACACGCACGCACACACACACACACACACACACACACACACACACACACACACAGAGAGAGAGAGAGAGAGAGAGAGAATAGGAGAATGAGAAGAGGAAATTGCCACTTGGCCCTTCTTTACAGCTTGTTAAGATAGCTCACCTTTAGCTTTGCCTCCTGAATATTAGAAGAGCCACTAAGAAACAAGATGCTAACACAGCTATTGGTGAATTTCCTGCTCTCTCCTTCTATGGCCAGTAAATGCAAATTTATCTGGTGAAACCTGACTTTCTAACTGCAGCTTTGCAGTGGGTCAATTTGCATTTTTCTCACTGTGTACTCACACCCTTCACCTTCTACATGCTGGGAGATTTATTTTCCTCAACGGTAAAGGGTAAAGGTTCCCCTTGACAATTTTTGACCAGTCATGTTCGACTCTAGGGGGCGGTGCTCATCCCCGTTTCCAAGCCATAGAGCCAGCATTTTGTCCGAAGACAATCTTCCATGGTCACATGGCCAGTGCGACTTAGACACGGAATGCTGTTACCTTCCCACCAAGGTGGTCCCTATTTATCTACTTGCATTTGCATGCTTTCGAACCGCTAGGTTGGCGGGAGCTAGGACAAGCAATGGGCGCTCACTCCGTCGCATGAATTCGATCTTACGACTGCTGGTCTTCTAACCCTGCAGCACAGGCTTCTGCGGTTTAGCCCACAGCGCCACCACGTCGCTATTTTCCTCAAAGAGTTGCATTCAAACATGTAACCCCTTGCAGTCTGAACTGATATAGATGAATAACAGGGCCTGCTGTGAATTTAAAATAAAATGTCATGAAATGTACGCATTTTCTCCCCCATAATCCAGTTTTATTGGGTTCTCAGAATGAGATGATTGCAAACTCCACAATAGGTGCTTCTAGATCTATAGAAATTTGGGGTATCTCTACACCACAAAGAATCCATGTTCCATATATATAGCAGTGACTCTCAGTTTAAAATTCCCAGACTTCTTTTGGGATAGTTTAGGAGGCATAAAGCAAACTGCGGGACCAGCCCCAAGCTCTCTGCTAGCAAGAGTGGGCTCTCCCCCTCCCTGAGAGTCAGGGCAAGATTGTCGACCCACAGTTCACCTATGGACTGGGTATGGACAGAGCACACATGGACAATGTGACAGACAGGCCAGAAACCACACCTGTCCATCATAATGGAATACTGGTTCAATAGCCAAAGATTGTGCAGGAGGGCGGAACCAGGGAATATAAGAAGAGAATGGAGGACAGTTTGAGTTTCAGTTAGAGTTAGGATTTCAGTTAGCCAGGAATTAGGGGCTTCAGTTACCAATGAAATAGGACAGTTAGTCAGGAGTTAGGGAAAGAGTTAGGTAGTTAGAAGAATGTGTTTTGGAAAGAAACACTTGGAAAGAAACGTATAAGAGAACTGAATGCAACTGTTATAAAGTGATTGAAACTAAATACAAAGTAACCAGCATATTTCTAAGATAAATGAAGTTTAATGAATACCAAATACAATTCCATCTATGATTTCTGTGATTCTTAAATATGTTAATCTGTTAATAAACAATATTATATTTGACACAATTGATTCTGTGGTCCTAACTGGTAATTGAGGAAGGATTTCCTATGATGGCAGCGGATGTGGAGGCAAGAGAAATTGTCATGCCCGAAAGCAAATCTGTTTGTTAGGGAGAACATACAGAGGAGCTGGGGGTGTGTATGACAGACAATGACTTGGAGGCTACACGTGTAGCCATCGCAGGCTGGGGATTTAAGGAGGAGAGAAAGGAAGAAGACGACGACTTCAGAAGGATGTTGTTGCTTGGGAGGCATTCAAGGCCCTGGAAGGGTTGGCGTTAGCAGAGTTCTCAACAGCTGGCCCGGGATCACCAGGATCCTGACATGGGGTGTTGGGAAGAATTCCCAGTGCTGCCTAAGGAAGTAGCCCGGGGTATGCCAAGACATGAGGTGAGATGATGTGAGGCAAGGAGCTGGAGAGCCAGCGAAGGACGTGCCTCTGGCAGAGGAGGCAGCAAGCAGCCCTGCAACAAGAACCTGTTGGTCAGGATACCTGCTGCCAATCAGCTGGCCCTCCTCTTCCTATCTCTCCTCCCTCCACATTTCATTACTCTGGTGAGCCCAGCCATGTCTGGATAGACTTTGGCCATGCCTCCAATGACTAGTACCCACGTATGGAGCAGCTGCCACTAGAGGTGACTAGAGAGAGGTAATGGGGAAGGTGCCCAGGCTATGTTGCTCCAGGGGCAGCTATGTTGCCTGCACCCAACACCCTTGTTGCAGCACTCCGTGTTTTGCCCACCTGCCTCTGGAGCTGGTAGAGGAGGTAGGGCTATGCTCCTCCCAGTGAAGGACTGCTGTGGAAGTGTTCTGTACATTTTGGACTGTTTGGAAGTGCATTTAACTCCCTAGAGGCCATGGAAGCTCTTGAGTTGATTGTCAAACCACACTGGCTCTCTAACAATTTGTGGTGCACTAATAAAAGAGCTTGTTCCTGAAAGTACACATTGTGTCATGAGGCAAGCGGTGTGGTGGGGGGGACTCACACAAATATACTTTGGCATTATAGAAAACCTTTCTAGCAGACTTCTTCAATCTTTATTTTTCCAGATGTGTTGGTCTTCAATTTCCACCAGCCTTAGGCAGCACTGACAATGTCAGATATGAAGTAGTTGTAGGCCAAAACATCTGGAAGGGCCTGGATTGGGGAAGAGTAGCTACAAAATTGGTTCTGCTCTGGCACATAAAAAGATACAACTTAAAGATCTACTTGGTTATTTACAGAAATTACTTTTTCATATCCCCAAATTTCTGCAACTTTTGTGTTATATAGTATCATCTTGTTGCCTTAGGTAGCTTATTCTGCAGATGAAACAACAGCTGATTTCTAAAAATATAATAAACAATAAAGGTTTTTATTACTTTTGCATTAACTGATACAAAACATACTCTTGAGATTCCTGACCAAATTCTGTGGTATCCAAGATGAGAAAACTTAAAACTTCCCTTAGGTGTAGAATTCTGAAGGGATGTCTGAATTTAGCCTGCATATGGTTAATTTTTCATGTAACTGGAAATGAAACTGCTCAAACCTGCAATCAAAAAGCACTGTGTTAAGGGAGATGTTGCAAGCTGCCTGGTTTTTATATTTTGTACCTTGCCTGTTGTAACACTTAAGCTTTATTAATTTAGAATACTATTTTTCCCATATACCTGGAGTGATAATAGGACAATTCACAGATGGACCTTGTCCACTACATAGATGTGACCACTCCTTGAGTGATAAGTGATGTGAACAAGCATGTGTGAACCAGTTGTGGATAACGTTCTCCAGTGGAAGTAATCTTCCATATGAAAACTGTGATGGGAGGAGAGAGCCAGACACTCAGTCCTCCTACACCGTTATTGGGCTTTGAACGTATACAAGTGTCAAATGCCTGAAGAGTTGCACAGAAGAATTTGTTGCATGTCAGGGTTTACATCGTCCCCGCACTGGGGATGATGTAAATGATTTGTCTTCTACACCTGTCTATTTTAGGATGCAGCTGGTATATAAACAATGTGCCTGTTGTAAAGAGTCTGTGCTGTAGAATTTACATTTTTCTACCACAATTGCATGTAAGGTTATATTTTTTGGAGTCACAATATATTGGATGCCTGATGTTATGCTATGTTCTTAGTCACAAGTCTGGAAAACATTGACTTCACACTGCAAATCCTAAAAGTACCATTAAGTTATTAAAATCAAAACTAAAGAATGCTATTTTCGTTTTTCTTTCTTCTCCTAGTTATTCTTGAACCCCTACTACATTTTCCAGATTATTTCTGTAACCTGAAATGCCAGAAGAAAAAAATACAGCTAGAGCAGTCTTGTATTGAATAGCTTATTTGGTAGCCATGGTGACTCGAAATTTGATGCAAGCTATTGCAGAGGGTGATGACGGAGGGGTGGATTATTCCAGTTGTTCTATACCAGCCTGCCTAGTTCCCATACTGTAGCTGCGGAGAAAACACAGATTACTCCACTTCCTTCTGTGTCAGTCTGTTTTGTAGAAAGCTTCTCACCCTAGGATACAATTAATTCATGGAACTAGCTACCACAAGACCTTGGAAAGGTTACTTTTTGGACAACAGAAATGTTAGCAGGTAGGATTCAGGGATTTGTGGTCCAGAATGTTAACTTTTTCAAACTCTGAGATGGCTGTTAGCCCAAGGGCCACTATACTCTTGCTCCACATTTGCTGATAACATTTAATTACAGCCAATATGAAGCACAATGGTCATTATATCTCTGCCTCCAAGCAAGAGTCAATGAAGCAGAATAAAGGCAGGAGATTCCTGATGGTGTGCCACGCATTCATTTTAACAATGAATGCGTGGCAATGCATTCAAGCTTTAACCAGGCCCAGTGTGTGGACTAGTAATTAATACACCATAGGCATAGAGCTGCTATTAACCATATGAACTCAGTAGGACTTCCTTGTACATCTCTGCATACCAAACCATGATAAACAGAGAAGGGGAAATACGGTACAATATACAGGGTTGTGGGGTTAGGGATCAAGAGAAATGGGATACATAAAAAGAAATGCACAGCCTGAGGAAGATGAATTATCATTGCTGTTTTCTTGATATTTTTAGTGGTCTGATAAAGGTATCACCTGGTCCTGTATTTATATTGTTTTTTTGAGACCCTTTTCCTAAGACTTTCAGAAAAAAAGTAATGGACTTTCAAAATGAAAAAGGCATAATTAACACAGAGTTTATTTGATAATTGAGGGTTAAACTGGGTAAGACAAGAGAAAGAATTGCCTCTAGAAAGAAGTCTAGGAAGTTTCAGAGAAGTTTCTCGCTTTCTGTTTTTTTCTCTTCTAGGTCTAAATGAAGTATATATGAGGGAAGAATATAATAATAGTTATAGGCTTATTTGTGAGCTTAATTAGTTGTAATCCCTACCGCTTCATCTTAGAATGCGAAAACAGCTTGGAAATAGGGTGCTAGTGATACCATAGGAGTATCACTTAAGGGAAGTAGGGCCACATTGCATAGAGAGATATAGTTTCCCATGAAAGAATACCCATGATGGCTTGAAAAACATACCTCGCCTGTTTGGTTTGTTTCTCGGAATGCATTCTGATTGGGGAAAGATTAGGCCTTATTAGGCCTGGACATGATAAAGGACAAAAATGGTAGAAGACATCAAGAAGAGGTGGCAAGAATACACAGAGGAATGATATCAGAAAGATTTGGATATCCCGGACAACCAAGATAGTGTGGTTGCTGACCTTGAGCCAGACATCCTGGAGAGTGAAGTCAAGTGGGCCTTAGAAAGCATGGCTAACAACAAGGCCAGTGGAGGTGATGGCATTCCAGTTGAACTATTTGAAATCTTAAAAGATGACGCTGTTAAGGTGCTACATTCAATATGCCAGCAAGTTTGGAAAACTCAACGGTGGCCAGAGGACTGGAAAAGATCAGTTTACATCCCAATCCCCAAGAAGGGCAGTGCCAAAGAATGCTCCAACTACCGTACAATTGCACTCATTTCACACGCTAGCAAGGTTATGCTCAAAATCCTACAAGGTAGGCTTCAGCAGTATGTGGACCGAGAACTCCCAGAAGTACAAGCTGGATTCCAAAGAGACAGAGGCACTTGAGACCAAATTGCTAACTTGCGCTGGATTATGGAGAAAGCCAGAGAGTTCCAGAAAAATATCTACTTCTGCTTCATTGACTATGCAAAAGCCTTTGACTGTGTGGACCACAGCAAACTATGTCAAGTCCTTAAAGAAATGGGAGTGCCTGACCACCTTATCTATCTCCTGAGAAACCTATACGTGGGACAGGAAGCAACAGTTAGAACTGGATATGGAACAACTGATTGGTTCAAAATTGGGAAAGTAGTACGACAAGGCTGTATATTGTCTCCCTGCTTATTTAACTTATATGCAGAATACATCATGCGAAAGGCTGGACTGGAGGAATCCCAAGTCGGAATTAAGACTGCTGGAAGAAATATCAACAACCTACAATATGCAGATGATACCACTCTGCTGGCAGAAAGTGAGGAGGAATTAAGGAACCTTGTAATGAGGGTGAAAGAGGAGAGTGCAAAAAATGGTCTGAAGGACAACATCAAAAAAACTAAGATCATGGCCACTGGTCCCATCACCTCCTGGCAAATAGAATGGGAAGATATGGAGGTATTGACAGATTTTACTTTCTTGGGCTCCATGATCACTGAAGATGGAGACAGCAGCCCCGAAATTAAAAGACGCCTGCTTCTTGGGAGGAAAGCGATGATAAACCTTGACAGCATCTTAAAAAGCAGAGACACCACCTTGCCAACAAAAGTCTGCATAGTCAAAGCTATGGTTTTTCCTGTTGTGACGTATGGAAGTGAGAGCTGGACCATAAAGAAAGCTGACTGCTGAAGAATTGATGCGTTTGAACTGTGGTGCTGAAGGAGGATCTTGAGAGTCCCCTGGACTGCAAGGAGAACAAACCTTTCAATTCTAAAGGAAATCAACCCTGAGTGCTCACTGGAAGGACAGATCGTGAAGCTGAGGCTCCAATACTTTGGCCATTTCATGAGAAGAGAAGAATCTTTGGAAAAGACCTTGATGTTAGGAAAGTGTGAAGGCAAGAGGAGAAGGGGACGACAGAGGATGAGATGGTTGGACAGTGTCATCGAAGCAACCAACATGAATTTGACCCAACTCCGGGAGGCAGTGGAAGATAGGAGGGCCTGGCATGCTCTGGTCCATGGGGTCACGAAGAGTCGGACACGACTGAACGACAACGAGGCCTTATACTAGGGAAAAAAACTGGGGACAAGCTGGAACAGGCAATTGGTCCTGGAGAGATTTAACATGGTCTTTGGAAGCATCTCCTATGGCCTCCACTTAATCCAGGCCCAAACCCTCCCTCGATCATGAGCCTTAGCTGTTTTGTCTTATGTAATTTGAGACATAAGCACAGGGCTGTGAAATCCCTCTGAACAGAGTGCATCTGATTAAGGGAACTGCAGAACACAAAAGTTTATCTGAAAGAGAAAGCATTAATCTTTAATGTGTCAAAAGATTCTTATGTGAAATAGAAAGCATTAATCTTTAAGGCGCCAAAAAATCTTACATTTCTCTCTTAAATAGATGCTTCTTTTTGTGTATGTTAGCAGATCCCTCTCATCTGCCTGTCTTGAAGTGAACAAATGAGTTGTATTAGAAGGGATGGGCTATACCAGTGGTTCCCAATCCAGATGTTCCTGGACTTCAAACTTCCAGAAACCCCAGCCACCCAGCTGGTAGTGAAGCTTTCTGGGAATTGCAGTCCAAAAATATCTGGGTTACCCAAGGCTGGAAACCACTGGTCTACACCAATACCTCTGCTGCTCTTCATAGTATGAAGGAGGAGCTAGCTAAAGAGCCATTTGCTTATGTTGAAAAGCAATTGATGGTGAGGTGAACAGAATGTTTACTTTGGAGGAAATGTTTATGTACAAAGCTGACCAGTTAACTGCAAGTCAATCACCATCTCTCAGCATAGTCTACAAAATGGAGACAAGTAATATATAATAAGCTAAGCAAATTCAAGGAAAAGCAACACAAATTTAAAAAAAAATCTAATTTGCTAAGATCCTGGGTTATGTGGGTTTAAGATACTGGCTTCCCAGCTTTTTCTCCATTTCTCCTTCTTGCATAAAAACAAGATCAAAATACATTTCTGAGCAGAGGGATAGGGGATGGCCCCCATTTGCACACCACTAATTCATTCTCATGTGAGATAATCCTCAAGCCACTCTTACCTCTGAAAGGAAGTTAAATTTTTGCAGGAAATACTTCCAGTCTATGGAGTGCTCACCACGAAGACGCTGAAGTTTGAGGAGGTGGTTGAATTGCTTTTCTGAGAGTGTAAAACAGAAGTGGTGAAGCACCTGCCGGAAATCCAGGGTTGAAATTGTTCCTGTACGCTCCTTGTCAAAAGCAGCAAATGCCTGCAAACAGCAGAAAAAGAGATGTCACTCTAAGAACAGGCATTTTGGAAAGTGATCTCTCTCTAGCAAGGCAATTCCTGAACGACAGAGGTAAATGGAGATACACACTCCTTGCTGCCTCAAGTATCCTATATGTGATATGCTGCTGAGAATTTCCAAATGAATTCTGGTTCAAGCACTTTTTAAAGCTGAGCTTCTGTTCCAAGAGCTTCTTCTCTTCTAGCAGGATTTATTATCTGAAGTATCAGGTAGGAAGCTGGTGTTTACAATAGGCCTCCATAGCAACCAAAAGCAACTAGAGAAACCTGGGTGTTCAAAGATGGTCTGAGAGCCTAGCTAGGATGGAAAAAAAAGACAGAAGGAGTTGCCTGCTGTATCTGACTTCACAAAATACTACAGAATGGCAAACCCGTACTGACAGTGAAAGCAGCTGCAACACTCCAATTAATGTTTGCAGCCATGTGTCAGTCTCATTTATGCATTACAGTTTTATATGGATGATTCTGAGGTAAATACTTTAAACAGGGTATCATACATTACCCACTTTTTCGGTCTTCCATGTGTGCGTGTGCGCACACACATGAGTATTTTTTAAATATAAATATAACCGCTTCTTTTTTCCCCCCAATATCAAGCAGTAGAAAGGAGAAAGACATTGCAACAACAATTTTAAAAACCCACCCACCCCCACAAAAATGGGGGAATAAATTAGGACAATTGCAGGATTAAAACAATCTGGTGAGCAATTTAAAACTATTTAATATTAAAGTTACAGGAGTTGATACCAGCCAATTACCAGAAGAGACCAGGTTACATATGTACAGAACAAAAGCAAAACACCTTGACAAACGGATGAATGTAGAAGAGTATCTCCCACTGGGACAAGATTCTAGCTGGAACATCAGGAAGTCACATAATAGACTCTGAAGTGAAGTGGAAAGATCAAAGACCAATCAAGTACAATGGGGCTACTTGGATACTGGATAAATTTTCTGTGACTGTGGAGGAATTCAATCAATTCAGCATTTATGTGCATATGATTTATGCCCAACAAAAGAAGATTTAGCAAATGGCTGAGATAAAGCTATTGAAATAACCTGCTTCTGGTTGAAAATAGTCCAATTATGTTAACCTTTTAATTTTTTAAAAAATTATACCTATACATATTTCATATACATCTAGAATTTTAAATTGTGCAATTCTCTGATAGAAAGAAAGAAAGAAAGAAAGAAAGAAAGAAAGAAAGAAAGAAAGAAAGAAAGAAAGAAAGAAAGAAAGAAAGAAAGAAAGAAAGAAAGAAAGACAGACAGACAGACAGACAGACAGACAGACAGACAGACAGACAGACAGACAGACAGACAGACAGACAGACAGACAGACAGACAGACAGACAGACAGACAGACAGATCAAGTATTCCTGGTCAAAGAGTTTAAGGCCCTTTCCCCAGCTGCTACCTTCTGGAAAGGAAGGGCCTCTTCAAAGGTGACTACTGTGTACAATTAGGCTTGTAGTGAAGGATATGACCCTTTGGATGCTCAAGGTAGTGGGGGCTGGACCGTTCAGGCAGTCCTACAACCTTTTCATGTACATGTGAAGGTACAATTTCCTACTTTTGCTTTTGGTTCTACTGGTGCCTCAGCCCTTCTCAGGACTAGCTGCTGTGCTTTTCACCAACAATATAATGGGAATCAGCCACCAAAGTTAAAAGATGAGCATGAGGGGGATTGTTCCTGGAAAAAAGATACAGTAATGTCATATTTTCAAGATTTGTTTGGACTGGGAATTTCTTGCTGCTCCTACTGAAGGAATGACAGCAGCTGGTGTTCTCCCTTCATGGAGAATTTGGAGGAGGAGTCATCCTCAAAGACAATGTACAGTATATTCTACCAGCATGGGATCCTAAATTATTTCTGGGTGTGGGTATCTTTTGTGCATGGCTCCTGCTTCTGCACCTCCTAATCCTCTGCATCCACAAGGTCTGAGCCTTGGACCATAATGTTCTACTCCCACTTCTCCAAAATGATGAACAAATGATGATGCCAAGATGGCACTCACCTTGTATAACAAATCAGATGACTCTGTAACTATTTGTTTAATCTTTCTCATGGCTTCATCTATGCTGAGTTGCACAAAGCTGATGGGTGGTACAGGTGGCACAGTGTTCCTTCTCCAACGTTTGAATGCTGCACGATCATCAATGGCTCTTAGAAAATCAAAGTATGAGAGCTTGTTGTCCTGGATGCTAATCCCTAAGCTAAGGAAAAAAAAATGAGAGGACCAAGGATTCATTTTGTATTTCCAAAGTAGCACTGTAAAGCTGCTGCTATTAATCACTCCAACACAGGTTTTTATACAATTCCGGGATCTAGTTGTAAATTGGTGAGAGTATTCTTTTGCCAGCCAGCTGAGGATTGTTGTTTTGTTCTTTATTTTTAAAAAGGAGCTCAGCTACAAAGCTAGGCAATCAGCATCTTCTATTTGCATATATTTACACTGATTACACTGTTATTTGGATTTCAATCTTGCATAGCCTGAATCTTTTTAACATCCAAGAAAGGAAGGAAGGAAGTTGCCTATCCCATTTATTCCTTTTCTTGTGGCCTTCAATACCTTCTGCTTAACTTTTGTCCTTTAAAGTCACGCCAAAGAGGAAGAGCTTTCAAGTCCAGGAAGATGCTTATGTCTTCTTGAGCTGCTAGGGGGAAGAAGCTTCTTTACATAACCTAATCAAGTGACGGTGACATAAAATACCTTAAAATAATGATTAGTGTAAGGACCAGTGCTAAACTTGCTAAATTTTTTTTCTGTTTTTAAGAACTGGCAAAGTTAACACACCCACTTTCATTATTTCATTATGACAACAGTGAGTGGAGACCTGCGTGTGTGAAGAACCTTTATTCTTCAAGCACCACAAAGAAACTTACGTCACTTCAAGATACAGTACTTTTCAAGGAAGGCAGCTCATACATTCAGTGCCAGCACATTAAATGCCAAACAACGGAGTAAAAGAAACTCTTCATTGTGCTACACAGGCGGGTATGGACCAGCCCTAACTCAAATAACTTGCTGCTTGTCAATACCTTACTTTCATCATTGCTAATTGGTATTTCTATATACTAATTCAATGGAATATATGTGATGCTAATTTATTTTTTATTAGTTCAGTTTATAAAGGAAAATTAAAACAGAATGCAGACAAGTCTTTGCAAGGCTAGTCAGGAACATTTCCTATATTAACAAATTAGATAATACAAATTCATTGTTTCTCCATACTTATGCATCTCTTTTCTACAGGACATGGGGAGTGTGCAGGATTACAGCACTGCATTTGTCTTTAAACTCTTTTTGACCTGCCTGTCAGATGCAGAAAGAATTTTCTGACAGCAGAAGAATGAAAATAAAGAGAGACAGTCAAGGCTATCTCAAGCAAAGGGTGGTGGGTCAGGGTTAGACCACATTTTACATCCATAAGGTCCCCGGTTCCATTCCTGGCCCCCTCCAAGTGTAACAATGTGCTGCCTCGAAAAGCACTTTCTTTCATTTGCCCTGAATTTCTGATCCTCCAACTTCGATAGGTGTGAGAGAAAAACATCTCCCAGTCAACTTTTCTGCATGCCATACATAATTCTGAGCACCTATATACCATGTCTCCTTTTTATTTGACCTTAGTCTATACTAAACAGTCTCAGATGTTGTGACCTTGCGCCTCACAAGACTGTGGTTCTGGCTATTTTAACATATGGATAGCCCTTTTACACATCTTTTCTGGCTTTGCAAAATTGTATTTTAGGTGTGGTCCCTAGAGAGGCAAGCCTCATCATTTTAAAAGAAAGAGGAAAGCAGCAACAGCTTCTGCTTTTTGATTGCAGTGTCAGGTCACCCATGAGCCCTAGGGAGATACTAGGGCATCAGCAGTTACCTAAGAATGCCAACCTCTGCTAGATGAGGTCCCTTATCATACAGATCAAGAAAGTCTTTTTCTGTTTTTACCTTGGCCAAGGTATCTTTGTGCCTGAAGGGTGGGGAAAGCCAAACAGTGGCTGCCACTCCTGTAGCAAAAGTGCAAAAATAAAGCAAATAATTGGCAATTTGTTATCTCTTTGTTAGGGGGCCAAAATCAGCTACCTGAAAGCTATCCTTGTTCTGATTAATTATAGACATGCTTCTTCCTTTCTGCCTCACATAGTTCTCAAAAGATATAGATGTGAATGTTGGAAGCTTTTTAAGATCAGCCAAGGCCAGTAATGAAGATCTGAAGCAGAAGGTTCCATTTCTGGCATTAAATGTTTCCACCAAAGTACCTCTTATGGTCTGTTTTCACTGTAAATCAGACACTGATGATTCTTTCCAAAGTGACCAACTGCCAGGATATTCATTGGCAACAATAACTAATTAAAGGGGTGAAAAACAGTTTTAATGAGGCGGCTTGACACAAAAAAATGGGGCTGGAGAAAAATAATAATAATACATGGACCCACATATGTGCTGCTAACTACCCCTCCTCTCTCCGCCCGGCAATAGCGTTTGCATCTTGCAGCTGCAGAGCACTCCAATCCACATATTAGCCAGTGTCAAGCTGGCTCAGATGTTAGAGACTCAGTGGAAAGGGAAATAATCAACGTACTTCAGCGGAGGAATAAATTGCCAAGTTGGTATTAAAATTTTAGTAATAAAACTGAATGCATATGCTAATCTACTCTATTATTTAAGGCAGGGTGGAGGGGGAGAAAAGACTCTTCGATCTAGAAAGGACTAGTTGGCAGAAAATTACAATGAATAGAAGTGTTTATCATCAAAAAGTCTTTGAGGAAAAGAATATGCAGCTAAAATTCTTATTAGAGGCTTAATTGAAGGGGGCTTCTTCAGTCAATTTATAGGTGGAGGGAAAAATATTTTATTTTCCATGTCACCTCTCTTTCAGAAAAAAAGGAGAGACTTCTTTGGATAGGTCTCATGTGATCTATGCAATTTTAAGTCTCGCTTTGCATAGGAAGGTAAATATACTTTACCTTTAAAAGGTCTATTATATTCTCAGCTTTGGTCAGGTATTGCCTGTTCCTTGGGCTTACACAAGAAGTTTGAGGTTCTTCTGCTATATGGAATTTATAAAGGTACACAGTAGCTATAGTGTATATTATTTTTTAGCGATTCCACAAAAGGAGATTAAAAATCATAATTTCTATTGATGCAACTACAGCAAAAGCTCTCTGAGACAGAGAGTGGTTGTTGTGAGTTTTCCAGGCTGTTTGGCCATGTTCCTAAGGTTTTTCTTCCTAACATTTCACCAGTCTCTGTGGCCAGCATCTTCAGAGGACAGGGGTTCTGACTCCTATCCTCTGAAGATCCCAGTGACAGAGACTGGAAAAATGTTAGGAAGAAAAACTTTAAGAACATAGCCAAACAGTCCAGAAAACCCACAACAACCATTGGATCCCAGCCATGAAAGCCTTCAAGAATACACAATTACAGAGTGATTATATTGTTGGCCTCCCTTCCTCTTCAGCTTTTGCTCTCTCTGTGTGTGTGTTCTAAAATAAAGTAAATTAAATAGCTTACTAATTGCTTGGACTCTTTAATTTTGAGACATACCAACAGTATACCAGAAGTTAAAATTTGCCAGAGGTGCAATGTACTACCTCTGTTGTGTAGAAGGTAATTGGGGATACTGAACCTCTAAAAACTACATAACTCTATCTTAAATTAAAATAAATTGATGGGACCTACTAAGCAGTAGCATTGTGCAAAGAAAAATTCAAAGCCCAGCCGTTCAAAATGAACAAAGCTGATAACACCATGAGAAGCAAACAGACTGATATCCCAAATCTATATGTGAGGATCACTTGAACCTATTTTATTATCGGTACTTTTAAATCAGAGGAATGTGTACTTAATGCATTAGGGTAGATCTATTAAAGTAGTGCCAATCATAACAACCTGTATAAAAGTTCACTATACTGTTCATAGCCAAGGCAGCACTGAAAGTCTTCCAGCAGCTTACGTAGGCTGCCCAGTGATATATAGCCTTCCCTGTTTTTATCCTGTTGCAAAAAGGCCTTGTGGAAGTCCTGGGAACAGGTGTGGTACTTCTCTCTAAAAGAAAACAAATGTTCACTTTAGTACTATTGTTAAAGAATCTAAATTATAAATTTAATATATTCAATTTTTTGGCTTGAAAATGGTCTGTATACAACCTGCCAGCCATGTACCGGTATGTACATTTGTTTTAAACCAAGAATGAATACACCACCTGATTTTACTGACTGAAATAAAAACTGCAGAGGCACTGGGGTTAGGATCAACTAGAATCCCACAAAAGATGGCTGACTGCACTTAATGCAGCTCAGTAAGCCAGAATCTGCAAGCCATTATTTAATATATAACATAACATAACATAACATAACATAACATAACATAACATAACATAACATAACATAATATAATATAATATAATATAATATAATATAATCCATCCAAGTCAGTGGGATCCCACTCTCAAGGACAAAACAAAGTATGAACCTAGGGGCTTGTGACATCACTTGTAATATCAGCAACAACTGCAACATGAATGTGTTGTTGTGTGAGGGGGAAAAGGAGAGAGAGGGAGAGTCAGACAGACAGACAATGTAGAGACTCACAAATTTAAAGGCAAATGCATGAATTTCAGTAACAGCAGCCATGGCAGCAGTGGCAGCTCTCGAACATGCAAATTAATGGGGCAGGGGAGGGAGGATGCATCTGAGAATTTCTAGAAGGTGTCTGAAGCCATGAGAATGAACCCAAAAATATGGGTTACCAGTCTGACAGCATTCTGTTCCTTGTCCAAAGCCTAACACCTATGAAAGGATGCTGAAACTGATCAAGGCCAATGCCTGAGCCCAGGCAACCTTGTGGCACTGATTTGGGCAGAAGGGATATTTTGCCTCCATTATGCTCAGTTTCTCATGATAAAGCATAAAACAGAGTGCAGTGAAACTGGTGAGCTGGTAAGGTGTCAGGCGAAAGATAAGGCAGTTGCAGCTCTTAATACCCACTGATTCCTCGGTTCTTGTCTCCAATTTTTCTCCTTCTGTGAGATGCCATACAATAGGTGAAGGAGAGATGTGGTGGGAGAGTCCCCTTCCCTCCCTTCAAGGGGAGTTTTAAAACCCTGTGCCTGGCTGCAAGATGGCAGGGCAAAACTTAAAAGCCAGAGTTGTGAATTGTGGACTGGGGCACCTCAGTTACGAATTCACTAGGTCTCCTTAAATATTGCACTATTCTCTCGTCCTCATACACCTAAATTGCATCTGCATATGAGGACAATAATGCTGCCCTAGCTTACAGGGCAGTTTGTAAAAATTAGAGGCATACTGAGTAAGAAGCACTATAAACACTGGAGACGCTATACATATATAGATATACAATCATTATTAGTTGGATCTTGATCTGTGACAGCATTTTATTTTTACTAACATATAAATCTGCAAGATAATGTCTGCAGAAACAACCTGGAATCTCTTTCTGATGCATGCTACACAGTTTCATTTCCATGACAGCAATAGTGATGAAAAGCTATCTTCCATGTATACCTTCTTGTTTTTTTTTAAACAGCAATCAAACCCTTTCTTTCTATTTTTATTTTTAGAAAAATTGAGACATTCAGCCATTTCTTGGACTGAGCATAAATGGTTGCCAAGCAGTAATTATTCCAATCATGGGGAAAGAAACCCACATAAAACAAAACTGAACACCAAGTATACATTTTAAATGACAGATCCAGATAGACTGCCAAAAGCATTTTTAAACCCCAAAACCTCACTGCCACCCAATCTTCATTTGCGAATTGTTTTGTATTTCTCTTGAAGTGCCGGAGACTTGCTGCTAATTTGGGGTATTTCTGCTCTTCGGTTAAAACAAAAGGAAAAAATAATATACCCAGATTTCCCCCTCCTCCTTGAATATTAAATCTAAGATCCATTTCTCAGTGGAACTGTGTCTAAATTGTAAGCTACTGATTATGTTCTACCAAACATTTAGGATTATATTGAAAGAGCAGCATAGAAGAGCAGTTGGGCCCTGCACTATAAATATGTAGTGGTTTAGGTACAGTGAGATACTTAGCACTGTGTCACATGACAATGAAAAAAATTGCTATTTAAAATGATATTGTAATCTTCACTTCGGTTACCATCTTCCCTCTTTAAATAGACGGGTGGTGATGAAGAAGCCAATGATCATTCCCACCCCTATTCACATATGCTCCGGGGATTTGTAGGAGAGGAAGATCCTAAAAATAGCAATAGAGTTCCCCATTTAGTAGCCATATTATGAAGCAAAATACACCGAGTGGTTTGGGGCCGTTATGCAGTGGATTTCTCCACTAAGGTCACTATTTGTGTGAATCATTTTGTAGGGAAAATCACCACCAAAAAATCAGATACTAAAGTGGAAAACTAAGATCTGTATCAATTCCAAATACAGAGAATCTCACAGTTCGTGAATTCTACAACTATTTGCTTATTACTTGGAAACAGAACATTATAGCCATCTCTCTCTTTCCATTTGTCTTTGTTCCATCTCATGAGAATGTTTGAAATATCGATTGTTACTATCTTGCCATAGAGGACATAGAGGAAGTATCCTGAAAGTACTGAAAAGCATGACAGGCCTCCAAAGAGAAAAATAATACCCCCTAGTGTGTTGAAATTTAAAATACTTGTCCTCTGCCCACCATAAGGAGCAGCCACAGGTTCACTGATTCAGAATCATACCAGCCACTGTTACCTTTCTAAGCACAGATCCAGTGATACAGCAATTTGTTTACCTGATCTTGAATATAATCTCATTGATGTCA